>NW_026067896.1:9977295-9994697 GCF_014885135.2 Alexandromys fortis
CTTCATCAGGCGATGAAAGGAGACAGAGACAGAGACCCACATTGGAGCACCGGACTGAAATCTCAAGGTCCAAATCAGGAGCAGAAGGAGAGAGAGCACGAGCAAGGAACTCTGGACTGCGAGGGGTGCACCCACACACTGAGACAATGGGGATGTTCTATCGGGAACTCACCAAGGTCAGCTGGCCTGGGTTTGAAAAAAGCCCGGGATAAAAACGGTCTCGCTCAACATAGCAGACAAGGAGGACTACTGAGACCTCAAGAACAATGGCAATGGGTTTTTGATCCTACTGCACGTATTGGCTTTGTGGGAGCCTAGGCAGTTTGGATGCTCACCTTACTAGACCTGGATGGAGGTGGGTGGTCCTTGGACTTCTCACAGGGCAGAGAACCCTGATTGCTCTTTGGGCTCACGAGGGAGGGGGACTTCTTGATTGGGGGAGGGGGAGGGAAAGGGGAGGCGGCGGTGGGGAAGAGACAGAAATCTTTAATAAATAAAAAAAAAAAAAAGAAATTGTCTTTGCCTTCTGACTCTTATGTTACAGACATATTCAACAGGATTTTTAATGTACTAATTTGTGATGGTTAAATATTTTTATTTGTTTTTTGACTTCATTTATTCATCTAATTTCATATCTTCATTTTTTACTTGTGGGTAAGTAATATTTATTGTTTTTTATTGCCTATTTATTTTAACACTATTTATTTTATTTATTCTTTGAAATTTTAAAATAGGCATAAATTATTTCCTTAGTACTGTGACCTCCACCCTCTCTAATCTCCCTCCTATACCAATTAACTACAGTCTCAGATCTTTCCTATTTTCATGTTTATGTTTGTAGATTTGTGGGTTGATTGGTTTTGAGACCCACAGAATTATAACCAGAAGCCTCTGTGTAACAATAGGTTTGGAACTATCCTTCAAACACTAATACTTTTTTGAGAAGGTTCAGTACTGATGCTATGACTGCAGAGGCCCCAGAATGGTCAAAAGGCAATATTTCAAAAGTGTGGTATAGCATGTCTTACTGACTCAAAATTGACTATTGGCAGGGCCACTCTCATGTATGCCTATATACACAAATATCTTAATTATTGCTCTACCAATCTTCAAAGCACTGGTAAAATAAATAAAAGAAAAGAGGCTAGCTTTAGGTATTAGAGTTCTCTAGAAGAACACACTTTAAGTAACTATATATACTAATTAACTTATATAATATATATGAGGTATTTACTGTAATGGCTTACAAGCTGTGGTCCAGATAATAAAACAATGGCTGTATACTAATGGAAGGTCCAAATATACAATAGTTGTTCAGTTCACAAAGCTGGATGTCTCAGTTGTTCTTCAATATACATTAGAATCATGAAGAAGTGGGCTCTAATGCCAATATAGAAGGAGACTTGCCAGCAAGAGTGAAAGCAAGCAAACAAAAAGAGAAAGCTTCTTCGTCCATGCCCTTGTATATATAAGCTGCCATCAGAAGGTGGGGCCCACAATAAATATTTATCATTACATCTTAAAAAATTTTGATTAAAATTGGGTGCTACCACATCAGGTGATTTAAGAAAAGGTCCCACAGAGATGTACCCAGTCACTTAGGTTTTCATTTATTACAGGTGTAGTCAAGTTGACAAACAAAGATAGCTATCACAAAATGCATATGTGTGTGTGTGTCTGTGTGTAATATTCTAAGTTTCTCTAGTGTTATTGTATGCATACATTTAGATCTGACCACTTTGTATTGGACAACCATTTAGGGCATATTTACTAGAATGTCTTAGAAACTGTGATCAAGCTAGGAATGCCATAGCTATTTATCAACAGAAGATGCTATAATCCAGTAGCTTGTTCAGTTCAAGGCTGGATGTCTAACCTGTTCTTCAGCATGTATCAGAATCCCAAAGAAGCAGGAAAGAGTGCCAATAAAGGAATCAACTTGCTAGTAGTGAAAGCAAACAGTCAAGAGAAGGCAAGCTTCCTTCTTCAATCCTTAACAGAGGTTGCCAGCAGAAGGTGTGGCCCAGATTAGAGGTTGATCTTCCTATCATTATAGATCCTAGTTAAAATAGATTTCCCCACCTCAAATAATTTATTCAAAGGAAAAAAAAACTCCCTAGTGTACTGAGCTGCTTGGATTTTAGATATTAATGTAGATGAGTTAACAGCCACTCCTTCATAAGAAATTCAAATTTAGTAACACTGATGAATTTTAATTTTCTACAATAACCAGTAAAGAGGCCAACTTTACAGTAATATAGGATATCCAAGATTAATTAGATAAATCTACTCAGAGTGTTTTTTTATTTACTAAGACAAATGTTATTCTGTATTTTTAAGCATCTAGATGTATCTGTAGACACACAGAAGAACACTCATCTCCAGATGTTTGCAATCCATATTGGAAGGAAGCAATTGAACAACTGTCAGAAATGATCAGTAAAGATGCGAAGGTTCCATGTAGAAAGGCAATTAGGACTATGCGAAAAATAGCTCAAAGGAAGGATATTTAAGTCTTTGTGTGTGGTTTTTAATAAATATGCATTTTAAATAACATGGCATTACCTGAACTTTAGTTCACACTGCATTGTTTGCTAGCTACATGAGCTAAAGCTACATAAAAAACTAGCTGGGTCCTTCAACAATGGCAGAATCACCCACTGTTCTAACAAGCTTGTTTCTCTCTATGAGCTTAGGTGTCATCAGTAAAAATATTTAGGCTGCATACACTCACTGAAGTGCTGTGTAACAGGAAGTTGAAAGGACACATGGAAAATAATTGGGACAAAGTTAGCCTTGTAAGATTTGTATAGTTAATAATTAAATGTGAGTTTATAAGCATTTTTTCCTTCTCTTTCTTCCTCTTCTTTCTCCTCCTCCTTCTTGTTTTGATAAAAAAAATCACTAAATCAAAGTCATCCCCTTGCCTCTCTTTTCCTTTCCTTTCCCTCTCCTCTCCTCTCCTTTCTCTCTGTCTTTCTATTTCATCCTGGGGATCAATTCTAGAGACTCAGTCATGCTTGTGGGTTGGTGCTCAAGGACCAAGTGGCACCTTCCCAGGCTAGTAAACTCTCCCACAGAAAATTTTCATTCACAAAAAAAAAAAAAAAAAAACAGATGAACTCATCTTTGTAAGACTCTTTGATTATGTTTAGGAGTATCTTTAAGCTATGTTAAAACATTGGTGTTTTCCAATATTAGCCTCATTGTAAAATGAGTTTCAGGGACTAAAGCATCTTTTATCAACACTGCAGAAATCAAGAAATAATATTATCTAGATGGGTCTCTTTTGAATGCTGTACAAGTTCATGTCTAACAAAACACAACAATAAATAGAATCTTAATCTGGTTAGTAATATTTCTTAAGATGGTTTCTACCTTAAAGGGATTTTTAAAAAACAAGGATAATTTAGGAAAAGAAATTATTGAAATAAAGCTCATTCATTGAAATATTTTTAGCTGAACTGTAAAGAATATAATGACTAGAATAAAGGAAAAGTAGCTACATTAATGAAAACTGACTTTTTAAATTTAAATGTTAATTATGTATTTGTATGGGACTTAACCTCTTTGGGGACAGTCTAGCAAATTTGAAAGGTTTAAGCAGCAAATGTGACTTTAAAACATGGTCGTTATAAGAATTTTACTACTTACGTAAGCACTGTGGAACCTCACCACTCCAGGTACCATTGCCTACGCAGGTCAGAACTGCAGGGAAGGACAGCTCATAGCCTGCAGAACAGATGTAGCTAATACTGAAGCCCCAGTCGAAATTTGTTCCTTCCAGCCTTCCATTAGAGATCTGGGGAGGAGCTGAGCAGGTAACAGCTGCAATTACATTAAAAGTAATTAGACACAGCTGTTGAAATACCCTTGGTGTGAAATAAATAAATAAATATCATTAAGAGCTGCATATGTGCTATTTAACCTTTTGGAGGACAATACGGTGTGGCAGGCTTTAGCCTCCTATTAGTCTTCCTGAAAGATCTCGAAGATGAAACCGTGGAGGAGAATGCTTGCTTTTGGCAGTGTAATGGCTCCCAGTTCTTTTTACAAAATAACAAGCTTCCTGAAAATGAAGGGGAGGTCACCCGACCTTCTGTCTGGTATACCACAACTGATGGCAATCCTGTGTCTTATATAAAATTATTTCCCAAGGACCTTGTGAGGCTGATGAGCTGGGTGCCAAGGCTAGATTTCGATTCAGTGTGTTAACTGGGGGATTTAGAAGCAGTTTTACAGCATTTGTTTGCAAATACAGACAAGCTGTGTGTCTGACTACAGTATTCAGTATTCATTCGGAAAACATGCAGATTCCTATTTTAAAGCCTATTATCATATATGTAAATATATAATTAATTTCAAATTATAATTTGCCTAACTGTGTTACCCTTGGGGAAGAGTCATGTTGGAAACTGTCAGACATGAGAGAAAAAAAGAGGTAACATATTTCTAAGCACAAAAATGAGAAAGCTTTGTTATGATGGTTAACAACAGGGATAAACAAATCTTTGAGTTTTCTAAAATTTTCATTTTTATTATACATATAAATGAACTAGAAAATAACTTTTGAAGTAAACACATCTATGGATCACTGCATATAGATTAAATAGATTAATATGATATGTAGGCAATAAAATTAAACTATCTGGAATTTTACTCAGAAAATGTAAACTATTAAAAATCATTTGAATTATTATCTTTGTGAAAATATGTCATGTATATATTAAGTGATCAACTCTTACACATAAGGGATGAATGAACAGGGAACATCAATTATTAAAAATAAAGCTATCAGAAAACTAGCCCTTATCTGACATAATTAAAGTTTTCTTTAATGTAAGTATTAAAATACCATTATTCACATTAGCTTCACCAAATTAACATTTTCTTTTACCATCTGGAAAAGGTGGTTTCAAATCTCTCCACAGATTAAAGTTACAAACTTGTTCAAGTTACATCCTTTTACAAATATCCACCCACTGGTATAAGCATCAGTAGTGAACATATACCAATCCTGTGCCTTGTTCTCTTGCTGAGCTACAGTTCATTGTCACTACTCACATTAAAATATAAGTTTGATAATAAAAAATACTATTTTAAAACATTTGCATGTTACACTAGGACTTTAAAATAAAATACCCCACACTTTGGTATCAGAAAAATATGGAGTAGAATAAGTATATACTTAAATATATATGAACTTTGCTATTAAAAAGAAAACTATGTAATGATTATTTGCAATGTTGACAGAAGTATTTTCGTACCTCTACACGTTGGCATAAGTCCACTCCACGTGCCATTGGTTGTACACATCCTGACGCTGGAACCATTTAGCTCCATGGTATAACCTGGCTGGCACATGTAAGAAACGTTTTGCCCAACCACAAAATCATCTCCATATCTCAGTCCGTTGGCTGGTATGCCTGGGTCTCCACAGCTGATGACTATCAGTGCAAAATGAGAAGAGGGCAGAGGGTTAACACGGCCTGTAGTTGACATCAAGAGGTAGTCATAAGATTTGCTTAACATATATGCAGGGAAAAGAGCTACCATGCTTGTTTTTAGCCATAAAACCTAAACATATTTAAAGAACATATTGGCAGGTCTTATTTGTCATCAGGAATCATCATTACAGATGGTGGGCAGGTTGTCCAGACATGTCACTTACACCTCAAAAAGAATCTTGGTTAAGATGCCATTGCGCTACAGGAAACGGCTTCAGGAAGCACTTTCCAACTTGCACTGTGTGATCATGCAGAAACTACATTAAGAAACTGGAAGGCGGGACAGGCAAGGTGGCCCAGCAGGTGTTGGAAGAAGAGAGCTGATTCCTCCGCATTGCTCCTAACGTACACACCTGGTGCTGAATGTTTGTGCATCCCAGGTATGCATACATGGATACATTACATAAAAATCTGCTTTAATTTTTTAAAAAAATTGCTCAAATAAAACCAGATTTTAAAACATCTGATAACAGTCTTCCTCTTTGTGGCTTCATATCAAACAGCTTGTTATCAACCTAGGCTACCTTTAACAATTTGCAGTCTCACCGGGCGGTGGTGGCACACGCCTTTAATTCCAGCAGTCGGGAGGCAGAGGCAGGTGGATCTCTATGAGTTCGAGGCCAGTCTGGTCTACAAGAGCTAGTTTCAGGCCAGGAACCAAAAAGCTACAGAGAAACCCTGTCTTGAAAAAAATCAAAAAAAAAAAAAAAAAGAATTTGCAGTCTCTATTATAGAATGAATGTGCCAGGGATATTATGAAAATGGTCTTGCGTATCCAAAGTTTTTGATTTATTTTATTTTTTATTGAAATTATATTTTTCTCTCATACAATATATCCAGACCACAGATTCTTCTCGCTGCATTCCTTCCAGCTCCCCCAAACCCCCATCTACCTCAGACTGCTTCCCCTGTTTCGTCTTTAGAAACAGCAGGCATTCAAGAGATGACACCCAAACAAGAGAACACAAGGCACTGGAAGACAAAGACAAAAGCCCTCCTACTGAGGCTGGAGAAGGCCACCCAATAGGAAGAAAATAATCTCGAGAGTGGGAAAGGAGTCAGAAATTTGCCAGTTCCCATTGTTAAGAGTCCCACAAAGACACCAAACTAACAGCCTTAACATATACCTAGGGACTTTCTGGTGTTGAAATCTAGGAGAGAGTCATTGCTTTACTGTATCATGAACTTTATTAATATACTATTTAGACTTTCCTCATTTGCACTGACTTTCAGAAGGAAAATGGAGACTACTGTAGTGAGGACGTGGACCTCATCAACCAATTCTTATACTGGCATTACAATAGACATGGACACAGGGAACCCAGATAGAGCGAGGGACATAAGATTGTGATGATCTCAATGACCAGACCACTGCCTAGGTTACAGGTCAAAGATAATAGCCCTCAACTGGGAGGTGGTGACACAGGCCTTTAATCCCAGCACTCAGGAGGCAGAGGCAGGTGGATCTTTGTAAATTTGAGGCCAACCAAGTCTACAAGAGCTAGTTCCGGGACAGGCTCCAAAGCTACAGACAAACCCTGTCTCGAAAAAAACAAAACAAAGTAAAACAAAGAAAGAAAGAAGGCCAATAGTTCTCAGCTCATACCAATTAACCCATGGGCTTCAGTTACAAAAGACAAAAATAACCAGACCAGAAACTCTGATGGCCATTAACAAGGACTGAACTCTACTCCAGAATCTTTATTCAACATAGGCCTTATATTGATTGCAGTGAGGTCTTGGTTTAGTTGTATGAATATAAAATATTAAGTCATTTAAACTGTTACCAAAGACTTTCAGAAATACATGGAACAGCTGAGAAGTAGAGATAACAGAAGACACAGTTCAGGAAAAAGCAAACAAACAAAATACTGCTTTTTAAAGCTTCCAAATTTACCAACATATAAATATGCCTAAACACTTTAAATTTTTTATTGTGTTTCTTTAGGTTATTTTATGGTTTCACCAAGATTTTTAGGGAGAAGGATAGTAAAAGAAATATCCCCTAAGTCCTGTTTTCTGGACAGGTCCTTTTGCAGACTGAATTAGAATTTTGGCTAGATGGAGCAGCCATGGGGTTACAAGGCCACATGAACTGTGATGCAACCACCAGTCAAGAAGACAGCACATTTGCTTCACTGGTACTGAGCAGGGGCTGAGCACACAATGGCAGCAGCATTAATGAACGTCTGACAATGGAACCGTCAGAAGAGGTTGTCTGGTGACTTCCTAATGAAGCAAAGGCCAAGAGAAGAGTCAGTTTCCAATAGCAACAGGCTTTGTAAATAGCATCTGTTTGGCAAGTTAATTCATTCTCTGCCAGCTTGTTTGCAGCTACCAAGGAGGTTTTGGCCTTTGTGGGCAAATCCATAGATCAGTTTATGGCTTTACCCTAAAATTGAAGACATCAATAGGCCATGATAAATGTTGTGGGTTTTCTCTTGAAAATCTTCAAAAACAACCCAAATCTTTAAATATCCACATGCAACAGGACTGATATTTCTATGTTCTTATATTCTCAGAGATTAGTAGAGCGTGTACATCACCATGAGAGATTAAATATTTGCTTCTGGGATAAATATGTTAATGAATTTGTGAAAGAGTAATTGAATTGTCAGTTTAAACAGAAATCCAACAAAGTCCCATTGGTTTAAACTTTTCAATTTGTTTTGTGGAATTAGTCTTATTCCTTTATAAGTAGTTAATGTCATTTGGTACAATTTATAATAAATCTAAAATGCATGATCTCTACACCACAAATAAGGTATAATTGTAGTAGTGTAGTCAATGTTTGCCACTAAAAATTCATTTACGGATTAACATCTTTTGTAAACATATAAGTATATACTTTAAAATAAGATAAGACATGTTCCATAGGTAAAATGTAACTCGTTCTAATGGATTTTATAATGAATATTGTACATGTTTAACCCACAGGCTTGAGTGGTTTATTTTAATATTTCATATCCTCTTATTCAGATATACATTCAGTCTATTTTATATAACCAAACTAGCTTTTGAGCTATTCTTTGCTCATTATTACAGACAGTACACTAAAGAGCATGTCTGTTGAGATATCAAATACATAAATACTTTGCCAATACAGGAAAATAACACTACTGTAGCAACAAAATGATATTAAGGAGAGGGTAGCGAAAACATCAGTCTGATAATGGTTATAAACTTCTATAATCTCCCAATTAGAATGCCAGTTTTCTTTTAAAATCTCAGCAACAGAGGCTTATTCAACCATTGCCACTCTTAATGTTTTAGTATAGATACTTCCTGACTAGGGTGGTAGGTCTGACTAGGGTGGTAGTTTTGTTCATTGCTATCTCTAGTAACTATATACTTTCTTCCAAAGCAAGCCTCACTTTGTAGTGTGACCACCAAAACTATCTCCCCAGAAAGTGAAATAGTCCAAGGTCATGAACAATACTCAGACATAGCACCTTCTCCTTCGTAGGAATTACATCATATCTTGATATCCATTCACTCAGTCTCATTTTAATTATTATTCATCACCTAGTTCTCTCTTGTGAGATCAACCCTGTATTTAGAACTATCTCCTAAAAAATGAAAAAAAAATCTGAAAGGTTTCATGATTCTGGGTAGGTGCCAAGGAGCCAGTAAAAGCCCAATTATCATGCTGAATGTTGGGAATTAAAAGCCTTAGAATTCTTATGACTCAACTTCATCTATTAAATGTACTGTCTTTGTCTCAATTGAATAAGACTTGCCAGATGCAAAATACTGAGCATTGGTCATTTTGGTAGTAGAAATCTTAGTTTATAAAAAAAGAGAAAAAAAAGACAGCAAGAATAAGAAAAAAAATCTTATAAGCAAACCAGTAAATAATTAAAGGCATGCACCACCACCTCCTGGCTTTGCTTTTTTTTTTTTTTTTTTTTAACCTGAAACCTAACACAAACTTTTTTTTCCAAAGCCCATGTATACAGTATGCACTATGGGCTTTAGGAACTGGTTATACACACATGTGGTATACTTGGGAAGGTACAGAGACATTAATAACTTCCATTTAACATAAGTATTTTCTTTTGTTCATTTTTGAGAATTCAATTATGTTCCCCTCCCTTTCTATCTTTATAAATCTCCTGCATCTCCTTGTTCTCTTTGAGATACACTATTTTTACAAGAATATGTGTTTTCTTTTAACATGGATGTGTTTTCACATGCCTAAGTGTATATGTAACTACATTTATGTTCCTTGGTATGATGTACTCAGTCTGTACCATTTTAATTTTTTGTATATATTGCAGTTTTATTCTTATAAGCTCATGTTTAATAACTATTCATAAAGTTTATTAAATTATATAAAATATGACTGATTTTCTCTTTCCTCATCCAGCCAATATAGTACCTTGGTGAAACTACCAGTTTTTGCGGTCACTAAATCATAAACATACATAATCTTTGAATCTCAAAGAGGTAACATTTAGTTGAAACCTGAAGACACCTTTATATATTTTCACTTGAATGAAACTTTTGGAATGTTAAGAAAAGATTTACTTGTACAGTTGGGCAAACTTCCAGACCATGTTCCGTTGGCAGTACACTGTCTTACAGAGGGTCCAGAAAGGATGTAGCCTTCTGCACAGGAATAGATGACGGAACTGGAAAACGTTGTCCCATCAATTCGAAAGACTTTCCCATTTGCTGTTGTTCCTGGGTTGCCACATTGCACAGCTGTAAAACAAAAGTTTAGGAGCATGTTTTGATTAAAAGGAAATCCTTTGCCTGCAGTTAATGACTAGTATTTCCTTAAAATTATCCAAGGAGCCGGGCGGTGGTGGCACACACCTTTAATCCCAGCACTTGGGAGGCAGAGGCAGGCGGATCTCTGTGAGTTTGAGACCAGCCTGGTCTACAAGAGCTAGTTCCAGGACAGGCTCCAAAGCTACAGAGAAATCCTGTCTTGAAAAACAAAAACGAAAACAAACAAAATTATCCAAGGAAATAATAACGTTCTTCAAACTTTGCAGAGAAATATCTTCCTATAGAGTTTAAATTCATGATCATTTTATGCTAATTTTATTGTCTTAGTCACTAGATTTCCAATGAAATAAGTTTTAAAAACTGATGACTCATCAGTTAAGAGCATTGGCTGCTCTTCTAGAGGGCCCAGTTTCAATTCCAAGTACTCACACGACAGCTCGTAGCTGTCTGCAACTCCTATTCCAAAGGATCTGATTCCTGTACACAGACATACTTGCAGGCAAAACACCAATGTATATAAAATAAATAAATTATTTTTAAAAAAACTGTTAGTAGAGTTAGTAGTTTTAGTACAACTATTGCAAAGAAAATTAACCATTTAAAGAGGGTGGCCTTCATATACCATGAAGTCTTTCTTTTGCCTTAAAACCAGTTCATAAAAGTTTAGACAATTAATAACAAGAATAGTATGCAATAGATTCATTATATTTGCATTTCGTGAGAGCAGCTGTTTTATATATTTATTAATTTATTTACTTATTCACAAAATATAAATATTGTACACATCTGTGCATATTTTGCATAAATATATAACATTTGCATTGCTATAGTCCTTTCTTTAGGCAATTGAGCACATAAAAAGAACAAAGTAAATAGAAAAAAAATGAATCATGTTTTCAATAAAGAATCACAAATTTGCATTGTCTTAAAGACTAATAAGCTAATGAAAAAAAAACATACTGTAACACCTAGGTATACTACTCCTCATCATAGGCCAAGAAACTTAACACCCTACCACCTGACACTTGTTCAGCCATGTTAATTGCTCCTTTACTCACAATATGAGCAGACATGAGGTCCCAACCAGTTTCCCCTCCCTCTACTCTTTCAAGTTCCCCCACATACATCCCCTCTGCAATTCTACTGCTCCTTCAGAAAAGAGCAGGCTTCCAAGGGACATCAACTAAACACACATAACATGTTACAATATAATCAGGAACCAACATGCATACCAAAGCTAGATAAAGCAACCCAATATGACGGAGAAGGGTATACTGTTTTTAAATGAATGACCAAACATGTTTCGATATAATTATTATCATTCATAATTCTCTGTCAGAACAGTGTCAATAAAATACTGCTTTAAGATGAGGATCTAAAAGTTATAGTAATATTACTATACTAATATAGTAATGTAATAATATAGTAATAGTACCCAGGTGCTTTTGAATACAGATTTAATTGGAATGTCATACTGGTCAGTCTTTCATTGTTGTGAAAATGTACCCAACTTAAAGGGCATAGGATTTGTTTTGGCTCACAGGGTCAGAAGTTGTAGCGTACAGCCAGATGACCCCACCATAGAAGGCTGTGACAAATGAGAGCATCGTGACAGTGGGTGGAGCTGGCAGAGCAAAGAGTCTCACTTTGAAGTGACAAGGAAGGAGAGAGGAAGACTGGAAACCATACTCACCCTTCAAAAACATGCACCTCGCCACCTACTCCTTAAAACAAAGCCCATCTTCCATAATCATACCACCTCCCAATATTCTTCTAAAATTTCAATTTGTTGGTGGTTTTAATGAAACCATTATGGGGGCCGGAGCCTTCCTGATCTAATTCAGTCACTGGAAATCTCCTCATGCGCACAATCAGATAGATGTTTTATTAATTCTTCAGTTCAATATAGTTTATAATCAGACAGCAGTACGAGTGGCACCCTTAGGAGAGCTAACTCCATTTGAGATTACCTTTGCACTCTGGCTGTCTCCCAGTCCAGCTGCCATTGGATAAACAAGTTCTTTCTTCTGAACCATAAAGGATATATCCAGAATCACAAGCAAAGCGTACAGTACTTTTAGTTCTGAAGTCACTTTCCTGTCTAGAGCCATGACCAGGAGTGCCTGGGTCCCCACATGTACCAGTAGTATCGCCTGCATGCAGAAAATGGAAATCAATTTATTATAATATGCATTTATTAAATTCACAAATTTGGCCAATTGATAGACATTACTTTTGTGAGTGCTGTTTTCACATAACTTAACTGCATAGAAATGTATTTCACGTGAGTCACACGAAGAGAAAACACAAATAAAAAAATGATGCCTAAGTATCAAGTTATTTTTCTTATTGGAGATTTGTAGACCAAATTGTAAAAGATTATGGGTATTTGTTTAATGTTTTTAGAATCTAGCTAATAAAGGAACTTATGGGGAATTTATAAATGACGAAACTACGGATTCAACGAACAATTCATTCATAAAAATTAAAAAGACTGGATTCAGTAACCACAGAATTCTTTCTCTGAATCACCTAATTATTGCTGCGTTTTCAGTTGTTATTCTGCAACTACAGTATGCTAGATTCGAGTAAATCTAGTAACATAATTATTTCTATACATTGAAAATGGTCCCTTTTTAAATTTCCTCTTCCAATGACTGTCAGCGACAAGATAGCAACCAACTGCATTTTTTCATGTGTGAAAACGCAGGAAGTAAATCTCTGAATAATCCTGAGGTAGAAGCTTGGTATCAACTTTGCAACAGAGTGTCCCTCATCACTCTCTTCACTAGGATCTGTGCTTTGCTTTAAAGGTTACTGTTTTCTCACTTGTTGGGACCAATTGGAGTCCTGGCCTTCAGCTGCTCTTCCCTGCTAGAGCCTTCTAATTGGAGTTACTAAAAGCTGCGCCTTGCCTAGAGGATCAGAGGATGGGATTTTCACCTGTTGGCCATTGACTGCTGGGTATTTAAGCCTCCATGGTACTATTAAAGAAGGGCTTTGTACCAGTGATTAGACGTCCGTGTGTCTGTCCGTCTCTGTGTGTGTTTGTGTATTTCAACCTCCAGCCCCTTGCCCGAAGCTCGCAAACTGAATTGTAGCACATAGAGCGCAGATGGGGGCGCGGTGCACGGCACTCACTTTCTACACTACTGAGCTTTCTCTAACCACAGAATCCATAGAAACTGTGAGGGCACTTAGATCACTTTCTGGATACACTTTCTGACATGTTCTGACATGTTCTCTGTGGAAACTTTCCTCACAATTTCTCTTTACATGTGATGTTATGCTAATCACTACACACATTTTCAGGACGTTATTCACTGTTTAGACATGCAATAGTTTATTCTTCAATTTGGTCTTAGGCTTTTAATATACTACATACATAGGGAGGGGGATGTTTATATGTACAGTTGGTCTTCTGGGAATTTATTTATTATCAGTAACTTAAAAAAGACCATTTTTCATGGAAGGCACTTATAAAATTACACTGATTGGTAGGTTAGATTCGAAGTGCCAAACAATCACTGTGCAGAGAAATGCCAGAGTTTAGAAGATGTGAGTTCAATTATTTCACCTTTTCACTTATAAAGGGAAAGCAATGCAAAACTAATAATAATAACTTGCATGTCCGATCTCTATAAAGTAAAAATTATGTAAAAAGATAAATATGTAAATTTTGAGAAGTCTAGAAAAATAGCATCATATATAATTAATTGAGGAACAGAAATAGTATCAATGAGAGATCTATTCAATATCTAAAGTTTATAAATTTCTAAAGAAAACAAATAGGATATAAATCATAGTAAAATCCATGAAATACTCTGTCTACTGGTTATTAATAAAATAGCAGTTTCATATGCATTAATTTAAATATAACTTCAATAGCTATAAGTAGTTAATATAGATGATATCCATAATAAATAACATTAGTATTAATAAATTGCTTTCATAAGATTTATTAAGTTATTTCAATTAAAAGCATTTAGAAATTTTTAAAAAATTTGCCACTAAGTAATCATTGTTTAGAAAGTAAGATAATTGAATTCTGATAAAAATTAATCATATAAATTTTCCTTCTTAGGAAAACAAATGATTTGTACTTAAATAAAATGTCTACTTTATCATAGCAAGTTGAACAACCTTTATGAATCCATAGAGAAACATGTTCTAATACTACATAATTGTTTACACGGGGTACAGCACAATCCAAAATATATACCTGAAATTTATTATCTAGGGCAGAGGTTCTCAACCTGTAGGTTGTGACCCTTTGGGATCAATGAGCCCTCTCATGGGTTCACATATCAGATATCTTGCATATCAGATATTTAAATTGTGTTTCCTAACAGTTGCAAAATTATATTTATGAAGTAGCAATGAAAATAGTTTTATGGTTGGAGTCACCACCATGTGAGGAACAGTTACAGGGCCACAGCATTAGGAAGGTTGAGGACCACTACTCTGGAGACTCAGCCGTCCTTTGCCGGTCAATTTCCATTACCTTACAAGTATCCTAAAGAATGAGTTCAGCTTTCACTCAAAATTTTTCCGAGAAACGCTGGAGTCCTTAGAGAACGCTCTCTGGATTAGTAATCATAAGATAATTTATGACGCACAGCACTCTATTTCCCAGCGGTACCTGAACAATGAGGCTGAGAGCCACTCCAATGTCCATTTAACTGGCAAGTCCTGGAAGCCTGGCCTAGAAGAGAGCGCTTTCCTGTGCAGGAATAGTGAACGGTTGACCCAAAAGTATACTTCTCTCCAGACAGGACTGCATTAGGAGGAATGCCAGGGTGTCCACAGTCAATCACTACAATACATAATTATTGAATATAAAATTTTTTTATATCTCCTATCGAACCACCCGAATCAGCTTGTTTACAAAATAAAAGTAAAATTTCTATTCAAACATATTAAAGCCATTTCCATTCAGCAGTCTGAAGATCACATATGACCAACGTAAGGAATGACTATAGATGAATACAAAATCAGAAATATAGTTAAAACATTCTGATATTTTATTTATTTACTTATTTATTTTAAAATTTTCAGTTCTCAACTGTAAACTTTCTAGATGGCAACATTATAATGCAATGTCAAAAGATTAGTGATAACTTTTCAGATGGACATATCTCAAGATCTCAAAGACCCTAGAAAACATACGCAAGAGCGATAATATCATAGAATATTATAGAAAACTATATATTTTAGTAAAAAATTGATATTATAAAAAACATTTAGACAAAGAATCTGCAAAATATGTAGATGTGTAATTTTGAAACTATTTAATTCAGTCAATATAATTTCCTCAGGTGTATAGTTTTGAGTATAGGTTGACAATAACTGTCAATATTATTTACATGACAGTGTTTTATAGGAACAATTCATATTATCTACTTACTGATGCATTCTGGCAAAGGTTTGTCCCATTGTCCATTTGGCTGACATATCAAAACTGAAGAGCCAAACAGAAAGTATCCTGGGTTACAGTCATAGAAAACCACAGTGCCATAGGTGAAATTCCCATGCTCTATTTTGCTTTCTCTTTTGGAATTGGCTGGAATCCCTGGATCAGAACAGTTGACCACTAAATAAGTGAAAAAATTAAAAAAAGTTAGCTTGAGAATAATATAATTATAACTAGATGCAACTCTGTTGAAATTTTCAAAAACTTAGTTTCTGAAGTAAATTCAATTAAATAAACCACATATTCCAGAAATTTAGTTAATCCATGAACCACTGAAATAATTGTCTGAAATTCGTTTAGGTAGAAGCATAGGAAAATTTTCAAGAATTTTAAGGATCATAGTAATTTCATAAGAATTATGCTAAATGTAGACTAAAGAACATCCCACTTAAGCTATTTTTAAGATTACCAAAGAGAAAGTGGTGGTATATTATTATTTTTCACGAAATGATCTTTATCATATTTCATTTTTTAAAAAAAAATTACTAAAGAAGACGCTTAATCTGTTACTATCTGGTAAGCAACGAAAAGAGCTTACGCAAATAGCATGGGAACCCGGGGTCATTTTGCAAAAGTACAGTCATAAATTCCAAAAGCACATTTTCGTGCTCATGAACAGAAAAGGAATTGAAAATGATCTTGAGTACTGTGTGTATTCCCTCAGAAATGGCTGTAGCTTAATAATATTAGGCAGAAAGAAAGTCTTACGATTCTAGACATAGAAATGAGGACAGGGAGAAATGTCGTGGGGGTCCATCCCTACGTAAAGAACTACAGGAAACTAATAACTGCGGTAAGAGGGAGCAGCCTTTGGGACAAACCTTAAATTGGTTAAGCAATATAAAGTGATACAGTAATAAGCCAGATACACAAGCATCTAGATCAGCTTCTGCAGGGTGTAGTTACTTATTTGTGCATAAGGAATAGATCCCTACACATTGGGACTAAAGGGAGGATATAGGAGGGACTTGAAGGCTCTGAAGTGAGGAAAGTAAAAGGCAGAAATAATGTAATTACACTTTTAAATAAATTATAAGTAAATAGATGAAAATAAAATGGAAAAATTTAACAATTAAAAACATGAAAGGAGAGGACACCAATATTCAAGCCTTTGTTTTATTAGTTAATAATCTGCTACTGGTCTGCCTGAGCTGTTCAGATTTATCACCTAATACAGATACTGCTGCACGCCCCAGAAGGAATGTGGTGAGCTGGTTACCTTTGCACACAGGTGGGGGATGGCTCCACTGCCTGTTGGCCTGGCACTGTGCCTTCGTTGGCCCTTGCATGATATACCCAACGTTGCAAGAGAATGTTACCACATCGTTAAAGTTGAACCCATTTCCACTTGTTCTTCCGTAAATTGGACTACCCGGGTGACCACAGCTAACAGCTAAATCATCGGGGAGAGGAGAGAAACAGTAAAGCATATCAATTATCACATGATGATTATCTTTCTTAGATTCAAAGTAAAAAAAAAAAAACACTACATGGATAGACGCAGAGTAGTTTTTACTAATAAAGATATAGTGAATCAGTAAAATATATTGAGGTAAACAAACTATAGGATTGTGTGTTTTTTAGAGACTGTTTTGTGTGTGTGTGTGTGTGTGTGTGTGTGTGTGTGAGAGAGAGAGAGAGAGAGAGAGAGAGAGAGAGAGAGAGAGAGAGAGAGAGAGATTCAT
>NW_026067896.1:9995457-10006176 GCF_014885135.2 Alexandromys fortis
CCCCCCCCCCCCCCCCCCGCGCCGCCTCCATCCAGGTCTAGGAAGGTGAGCATCCATGAAACATCTTTCAAACCACTTAGTCATGAAGGTTTCAGTAAAACCTTATATGTTTAATATATCTCACGCTTGCTTTGTTCTATATAGCTGTTTGATGTTGTTTCTCTTTTTTATATATCCTGAAATCATACTGAAATACAAAAAACAATTCTACATAATAACATGCATTTTCACCCCTAGATACTTTCAGTAAGGATCAACTGACAAAGTGTAACTTTAATAGTTAATTTTAAGGGCTGCAGTACTTGTTTTCATTTTTCAGTATAATTTTGAAATCATTATTTTGATATTACATAGAAAAATATCATTTAAAATTTAATAGACAAAAGTGTTGGAGTCTTGTTGTTTTTTTTGTTTTGTTTGTTTTTGTTTTTGTTTTTTTTGAGACAGGGTTTCTCCGTAGCTTTGGTGCCCGGGTCCCAGAACTAGCTCTTGTAAACCAGGCTGGCCTCGAACTCCCAGAGATCCACCTGCCTCTGCCTCCCGAGTGCTGGGATTAAAGGCGTGCACCACCACTGTCCGGCAAGTGTTGGAGTCTTAACAAGACAAGATAATGTAGACAACAGGAGCCAGTACATGGCGCCTATCTAGAAGTGTCAGTCATGATTTGAAATAAACAGTGCTCCCATTCTTCAAGTCAATCAGTCTTACTGGATAGTATTTGGTAACAACACTTTTACTCTGAAATTATGTGCTCAGAAGAATTATTTGGATCCTTTTTATGTTATGATTCTTGCATTAATTTTATGAGGTGTTGGATTTTCCCAAATCCTGTTTTTTTTTTTTTTTTTCTTTTTCTTTTAGGAAGTGTTTTCCTGTGTCAGCTCTCTCTGTTAATCAGACCAGCCCCAGGAATGAGACTTCATAATTGGGTACAGAAAAAAAAAAAAAAGACAGTGGCATTATTTGGTCATGCTTGAATTTAGATGAAAAATGAAAAAAAAATCTAGGGCAAACACAAGACAAATATTGCTCTATTTAAATTATGTAGCAGCGGTGGTGGTGATGTGTCTGTACGTAAGATGAGTTTAAATGTTTATTATGCACTTCTTAACCAAAACCTCAAAACTCAAACACATTTCCTAGGAAACACCTGCTATATTTTTAAAAATTGAGAATAATATGATTTATAAATATTACTTAAATTAGTAATTGATTAAATAAGTCTTTTGTTTAACTTATATTTATCACATGTTTTCTTTAAAGCTTGCAAAACTTTTGTCCATAGCCTATGATGCTGCAAATGAAAGATGCTGATGTCTATACTGCCACTCACTACACAATATTCTTAAAATATTAATGTAAGTAATCGAAAATGGTAGTTATTAGGAGAAATTTAAAAATATATGGACAATTAGGTAAAGGTAAAATGGATCACAATATCACGCATGTACATCTGGGCATTAATGATAATAAGAAAAGGTGATGCAATTATCCTTATTAAGCTATAATTTTACATTTTGTGCAGCATTTAAAATAAATACAAAAAAACTTCAAAGACAGAAATAATATGGAAAAGAAAATGTGGTTTCTGGAGTCAAGCTCATCTCCAGTAACCAGCTTTGGAAGGAGCTGGGCTGGGGATTGGTCTGTTTTCCTTGGCAGATACAGAATGCATGGGGGAGGAGGGCGCAGGTGGTTGTGAGAGACAAAGGCTGAAAAAGGAACACTTGAAGCAAACAATCTCTTTATCCTGTGCCTCATAGGAGTCGTCTGACTTAAGCCCTCACCTGCTAGAGATGAGACTTCAGAAAAGTTCTGCTCTACGTGGGATCTTTTACATGCACACACACACACACACACACACACACACACATATACACACATACACACACATACACACACAAATACACACATACACACATACACACACAAATACACACACACACACACACGTTGAATTCTGTCTAATGTTAAGGCATTTCCAGATTAACGGTACACCACTAGCCCAAGAGTTCAAGTATCAGTTGAGGACTCCTGAAACAATGGTAAAGAAGAACAATTTTATCTTACTCGTGGTGCTTCAGCCCAGCTAGTCTCAAAGCTACTTCTGCCCAATCTCCTTCAGTGCACTACTCTCTACCTCCTGATTTAGAGTAACTCATCCCCTTTGCACATGAGTGAGCCGTGCCCAGACTGCCTCCCATTTCTTCCTCTGTCTTAAAGTTCTTGTGCTTTTTCATCAATAATAAAAAGAAATGAATGTTATCTCCATGGTCAAATTCATATTTCATGTATGGGAAGAGACTGCCAATAACTCCCAAGCACAGCTGTAACTATTTAAGGAATTAAAATAAACTTTAAAAAAAATCAAAATCCTTTTTAAATTTACATTTTATTTGTAGGGTGTTTTGCATTTACATTTGCCTGTGTACCACATGCACGCAGTGACCACAAAAGATAGAGAGCCTGAATATGGAGTTGTTGGTTGTGAAGCTACTATATTTGTGCTGAAAACCAAACCTTGGTTCTCTAAAAGAGAAATCAGTGCTATTAACCACTGCACTTTCTAACACCATATTATCTTTAATGCACAATTTCATACATAAATCCATTAAAAGGTTTATTGAAATGCTGAGTGTGTTCATTCAAATATAAATTTTTAAATGTCCAATCAAATACATAGTCAGTTTTATATTTGTAGTAAAATATTTTAAATATAGCTATAAAAACTTTCTAATATTGGTCAAACTATTTTCATCACTTATCACAACATATTATTCCAACTTGGCATATATACTATTGATATATTTGAGAATATGATGGTTTCTAAAGCTAAAGGGAACCATAATGATAAACACTTTCAAATGTTTATGAAATGTAGTTCTGAAAAAGCAAATTACTTGACTTAAATGACATAATTAGCAATGGATCTGACATCGGTACAATGGCTCTGCCTATGATGTCTGATGCTTTTCCTCCACTAATTACAATTCATCGGGCTTCTATTTGATGAGTGAGCTATAGCACCCTAATTACTAAGACACATTTACCAGAAGAATTTACACTAGAAAAGGCTTTGTAGTCTCACATCACAGGAATGTTGACATTGTTACAGTGGTGTCAACAACTTGAAAACCGTATGGTAAAAACGTGCTGAGAGTATGCCATACTCACAGAAATGTTTTCTTGTAAATATTTTCAACAAACGCTGAGGTTCTGAACTTAAATTATGTCTTCATGAAAAATATAAGGAATGTACAATTTAATATTATCCTTATATATAGTTTTATATGATCCTGAGAGATTATTGCATACCAGTGTACCTGAACACAGTATAAAATTTAATGTCCATGGTAATCTAAATACTGTAAAAAAATAAAAGGTTTATCTTGTTTAGTGAACACGATTCATTGACTATTTCAGAATACAGGAGGTTTCTACTTTCTTTTGCCATGCTTACTTACGCACACAGGATGGGAGCTGACCAGACCAATTGTGATCCTGCTGACAAATCCTCACTGACGAGCCAATCAAACGAAAGCCAGGATTACACTGATACACAACCGTGTCTCTGTATCCATAATTTTCTCCAATGACTTGACCATTCACTATGAGGTCTGGAATTCCACAGTGACCGGCTGAAATTTGTCAAATAATGTTTTAATAATGTAACTGAGGATTTTATTTATTATTTATATGCATAATTAGATTCACTAAATATTTGATAATTCATACAGAATTAAAGAACATAAAGGTAACTAGGACACATTCTGAAAACATCAAAAATTTAGAAATATAAACAATTGTCTAGTGGAGTGGTCTAAAAGAAGTTTCAAAACATTTCCATATACTGAAGTGGATATCTGACAAGTAAAATATTGATGAATAAAGAAGAAAACAGTGTTTAGGATAAAAAAAAATGTTAGTATAACTCTCCCAGTGTGTCTCTGAGGAAGTGGGGTTTTGCACAACATCTTCACATCCAATCAAGTGAGTATAATCCAAGCCTGGTTTATGTGTTCTATTTAGAATTTAAAATGCTATATAATTAACACTTTTTACTTTTTTTTTTGTTCTGTTTTTTGTTTTGTTTTGTTTTGTTTTTACGAGGCAGGGTTTCTCTGTAGCTTTGGTGCCTGTCCCGGAACTAGCTCTTGTAGACCAGGCTGGCCTCGAACTCTCAGAGATCCGTTTTCCTCTGCCTCCTGAGTGCTGGGATTAAAGGCGTGCGCCACCACTGCCCGGCTACATTCTTTTTCTTTAAGAAGAGGAAAATAAAGAAAATGGATCCAACCTTCAGGCTGAGCCACTACTTCTGGCTAGTGAGATTCTGCATTTTAGAGGAGGATCTACTACTGAAACTTTTCTAAAGCTCGGCAATCCGTAACTGCTTTCTGAACATTTATAATACCCACAGATAAGTATAGCCATTGCCTCTCATCAAATAATCTTCTTGAAGCAGATAAAGGTCAGTACCGTAAGACAAAACATGTCAAAATCCAGAGAAGAGCTGACTATGGATGCAGAGCCACAACTAATACATCAACAACCCTACCTTTATAATCAAGACTCAGGGAAATTGAAGAAGAGACAGAAAGATAGTAAGAGATAAAGAATTTGGAAATTTGCTATGAGATTATGTTCTGTATCTGAAGAGAGGCTACACCTATGAAATCTCAAGAAATTGGCTGCCTAAACATGACCTTAAAGTGATACCATCATATCGCATGCAGTCATGAATAAGGGAAACCTCACAAGGACCCAACCCTAGATGAAGACCTATAACTAATTAACAACTGCCAAGAGAAGAAGTATTAGTCTTCTTCAGGGATGAGTCCTATAAATGAATATCCAATGCCATGTTGCTAGCCATAAAAATATCTACATACTATCAGTATTAAATAGACCCAGAAAATTATATTTATATCTATCTAGATATGTTTATGTAACAATAATAACTTAAGTAAGAGGCCCTAGATTTGAGAAAGAGTGGGAGAATAGCATGTATGCCATAGGACTTGTTACCAAAGTGAGAGAAAATTTTGTAGTATTTTAATTAAAAATAAAATTAAAAATCAAGAATATAGAACCATACAAAATAGACAGAGGAAAATAAGCTAATTTCCAAAAATAGAAAACAGAAATATATACTACTGAGTAATATAATCATTAGATAAAATCACTTTTAAAATATCAGCAAAATTGTTGAGTATAAACTGACCATGCTTTAGAATAAACTGGCTGGTGATAAGCCAGTTTCTATGTACAGGCATTTTCAGTAATTAGTTGCAACTCTTTTCTTTTCATCATGGAATTCGTGTATCCCGGTAACAGCATGAGATTATTGTTAGAAACATTATCTGTTTGACTTTAAGAGTTATCTGTTTTCTATTGTGAGACATTGTTAGCATTAAACCTCTTCTGATGTTTTGAAACCTTCCTAAATGAATCAAAGTGGCCACCTCATTTCAGGGACTAGGTTCAGTTTTCTGTTGTGTGTGCCAGTTTTGTGTGGAGGGAAGGTAAAGTGAGTTAAAAACCCGTACCTAGACATCTGGTTTCTGATCCGCTCCACAGACCAGAGGAAAGACATTCCCTCACAGCAGAGCCCACCAGCATGAATCCCAAATCACACGTGAAGATGGCTGTGGAGCCATAGGAAGTTTGCGTTCCAATCTTATTTCCATTTGGAGGTGTTGGTAATTCTCCACAGGAGATGACTTAAAAACAGTAAGTAAACACACATGAGACATGGCTAAAATGCACTTGCCAATAAATAACATGCTGCTTATATTTTAAGTTAACTTTGAAATGATTCTCTTAAATATGAAAATGACATTTTTAAATCAAATTTGAATGTGAAAGAATAGAAAATGATATGATATATTCAATATTTATTGTTTCTGATTAGAGAGAGTATAATTAATCTAAATCCCCCCTTAACTTTGAAGATTGAGAAGAGGTGTGTGAGGTAGAAGCTATTATAACATAGAAATAAAATAGAAATCTATTTTATTGTCATTATTTCTTAATCTTATTATCTTATGCCATTGGGTGTTGGTAATTCTATGGAAAATCTATGCCAGCATAGAGATTTAGAAAGCAAACTGTAAACACACATGCTTACAAGGAAATGTTATCCACAGATACTTATAAGCTAGATATAATATAGCTAAATATCTGTAATATTAAATTTATTAAAAATCATATCCTCATTTGTCCAATTATTTATATATAAAATATCAATGTCTGTACTGTGTTTTATGAAATAGATTTGTTTTGGATTGAGGTTAAAAATGATTTAATCTAATGTGTCTTCTGGTACAAAATAACAAACAGGCAAAGGAAGTTGGGTAGTATTTCAACGGTCTCTCCTGCTTACGTATCAGACCCTGACTACTTAAAAACAGATATATACAAATGAACTGATAATTCTCAGTTTGATTAAATAGCACTTTAGATTTATGTAAGTCTGAATCTAGATGGTATATTAAATATATCAGGACATCATCTCAACAACTTTACAAAACAGGGTTAATATTTTACTTATTCCAGAAATTGAGAATCAGAAAGAATGAACATCATATAGCACGGCTACTGAAATCAGATGGTTTTAGGTGACCTGAACTAGACATCATTTCTGTATTTACAGACTCTTTGGGTTGTTTGAAATGGTTAATTCATCATGTAGTTTCATTTTTAAAAGAATAAATTCAATACATATAAAAACCTTAAAACACTTCCCATCAAGTATTCAATACACTATGACTATGAATATCATATAGCTGCTATGATGAGATTTTTTCAGTAATAGCTCACCAGTTATTTTATTCAATATATTTAGTAAACATAATGAGTAAACCTTAATGTGTAATAATAATGATTTTAATAATTATAAACGTGGACTGCGCTTACATTTCCTGGCTGCCCATACCCAAATACTCAGCCTTCTGCTACCCCTACTTGGATTTCTCGCCTGGCTATATTCGGCCCTGCCATAGGCCAAAGGATCTTCTTTATTAACCAATGGTTATAAAACATTTGCTGCATACAGAGAGGAATTCCACATCAATTAATGACATTGTTTACTAGTTTTGATGATTTACACCTGCAGTCCAGGTACTCTGAAGGCTCATTTGAGCCCAGGATTCTGAAGGTAGTCTGGTCAACAAGTCTTAAAGGAGCACTCATACAGCAGAAAGAATCAGTCATTCTAATGATTGTGTTGGCTATATTTTGAAAAAGAAATAATTCAAGAAATTCCCTCCCCAAAAAGAGCTTCTAAAACAAGCAGGGCATACTTTGGCAGTACGGTCTTTCAGTTCTCCAGCTCCAGGTACCATTAGGAAGGCATTCAATAGAAGCAGGACCGAGTCCATGATAACCAGGGTCACAGCTGAAAACCACCTTAGTTTTGTATTCATAATGTGATCCATTCACAATTCTCCATCTTCCATGCTCCAAGGTAAAGGAATTGATGCTTGGACAAGTAACAACTGCACAAATGGAAGAATACAGATGCTAACAAGGCAAAATATCCACTTCATGATATCTTAGGAATACCCAAAGTGTATTAAATCCTTTACATTGCCATTGCTTTACCTCATTCTCTATTGCGCTCTACAAAATAATAATTGTTCAATTTTTTTCACACTAATCATTAATTACTTTTATTTCCCCAGGAACTCTTGGAGGTTAGTTTATTGAAAATAAACTCAGAACTTCATTTACTGAAGTAAAACATTACTAAAATAAACATATTTTTTAAAAGCTCTCTATACAGTTTACTAACAAATGCCATTTTATAAAGTAAAAAAAAAATTGATTACCTAAAATAAAAATACCTCATTTGACATTTATACATATTTTGGAATTTCTAAACATGAGTAAAATGTCTTTTTCCTGTCCTTCAGTCTTTCAGAGTAGAAAAAAAAGATTATTAACTAACTCTTCATCCTAGGACATTTCAGGGATTTGCTTTTAAAAGTCAACATTACACAGAGTTTCAAGTCATAGCATACAAACTACACACTTTTGACACATTACTGTAACTATACATACCAACACAGCGAGGGGTCTTGTTATGATTACTCCATGTTCCATCTGACTGGCAGGTGGCTGTGGTGAGTTCCTTGGATGAGAGTCTGTATCCATCATTGCAAAAGTAGGTAACTCGGGTTCCAACCAAATAGTCTGTTGTCAGTATTCCCCCATTTGTTGGGGCTTTTGGGATCCCACAGGAAATTGCTAGAATAAACACACATATACACAATTATGGCAAAAGGAAATGCAATAAGACTTCATGAAATCTTTAACTGTCAAACATGGGGAATTAAGGTCAGGTGGTGGCAGCACACGCCTTTAATCTGGGCACTTTGGAAGCAGAGGCAAGTGGATGGATCTCCGTCAGTTCAAGGAAAGCCTGGTCTAAAAGAAAGAGTCCAGGACAGACTCCAAAGCTACAGAGAAACCCTGTCTCGGAAAAAAAAAAAAAAAAGCCGTGCGGTGGTGGCACACGCCTTTAATCCCAGCACTTGGGAGGCAGAGGCAGGTGGATTTCTGTGAGTTCGAGACCAGGCTGGTCTACAAGAGCTAGTTCCAGGACAGGTTCCAAAACCACAGAGAAACCCTGTCTCAAAAAACAAAAAACAAAACAAAACAAAATTTTCACAATAGATCACAAAAGAGTTTTCAGAACTCTATTTTTGAATAATTTATTTGAAACTGATAATAAGAATTTAAGTTGGTGGCTCTGTATTCCGTTCTACCTTTGTGTCTTGGCCTCTCAGCTTTTCTTCATCTATCTTGGTTTTAGTGTTCCAATGTGGGAATACAAGTCAGGTAAATATATGGTGTGGTTAGTGCTTAGTGCACAGCATTGAGTTAGATTGCCTAATTTGATAGTGCTAATCAATAAGTATTAAACATTATGTTGGGAGAACAGAAATTCTCATTTTCATTTCTATGTTGTCTAGAAATAAAACAAAAGATTAATATTAACCAAAATATGTTCCCTGTCATAAGAATAGCCACAGTGTGTGATAGGCACTAATGATAGCAGAGTTCACGTGGGACTTGTTCAATAAATAGCAGGCCAGGATTTATTCTTGCATACATAACTATAGACTTCCTAAATTTCATTTTAGATCCTTAGTTTTAAACTACAACACATTAGCTTAGGTGAGCATTAGTTTTTCTATGCTATGTTGTCACAGATATTTATTTCCATGTATATTTCAGTTCATTTGCTTCTAAAATACTATATATAAATTCTACATACTGACTCTTGTCCACGTTTGTCCAAAATTACACAATAAGCATTTCCTAGATGATAAACAATTATATAATTACCTCAACCAATGTCTGACAGCACTTAGAACCATAAATAAAATAAAATTCTTTTACCCAGCACATAAGACCTCAATTAACATTGGTGTCCTGCCTGCAAGAAGTGGCAGTACAATGACAGCACAAACCTGTGGGGTTAACCCCCAATGTGTGGTTTTATGTCAAGCCCATCCCATGAGTTAAAGCCACTACCCAACAACTGCTTGGATGGCCAAGAACCTCAGAAGATAGCCCAGGGACCTAATAAAAGCAAACACTACTTTTCTAAAAGAAATTTAAAATAAAAAAAAAAAAAAAAAAAACAGGACAAGCATCATCAGAGAGCTCCCCCCTGCAAGCAGAGGGGAAGACATAAAGAGACTGACAGCCTGATGTTAAGCAGAGAGTGAGAGACTTCGGGAGACTCAGTTCAAAATGGAAAGTCTCCGTCAAACCCTTTCCTTCTGAGCTAAGGAACCCTGAGGAAGAGGAGGCAGTGTTGGACTCTAGCGTCCAAACACCGAGAAGGAGTCGCCCCCAGAGACCATACACCACAGCAGATGCAAAAGCATGAGGATTTTATTAATTCTGTCATGACAGGGTCCCCCAGCATTCGGGAAGCCGAGGGACCTCGAATAGCTGGTACAGTCTACTTTTAAAGGGGCCACAGAAGCAAGGGGGGTTGTTCTTTGACTATTCTGATTGGCTTATTTGAAAGGGCTGTTACCAATAATTGACTGGAGAGCTGTTGCCAGATCAGATGAGGTAAGAGGTCATTTTGACCCCATTTCCCAGGGGACCGAACCAAAACATACGTAAATGGGTAATTGTTCAGGAACTGAGTACGTGCGAATGTAGCTGTTAGGTCCTTGATTCCCAGGGAAGGAGGGGAAGCACTATGGCACAGAGGCTGAGAGGATTCAGAATTGTCAAAAATGGCTTCAGGATTGTCTTAAAGTCTTACAGCAGAAAAATCATAAGATCCAGAGGAGATGGAGGACACCAAGAAAACAAGGCCCTCTAAATCAACGTGAGCAGTCTCGTAGACTGACATACAATGATGCTGGATCCAGAGAGCCTGCACGGGTCTTTCCCAGATGGGGTCCTAAGGCTAAAAGAAGAGTGGTGACAGGACCCTATCTCTAATCCAGAAGCTACCTCTAACTGATAACCACTTGCAAATGAAAATTTAGGTTTTTTTTTTTTTTTTTTTTTGAGTCACGGAATCACTCCAGGAAAAGAAAGTTCTCTTAAGGGTGGGAAACTTGGCCAGCAGTAGAAACTCAGTGGTATCTTTGGAAGTTCTTTGTCACATTATGCTATGTCATGTTTTTTCTTTACTTTTCTGAATTTTATGTATTTTTTTTTATTTTTATTTTATTTATATATTTT
>NW_026067896.1:10008603-10024000 GCF_014885135.2 Alexandromys fortis
AAGCTTTTTTTTTTTTTTTTTTTGGTTTTTCGAGATAGGGTTTCTCTGTGGCTTTGGAGCCTGTCCTGGCACTAGCTCTGTAGACCAGGCTGGTCTCGAACTCACAGAGATCCGCCTGCCTCTGCCTCCCGAGTGCTGGGAGCCCTTTTTTTAATAGCACCATGGAGGCTTAAATACCCAGCAGTCAAGTGGGCCAGCAGGTGAAAACCTTATCCTCTGATCCTCTAGGCAAGGCACAGCTTTTAGTAACTCCAATCAGAAGGCTCTAGCAGGGAAGAGCAGCTGAAGGCCAGGACTCCAAATGGTCCCAACACCTCAGAACAACAGTGCCTAGTTGTATAATGGAATGGAATTGTTCCCATTTTAACATTGGTTCCTGTATGCCTGTCAATCAGTGGCTATCTGACATTCCAAAAGAAAAACTTATTTAATGAAATGCCAACACAGAGAGGCAAAGAAATTTTCTAGTTACGTCTTGCTCGTGTTGTCTAACTAAAACTCATGTAAGTAAATGTTAGGATATCTAAGACACTGACAAGCAAGGAGAATAATTCATTGAAGAATGTAAACGGCAGTGGCATTAAAAGTTTGGACTACATAAAAAACTCTTTCCAGTGACTTACTTACAAGTATTTAAACACATAGGTCAAACATACAACAAACACATTTTTACAAAATAATCTTTTTAAATGTTTTGATGAAAATAAGAGATCAGTTTTGTGAGAAAGACAAAGGTGTTTTTGAAAATAAAAACTGTGTAATTTTACAAGGTTAATACCTTTCCTTTCTACTATGCTTCAAATTGTTAATTGTAATAGAAAACTGTCAATTAAAGACAAAATAATGTGATATAATATATGAAATGTGATATTATATACCTAAAATTAGTTACATGATCGCATTGACTTTGGGAAGCAATTGATATTTTCAAAAAGTTACAGATGATTTTTCTTTTAATGCCAATCCAGTCATTTGGAAATGGAATCAGAGTTCCAGATTGCTATGACAAGAAGGTTTACAGCCACCTGAAACTCCGGCTTTAGCATCCAAAGAAATCAATATCTATAAAAACCTTCATTCACCTGCGTATATTCATGTACACACACAGGCATACAGACACACAATTAAACTTAATGAAAAATAAAACCTTTGATTACATAAAGATTATATGTATATATACATACATTAAAAATACATACTCATAAAAAATTTTGTAGCTATAAAGTGAGGATAAATATAAGGTACTTTAATGTCCATTTAAAATATATATGATTTAGTGCCATTTCAAATACTTTTAACTCCTAGTATTATTATAGCATGAGATCAAGTATTCCTTTCCAATGACTCTTAAGAAAAAATGATTCTGAAGTAGGTTGAGTCCCAATTTTCTGAGAAATCGCCATATTGATTTCCAAACTGGTTGTACAAGTTTGCATTCCCACCAGCAATGGAGGAGTGTTACCCTTACTCTACATTCTCTACAACATACACTATCTTTGCTGGTTTTGATCTTAGCCATTCTGACAGGTGTAAGATGGTATCTCAGAGTCATTTTGATTTGCATTTCCCTGATGGATAACGATGGTGAATATTTCCTTTAGTGTCTTTTGGCCATTTGATATTCTTCTGTCGAGAATTCTGTTTAGAACTATATGCCATTTTCAACTAAATTATTTGGAATTTTGATGTCTAATTACTTGAGTTCTTTATATATTTTGGGGATCAATTCCCTGTATGATGTGGGATTGGTGAAGATCTTTTCCCATTCAGTAAACTGCCTTTTTGTCTTATTAGCTTTGCTTTACCGAAGCTTCTCAGTTTCAGGAGGTCCCGTTTATTTATTGTTGCTCTTATTGTCTGTGTTACTGGGGTTATATTTAGGAAGTGGTCTCCTGTGTCCATGCATTGAAGGCTGTTTACCACTTCTCTTCTATCAGGTTCAGGGTGGCTGGTTTTATGTTGAGGTCTTTAATCCATTTGGACTTGAGTTTTGTACAGGAGATAGATATGGATCTTTTTCATTCTTCTACATGTTCACATCCAGTTATGCCAACACCGTTTGTTGAAGATGTTTCCTTTCTTTTCCATTGTATAATTTTAGCTTCTTTGCCAAAAATCAGATGTTCATAGATGTGTGGATTAATATCCAGGTCTTTGATTTCATTCCTTTGGTCAATCTGTCTGTTTTATGCTAATACCCAAAGATGCTAAATCATACTACAAGGACATTTGATCAACTATTCTCATAGCAGCATTATTTGTAATAGCCAGAATCTGGGAAACAAGTTACATGCCCTTCAACCAAAGACTGGATAAAAAAAAAAAATGTAGTCCATTTACACAATGGAGTACTATGAAGCAGAAAAATACAATGGCATCTTGAAATTTAAATTCAAATGGATCAAACTAGGAAAAAAACATTCTGAGTGAGGTAATCTAGACCCATAAAGATGAACATGGTAGGTACTCATGCATAAATGGATACTAGCTTTAAAGCAAAGAATAATGAGTCTATAGTCCACAGCCCTACAGAAGCAAAGTAACAAGGTGAACCCTAAGAGAAACATATAGAGATTCCCCTGGGGAAGGGGACATAGACAAGATCTTCTGACAAAATTGGGAACACTTGGATGGGAGAACAAGGGAGGGCGGAAGGGGAAGAGGAGAGGAGAAGAGGAGGGAGGAAGAACACTCTAGAGGAGGAACGAAGGGGAGTGGGAGAAAAACTTGAGAAAATGAGATAGTCAAGATCGGGGAAGGACAGAGATGGAGAGCAAAGAAAAAGATACTTTGATTGAGGGAGCCATTATAGGGCTAGCAAGAAACCTGGCACTAGAGAAATTCCCAGGAATCCACAAGGATGATGCGAGCTAAAACCCTAAGCAATAGTGGAGATGGTGCCCAAACTGGCCTTGCCCTGTAGTCACCAAAGCCTCAAAAAAAGCCCAGGTATGCATGGTTTTAGTGCATAATTCTAACAGAACTTCCAAGAAGAGCTAATACCTATACCCCTCAAAGTGTTTCACATAATAGAAACCCAGAAAGAACATTGCCAAACTCTATTTTTGTTTTGTTTTGTGTTTTGTTTTGTTTTGTTTTTCGAGACAGGGTTTCTCTGTAGCTTTTGGTGCCTGTCCAGGGCTGGCCTTGAACTCCCAGAGATCCGCCCGCCTCTGCCTCCCAAGTGCTGGGATTAAAGGCGAGCATCACCACCGCCAGGCCTCCAAACTCTTTTTATGAGGCTAAAATAACCCCAATACCGAAACCACACAAAGACTCAACCAAGAAAGAGAATTACAATAAAATACTGGCAAACTGAATCCTCAGAAAATTGCTCAAGTTAACATTCAGCCTTTCTATAAGCTCTCTCTCTCAAATTAGATGCTGGTTACAACCAATTATTTATTTTTATGTTCTAAATTATATACATATATAATTTATAATGAATCTACATGTGTATACATATGTGAATATATTTGTATATATAATTTTGCATGTATATATGCAATAATAATGCATTTTAAGTTAAATGGTAGTGGTGCATTTCTTTAATCCCAAGACTTGGAAGGGCAGAGGCAAGCAGATCTCAGAGTTCAAGGCCAGCTTGCTCTACAAAGAGAGTTCCATCAAAGCAAGGACAAAACAGAGAAACCCTCTCCTGGGCAGGAAGGTGGGTAGGGGATTAAGTAGTATGCCATTATTTTGTATAGTTTAAGTTTATTGGCTTAATTATACTACCTTAATTCAAGAACTCCACTACATTATATTTTCTGATTAACAAGTTTGTCATTTGGTTATCACAAGTTCCAGATATCAGAGTATTTTGTTTTTTGTTTTGTTTTTTTAAGAAATTACAAATGAGAATGAGATATATATTCCTACTGAGTCATAAAACCACAAAAGAGGAAAATTACCAGATATTACCTAGAGCTTTCCTCATAACTTTTTCCCAAAGAACAAAAACCTGTGGTGTTGAACTAAAATCTATGATGTTCTTATATATTCTAGGTAATACCTTCATGTACACTAACTCAATTTCCATCTTTTTTTTCTCTACAAGGTAACTGTTTTTGTGGATAAAATAGTTTTTTTAAAGAAAATTATATGGCAAATTAATCATTTATCAATCCAAGAAAAGTAATTACACGTTGTGCCTCTCAAAGTCAATTTTATGGAAATGAATCCATTTCTAGGAATGACTCTATGATTTGCTTCTAAATATGTAAACTTGATAATGTCCATTTTCTGCTTAACATTAAAAAGGTAAGGTCAATCATTTATTAATGCCTGTTTCTGTTTGGGGATAAAATACTTCACCTTGGCAGGCAGGGACGGGTGCATCCCACGAATGATACCCATAGGAGGACTTCCTGCACACGGCGCTGCTCTTCCCAACGAGTCGGAAGCCTCGATCACAGGCCCAACGCACCACACTGTTCAGTTGTCCGCCTGTCTGGCTGATGATGTATCCGTGGGGTGGCGATTCCGGGGTGCTGCAGTAGAAGGCTTTCAGAGGAAAGAGTGATCACTGCTTAATCAACAACCAGACGTTCTCTGTCATCCAAGTTTACGAACTGCTATGCAATTAATGCTGACTAAAGAGTAAGCCCGTTGTTTTATTTCGATGGCGGATTGTGTATTTTAGTTCCTTTTGAAATGTGTACTCACATGGCTTGTAGGATGCTTGACTACCCCTATTCTCACAATTTTTGCTCTCATCTACATGTCCTGCTTTTCAGTGCATTCTGTCACCTGTGGATGTCCAAAAGCTCTGAGATGTATCACCAAATTCAAGAAATATGTTATAAGCTTTTTTCCCCAATATATTATTATTATTTGGGAATTTCATAAAATGTACCCCAATCACACTTGATTCCCCCACGAGAAGTCACTAATGTTTTAGATAATTAATTAAAGGAAAGGGTGGAATTATTTCATCACAGAATAAAGTTCAGGCATAGAGATATTACCCCAAATTATTCAAAAAATCATGAATAAAGGGTCTGTAATTCTTATTTATTTAAAGCTGAATATTATCTAGATTCCTCTGTCTGTTTTTGACTTGTTTATCTTATTTTCTGTATGGAAGTGTTTGTCTGCATGCTTGTATGTACACTAAACATGTGACTACTACAAGCTGAGATCAACAGAGGGTGTCACATCTCCTATAACTGGAGATACAGAAAGTTGTGAGCCAATAGACAAAAAGAATACAGACACTTGCAAGGTCAACACATGTTCTAAACTGCTGAGCTTTACTTAAATGTATTTATATTTATTTCATATGTATTGGTGTTTTGCCTGCATATATGTCTACATGGATATGTGTGTAAGGGCGTTAGATCTCCTAGAACTGGAGTTACAGACAATTGTGAGGTGCCAAGTATGTGCTGGGAATTGAACCTGGGTCTTCGGGAAGAGAAGTCAGTGCTCTTAACTGCTGAGTCATCACTCCAGCCCATCTTAACTCTTAATTCAATCTTAACTCTTTAATAATAGTCACCACAATGACAGAAGTAAGATAGTTGCTAAAATTCTAAACATCACGTACCAATGTATCTTATCCTGAAGCCTTTCTTGTTATTGCCATGATCTGCGGACCACTGAAGAAATACTTCATGACCATTGCTTGTTACATTAAAAGCATTTGAATAATCTCCGCTGAGGGAAATAAGCAACGGACTCTGAATATTTGGCCCTTTAGAGAGAAAATAATGGAATATAGATATAAATAAATGCATTCCCATTTATTTTCAGTGTTTGTATGCTTAAAATAGTATGGAATATTAAAGTGGTTTTATACCCAATGTTCCTTATCGGTAAGGGAAACCTAATACAAAATGATTTCCCTAAGCATTTTAATGATTTCTTTAAACTGTAACGCATAAAAATTATCAGACTAACAACAATTCTCATAGTGAATGGAGTCCACGAGGTTAAAACAATATCTATAAGATAAAAGTAGCATAAGCAATTGCTTATATTGAACATTTATGTGTACAGTTAGCGTGTTTCCACTGAATTTGTGAATATCCAGGAAATATGACCCATGGTTACCATCATACACCTGAAGAACATCAAACTCCTTTTCCGTCTGGAAGAATTCTACAAACATGCTGATGTTATAGCCCTTTTCCACTGAGATGCTCCAGGCACACATCTGCAGATTTGGGTAACTGTCAGGATATCCAGGACTCAGAATGACTCCTGTCGAGTCCAGTCGTAATTCATTGGCAGGACAGAGCACTGTAAAAGAAGGCATCATTACTAATATTTTAAAATATACACAGAAGTTGTATTTTAATACCAAATGATTGTTTTATATTCATGAACAAAAAGAAGATAGTAGCTGGAATTCGTGTTAAATTACATTTTTAAGGTGCTATGTAAAATATTTCATGGAGGCCTAAAAATTTACTGTATTTTTCTTCTTTCCATAACATTGAAAATGCCTTCTTTATGATAAATAAATACATAAAGGCAATGTGTTTAGTTCTTTTACTTCATCACATATCCCTAATTAGTTTTTTGCTCTTGTATCTTTTCCTCTGACTTGCTAGCTATATTTTGCCCATACTTTATTCTCCTTACTTCCAACTCAATTTCTTCTCATTCTAAACTTTCAACCCTCTAGCGTGCACGGTCCAATAACAAAATACCACTGTCTCAAGGCTTATTTCATGAAAATTTCTTTCTGGTCTCAGGAAACTGATTAGCCATAAGGATGTTATATGGTTCCCAGTCACCAGGTATCCTGCAGCTCCTGATGTTAGCTCCTAGATGCTGGCTAAAACACAAATTCTCCAGTCATATTGCTTCAAAATAGTACATTCTAAGAATGACAAAACAATCTATTTATGTTCTCCTACCCCCACCCAGAGTCAATGAATTTTAATCTCGGGTTCATATAATTTGTATATTCGAACAAATAGTCGAGATATCTACTTTAATATTGGTTTTAAAATAGAGAATTATGTAATTATTAGGCCTTAATTACTCCAAAGATGTCATTTAAAAATAAATAGTAGATCATAGGGTTTTCAGTATAGTTTTGCTCACTATGTATCATATTGTGCATAAATAAATCCATACATAACAAACAGGATTAGAGCTAGTATAAACTAAAAATGTTCTATTAAAATGAACAACATTACTATAATAAACCACCCAGTATATAACAGTTAAATGTTTTTAACTTAAGACTATACCCTAGTTCAGTGTTTTAAGTAGGACATTTAACTATCAAGAGAACAATGGAACACAAAATTTTTAAAATTTTACTAGATTGGTCATAAACCACAGACCATTTCCTAATTCAACTAGTGTGCATACATTTTACAGTTTTGGTATTAGAAGGCAAGCCATCAAAATAATTAGGTCCTGATCTTAATAATTTGTTGAAATAATTCTACTTTAAAACAGCAAAAATACAAGGTAGAATTTACTAAAATAGATAAATGATTAGCATATTCATAATTTATGAGCGCAGTTTAATATTTTGGACAATTTAATATTTTTGAGTTAATGTTTTCAAAAAGTACAAGAATAAAAATAAATAATAGTGAATTGTATGCATGTAAAGCTACTCTAACTGTGGAAAACTTGGAATATTTGAAAAGAAAATGAAGCATAACTAATTTTCCGATCTGTAAAAGTGATTATAAAGTATAGTGATAAACATCCTATTGTTAATTCTATGTTGTATCTAGAGTTGAACATGAAAGTAATGTTGCTTCTTTAAGAAAAAAATGAAAATATCAAATAATTTATAAATTGACTGAAAATGGTATAGCAGATGTGTTCTAGAAAATTTAAAAAGTATGAGTATTTATCTAAGTTTGTTAGATTTAACTTAAACAAAACTGGTAAGTCTGAAAGACATTGTCAACTAATGCTTTCATAAAGAAAGTCCATAGATTTATTCTAAACAATAATCAATTAATAATTAATTTTTATTGACCCTCTCAAGTGTCTGTGACTAGTTATTGAATTTGCTTTGCATTTTCTACAGGAGGCAGAATAAGATTTATAGTAATCTAAAGAAAATTCTGGTTTTAGAACTGAGACATCGAAAACATGAAAAAGCTGGACTGTGAAACACAAAGGTTGTCGAGATTAGTTTGTTTAATTTCATTTAAGAATTTTTGAATTTTGATCCAAACATAGAAACTCTCTTTTCAAGAGTCTAGAACTCAGCTTACACATGTTGACCTAAGAAAACAGTCATGTCACGGCTCTGACTCCTCGCATCTTTTATGCCTATTGGAATATTTCTCCATGCGCTATCTCCTGAGAGGAAGAAACCCTAACTTTTCCATTTGTTTGTATCTATTCCTGAATATGTATCTTATATAATCCTAAATGACTACAGAAAATTCTTCCATGAGGAAAGAGTTGCATGCATGACACCTTCATTTCTGATACAAGTTACAGACTACAGAATAGATACTCAAACTCAAAAGGGACTGGTAGCCTTGACTGAGACCTTAAGACATTCTCACAATGTAACAAGTTCTTCACTGCCTTTTTTCTGCTACACTAAGACACTCCTCTAAATAACCTTAATCATTTCATAAGGATTCAAAGGTAGAAGATCAAATACTAATTCCTACATATAGCATGATAGAATAATAAACAATGTTTTGCTGTCTTTTGAGGGACTGTCTTACTTTGTAGTTCAGACTGAATTGTATTTAGCCCAGGTTAGCTTATAAATTGTGGTTAATCCTCCTGCATCAGTCTTCAATGTGTCGAGAATACAAATATGAATCACAATAGACTCATTGTTTCTGTTTTGGATATTATAGTAACAATTATGATACTCCTCAGGGAATATATTCCATGTCAGAAAAAGTTCCAATATAGAAAGTAAGCCAAGAAACCCTAATGTGGCATAATAAAATAGCTTAATTTTCTTCAAATTAGCCACCACTTATAATCAGTTACAATGAGTTAGATTTATGACCAGCACAAATCAATCATAAATGATGTTTGAACATCTTAACTATATTAGTCTTTCAAATTCCTTCCTTAGCTGTCTTGGTAAGACGGTAAATTCCTTTGCATCCCCATCCACTTCTTTTATATGTTTCTCTGAATGTTCAATGAACAGTAGTCTATCCTTCCCCTATTTTTTGCTATGACAAATTTCATTAGATATTTGGAAATCAGAGTAACATGCCTCCATCAAACTGTATCTGACCCACAAGTGGTTACTTCTCATTATTCTATAGCCTACTCGACTGTCACTTGGGGGACTGTCATGGTCTTACACTGCAATGCTTTTATAGCAAAGCCCATAGAAGTTTGGTTGATTTTTGTTTTGTTTTGCTTTGGTCTGTGTATAAGTCTGTGGAATCTAAATATTCTCATTCTTAACATGTAGTAACTAAAGGATTATACAGCTAGTGATTAGAATATTTTTTTCCTAATAAAAGGAATTATTATCTCAATGTTCATTTGGTACTTGTTTTGTTTTGGTTTGTTTTTTTCCTTTTTTTTCTACCCTTAATCATACCTGTAGAGGAAAAACACTTTGCATAGGAGGAACTGACTTCAGACTAATTAAAATAATTAAATCTCAGAAGAATGAAACATCTTTTTAATTAGCACAACTGAGAAATCATTGAATTAAAAATACTCCATAGGAATTATATACCTCAAAATCATATTATCAGGCAAGTATTCAATACTGAAATGACACATTTTCTGTGAAATTTTTTTTCTTTTTCTTTTTTTTTTTGGATTTTCTCCATGGCTTTTGGTTCCTGTCCTGGAACTAGCTCTTGTAGACCAGGCGGGCCTCGAACTCACAGAGATCCGCCTGCCTCTGCCTCACGAGTGCTGGAATTAAAGGCATGCACCACCACCACCCAGCTCTGTGAAATTTTGTCTTTTCTGCCATAAGCATAAAAGAAAGGTTTAAAGAGTTAACAACCACAAGTTAAAAGTCGTACCGTGTGTAATCCCAGCACTACGGATACAGAAACAGGTGAAATGTAAGTCTGAGGCCATCCTGGGCTATAGGGCAAGAACTCGTCTCAAAAAAAAAAAAAAAAAAGTAAATAAGGAAAAAACTTCAAAGCACCCATACCTTGACAAACTGGAGGTGCCCCATCCATCTGAAGCCGCTCTCCCAATCTGCACGTCAGAATTGCATTGCCAACCAGCGTAAATCCTGGAAGACACTGATATCTGATAATATCACCTGTTAACAGAAAAACGGGGCTTTCAGACAAGCTACAACGTGCAGCTGAATGGTGTTTTTATTTTAGGACCAGAATTATTTTCATTTATTTATTTTTAATCAATGTAAAAAGCCTATCAATTATAAGCAGGGTTGACTCTTAAACATTGAACAAACAAGGCCTGGTAGCATGGATCTACCTTAAATGAAGGCGGGGGTAAGCTTCTCATGTATTCTTGATGAGGGACACTAGCTACACAGAAGCAATTGCCGTAAGGAACTCATTTGCTTCCTCTAAGTATGATCCTTCCAAACTGGTCCAATTAAAGAAGATTGCCATACTATTGCTTATTATGAAGGGCTCCAAGCATGGCATTTCTTCAAGCTCACAACACAGTTCTAATATGCCCTTGACAAACAGCTTTCACTGTTTCTATTCTTCTTTAGAGGGTTTTACCTCGTTCATAATCGCAACAAATCCTTTCAGCCCACAGGCTGCTTTACATGTGCTTAGATTTTTCTCTTAAGAAAGATACTTGTGCTATGAGTGCACTCTTTAAAAGTAATTTTAGATACTTTACCTATTTCAAATTCATCATCTTCTGTCAAAATTTCTGCATTAGGTACAGGCGGTGGAGGCTGACACACTCTTAGTTGGTAGGCTATAAAAATAAACAATACTTGTTGATTCCTTTTTGGAGAAAACTCCATGTATCAAAAATCATGCAAGGTTTTGAAAGAACAAAATATACTTTTGTTCATTAACTTTCAATTACTCATTTAAAAATAAGACTACAACCAAGGGTGAAAACAATTCATTTTTTAATTGTGAGAATAGTTTATGTCATACACTGTATTTCTGCCCCTTCATTCATGTTACATGATTTGTAACACCTTATCATTTCTTTTTCTTTGTATTTCTTAGAGTGATCACATTTTAGAAACATGCATTGGTGTCTTTATTTGATCAGTATTTTCTGCTCTCAAGGTTCATCATCGAATTCCTTGCACTTAAGGAACTGACTAACGTCAGATAACAGCTCAGTTTATAGGCCGTTTTAGGCAATATTAGAAGTACCAAGCTATTAGTATCCTAATTGACCTTCACAACATTTTATCTTGTATCTGTGTAACTAGCTCTATAATGATTTCCATTTGACCAAATAGAAAACTAATAAAAGGAGACAAAACTGTACACAAATCACATAGCTAATTGTGTGTGATCAAGCTCTGTGTGAACCTACTTTATCTAACTTTCAAATATTAACTCATCCTGGGACATTATTGAACATGTGGGATACATGTGTGTAAAATATAGTGTCTTGTCACCTTTAAAAGTCATATTCCTAGTTAAAATTGGTATTAGGTACCATTTAAAAACTGTCAAAAATGTCTCTGAATCTAAGCCTCATGGAAACTAACTCAAAATGATACCTAAAGTCAATAATACTTTATTATTTTATTAAAATCTTATTTTCTCTGTGAAGTTTTGCAAACATGCTAATTTGTTCTTCATTGGTTTGTACTTGAAGCAAACGAATGTGCGTGCTTTTTTTTTCACATGATAAATTTTGCTACTAAAAGTAAAAAGGCAGGTATATGAAGGGAACGTGACATAGAAACACACTGATGTATACAACATGTCAAGGTATATGAATAGTGAGAGCATGTAAATGTGCTCTTATTTCACAGACTACATCTTCAATATCTCACCTGTTGCAAGAGTATTGCTGGAACACCGACGAACATATGCAAGAGGAAATTATTGAAATAATTGCTGAAAACAAGTAATATTTTCCCATTTCTAAAGGGTTACAACACCTAAAGGACATTACAGATTCGGGAAGAAAAAACCTTGCACATAAACTTTAGTGATGAATTCTTACTGAATCATCGCTGTCATCTTACCTAGATCCATTTAATAAAAGGTTAATTGGCTAGCCAATATCCAGGTTAGTAAGGACAAAAAGAGAAATTTTAAAATAACTGTAAGAAAATAATGAAGAGATTTAAAAATATAGAGGGACATTAATGGAAGAGTACACAGAAAAACACTTATGGTCTATACTTAGGGAAATGTAATGTAATGCAGAAAAAAGATCAACTCAGAAAATGTAGCAAAGTGCACGTCTACATGAAGCTTATTTTGCCTTCCATAGGTGTCGTAAAATGAATTATTCATTGTTTTGAGGAAGTATAGCACATTAGACACGGTTTCTGTCATTTATGGAACATGCAGAAAATTAGCTACCTTATTCAGTTTTAGTGTGCAATAGACCAGATGTTGTGAATTACTATTGATGAGGGCCATGCTATTTCCACAACTCCAAAGGGATGCTTTGAGCTAAAGTCTGCTTTGCTCTGTTCTGTTTCCAGTTACCATCAATTTCATAGGACACAACCCATGAAGCTAAGGAATCACAATGCAGCCACATAGGGTCTTTAGTACTATGTTCTTACCACTTTAATAAAAATAATAATACTTTTCACTGATTTATAGATGTGACACCTGAAAGAAATTTATTTTTTGTTGGTTTTGTTTGTTTTTTTTGTTTTTGTTTTTGAGACAGTTTTCTCTGTATAACAAACAATCCTGGATAACCTGGAAATTGTTTTATACACTAGACTAGGCTCAAACTCACAGAGATCCACCTGCCTCTGCCTCCTGACAAACCATCTTTTGAATCACGTTTTTCTATCTCCATCTTGGTGATTTCACTAATTCCTTTGGCTTCATTTCTTTTTTAACTTTATGCTTTAATTTCCAAATCTACAACAACAAGCTAATCATGTCTCTCATGATCCTTGGTGGCTTTGTCCTTTACAGTACACACATTAAGTCAATAAATCATATTTTATGTATAGAAAACATATTTGTGCCTGGTTTTGAAATTAAGTATTACGCATACATTTGCCTAATTGCTCATAGTTTAAGACTCCAGGTGAACTCACCTGAGGGAAGAAAATTGTAAAACTGTTTTTTACCTGGTAATTGCCATCACTATGTCTATAATTCCACAAATATGAGCTAAATGGATGGCAGGTTGGGCATTTCTGAAGATGCAGAGAGCTTCGGAACAAACAAGTTTTTTTTTCTAGACTATCTCCAATATTTAGAATTTAAAAATGAGAATATAATGGAAGCGACTGTGGGTTAGAAAGTGTCTTAGGTGGAATCTAAGTAGGATCTGCCTGGAAAGCAATTTGGGTATAGACTCTAGAGTTCCAAATAAGAAAGGCACCCATTGCTGATAGGAATGCAAACTTGTACAACCACTTTGGAAATCAGTATGGTGGTTTCTCAGAAAATTGGGAATCAACCTACCTCATGATCCAGCAATACCATTCTTGGGCATATACCCAAAATATCCTCAATCATACTACAAAAGCATTTGTTCAACTATATCATAACAGCATTATTTGTAACAGCCAGAACCTGGAAACAACCTAGATGCTCCTCAACTAAAGAATGGATAAAGAAAATGTGGCACATTTACACATTAGCGTACACCTCAGCGGGGGGGGGGGGGACTATGACAATTTGAATTTTGTATGCAAATGGATGGAATTAAAAAACACTATCCTGAGTGAGGTAACCCAGACCCAAAAAGATGAATATGATATGTACTCACTCATAACTGGATATTACCTATAAACAAAGGACCTTGAGCCTAGAGTTCATGATACTAGAGAAGCTAAGTAATAAGGTGAACCCAAAGAAAAACATATATAGATCCACCTGAAAATTAAATGCAGACAAGATCACCTGATAAAATTGGGAGCATGGGGGTGGGGGAGAAAAGGAGGGTAGAAGGAGAAGAAGAGAGGAGATATGGAGGGTTACAGAGAACTTGAGGGAATGGGATAGTCATGATGGAGAAAGGACAGAGATGAGAGCAATGAACGAGATATCTTGATTGAGGGAGTCATTATAGGGTTAGCTGAAACCTGGATCTAGAGAAATTCCCAGGAATGCACAAACATGATCCCAGCTAAGACCCTAGGCAATAGAGAAAAGGGGGCCTTGACTTGCCCTGTAGTCAGAATGATGAATATCTTAAATATCACCATAGAACCTTCATCCAACAATTGATGGAAACAAAGGCAGAGACCCACATTGGAGCACTGGACTGAGTTCCCAAAGTCCAAGTGAAGAGTGGAAGGAATGAGAATATGAGAAAAGAGGTCAAGAACATGATGGGTTCACCCACTGAAACAGTTTACCTGAGCTCACCAACTCCAGGCAGACTGGAAAGGAACAAGCATAGGAGGAAACGAGTCCCTCTGAATGTGGTTGACAGTTGAATTGCTGGGGCAGACTGAGGGGCCACTAGCAGTGACACCAGGATTTATCCCTACTGCATGTACTGGCTTTTTGGGGTCTTATTCTCTTTGGATGTATACCTTGCTCAGCTTAGATATAGTAGGGAAGGCCTTGAACCTTCCACAAATAAGGTGCCTTATCCTCTCTGAGGATTGGATGGGGGGGGGGTGGGGGGGTGTGTAGAGAGAATGGGAGGAGGGGAGGGAGTTGAAACTTGGATTGGTATTTTTAAAAATCTAATAAATTTTAACAAAGAAAGAAAAAGAAAAAAAGAAGTTAAGAAAACTAGAAGAAATCATCTTTATCTGTTTCTCCTTTGACATTGAAGCAAAATACAAAATATTAGCAAGTAATAAGAAGTTTACAAAGTATTTTTCATCGGTTTCTGAATGTCTGCTCCTTACCATAATCCTAGAATTTGAAGTTTTCACTAACAGTATCTCAGGGTAGAAAAACACTATTTCATACCTGCTATGCCAGGATGAATTAGTGTCCTTTAATAATAGCATCTTTCTTAGAATCTCAGAGATGTGGTGTGAAGTGGAGTTACTGCAGATAAGAGTTAAGTTCCACCAATACTGAATTAGTGTGAGGTTTTAATTAGGTGACTCATATCCGTATAAAAAGAAATAATGAGAAAGAGAGGCATGGCAATGATTAGTCAGGAAGAAACTGTAGTGATTCACACGAAAGCTGAGAATACAATGCAGTGATTACTGGCTGATACCCAGAAGGTAGGAGACAAGAAAGGGCCTCACACAGCCTTCAGGGAAGGCGTGGAACAGTTTGAACACTGTAGCTCAAGTCTGCATCCTCTTCCTGCTTCAGAGACTTGCTTTGCTATATCATTAAATTTAATTACATCAACTCAAAAGGTTATAGTTGGG
>NW_026067896.1:10026413-10181567 GCF_014885135.2 Alexandromys fortis
GACTTTTAGTAAAACTAATAACCTTTGCCTTTGAGGAATTTAATTGACATGGAATACAAAACATTCAATAACTAATAAATACTTGCTGAGGGCTGGAGAGATGGCTCAGCGGTTAAGAGCATTGCCTGCTCTTCCAAAGGTCCTGAGTTCAATTCCCAGCAACCACATGGTGGCTTACAACCATCTGTAATGAGGTGTGGTGCCCTCTTCTGGCCTGCAGGCATCCACACAGACAGAACATTGTATACATACTAAATAAATAGACAAATATTAAAAATAAATAAATAAATACTTGCTGAGTGTCTGAGGTCAATGTAACTTAAAGAAAAAGAGAGAGAGATTTAAATGTGCACACCCTTAATACCAAGCTAGTTAAAAATTCTAGGATGGCAGAGGAGAACATCTTGGGGCCCAATCACCACTTGCTCAATGGTTGATACTTGATGACTGTGAGCAGAAAGAGAGTCAGTTTCCATTGTTGGTCACTAGTCATAAAATGTCCATGGATAGTCCATGACTCAATATCCATGCACATATGAGAACCTATGATTGGGTTAATAAAAAACCAAAAGAGGACCTAAAACTGGAAGGTATGGAGCCCAAAAAATTGGAGGGAGGAAAGAGAAGATGGACGGAAAAAAGATACTCTGGAAACAAGTATGAAATTTTCAAAATATAAATAAATTTAATTAAAATTTGAAAAGAAAATCTGTGCCTTGATTTTCTCACTTTTAAAATGGTTCCAAAACTGAATTTAAAATTCTTTAAAGACTTAGAATGGAGAGAGGCAAATATTTTCATTGAACCTATATACCTATCCAGAAAATGTTAACATCAGTATGACTATTGAAGTAATTCTTCAGTTGTTCAACCTGCAAATTCCATATTAGCTACTCTTCCTCATAAGCACTGAAAATGTACCCATCTTCCAATGACAGTGCAATGGAGTCACTCTGGCTCTACAGAGAGAATTAAGCTTTAAAGCTGCTGGGATTCTTTGCTGTTGTACAAGGGTTTATAATATACTAGAATGTATATTGCAGAAACATCTTATGGCAGAGCATAACAAAAGTGTATTCTCTGGTCCTAAAACTACTAGTTCAGTGCTGCAAGAAATTGCTCAAACTTATTTTCATGAACAGATGTTAAATTTCTGAGATCCTCTGAGAGACACAATTTCTCCAGAGTCCTGCTAAGGAAGCAATCAATCATGTGAAGGAAGTCCATGAGTAGGAAACAATCTTTGGCAATACATAACTGACAGAAAATTGAGATACAGGATACATAATGAACAACACCACCAACAAGAAAAGAGCCAGGAAAGCATACATAACAAATAATAATGGGCTATATTCAAAATAATAAATAGAAATGTCTGAGAAATATTTTACTAAGAGTTCATATGGGGTTCCATGGAAACAACCAAACATCCCAGGCTATAACAGAGACTATTGGTTAATCTCCATAAATTGATTTTAAAGTTTAATCACTAAAGAAAAACTTACATATCTTTCTGAGCATTTAGTAGTCAAGCTGCTGCCTACACAGAGATGTTAGCCTTATTGACTAGTTTTCACAGTACTGGAAGTTACTCTGCTTCCTAACGGACAAGAAAGGTAACCAAAAAATAGCTATAAACCCTGTAACTTACATGGTTATTTGCCTGCAATATATTCTGGTGTGATAGATTACAGATGTTGTAGGAGTCATGAACTATCCTCTGGTTGGACTTTAGGATCACTCTGTGAGATAGAACCAATACCTGACACTACTCAGATGGCCAATATGAGGCATAGACAGGCCATGGACCTGGGAAAAACCAAATTCTATTGCTCTGCTAAAAAAAAAAAAGCATAGAAATATAAAAGCCTCTTTAAAACAGTCTCTTATACCCAGTGCCTTGTGCATCCATCACCAGAAAGGCTTCCTCTTGCAGTAGATGGGAATTAACAGACAGAGCTTCACAACTGGATTATGTACAGAGTGAAAGACTTGGGAACTCTCAGACCTAAATAGGATGTCTTCCTCAATCTCCTCCACTCAAGGGCTCAAGGAAATATACAGATGAGACATAAAAATTTAAGAGCCAGAGGACCAGGAAGTCTTTTGTGAGATAGTGTCTCCTACATATTATAAGGAAGCTACTTGCTATCTCAACATCCCTGCCTGAACAAGATCTAGACAATTACAGTACCAATAATCATGCTGAACTGGAATGAAGGAAGCACATGGAGACCCACTCTCAACACAAAGAACTACACACAATTAGTGACTGCTAAGATTGGGAGAATTTATTCTTCCCAGGGATCAGCCTTCAATTATTATCAACTACCAACTGGTGTGCCATGAAATCACATCACATTCATGCAGGCAGTACTGAATGTACTTAGCACACACACACACACACACACACACACACACACACACACACATTATGATTTGAGAGAGAATAGAGTATAAGAGGAATTGGAAGGAGGGGACATGGGAGGAGTCAGAAGGATGAAGTAAAGAAGAAAATGATTTAATTATTTTTAATTGTCATTTTAATTGCATAGAAAATATTATTTACCATCAAACTAACATAATTTCATGCTTTACATGTGTGCTGTAATTACTTCTGAAGAAGATAATAAGGTCTAGCAAAAATATCACTAGTTTAACATGGGTTAAAACTTATTTCTAAACTGCAAACAACCTTAAGTCTCTGTATTTGACCTGTAGCAGTGAAAGTGGTAGACAAATCAATACATTCAGTCACGGGCTGACCCATGCAGTATCAATGATGTCAGCTAAATTTTAAATAGTCTATGCACATACTTTCCTCCACACTTTTCATGGAGTTCTCTACTTAGAAACTTTCCCAGTTATGACTACTAAGAGAAAAGATGCATAGACTAACTCTTTACAGCTTTCGAATCCACAATTGATCTCAATCTCCATTCTTCTCAAAGGAAGCAATTAGTTTAGCGTGCCATTCGGCTTTGAAGCATCATTTTGCTCTTTAACAACATCGTGGTATTGTATTCTGTGTTCCAGATCTCAGACGATAGCTATTATTTAAGTAAGTACCATGTTTGGATGTGCGTGGATATCTGTTTTCTGGCCCAATAAATTTACTTCTTACAATTGCTTTAGAATTTGATTCTGGCCATACTTTTTTCGGTTATTTTTAATTTCCTATTTTCTTTGCAGTGCACCATCCAACCCAATTCCAAAAAAAGAATGCTACATCTATCCATGTCTATTCAAGCGAGCTATTAGAGGCTGTTACAAAGAGGAAAACAGGACCCAGGCAAATTGCCATATTTTTTTCTCCAAACCAAAAAAAAGCACAAGTACATAACCTTTTTGCTAAGTAAGGGCATACTATTCCTTATAGATGATGAAAATAATGTTCTCACTTCATTATAAACACTAAGCCCTGGGTTAGTTCAGTGCTGACTCATATTAGGTCAAGTATGACTGTCTGTAGATATCAGAAAGTTCTGCGGTGGGGATCAGGGAGGTGTTGGTAATTATGTTCTAGGTTTAGCAATTTTTAGCGGTATTGTTTTTAAAGTCATCTAATGTTAAACAATTTCACTTGAAAGTGTAGAAAAAGTTCTTTTAAAAAATGCTAGCTGGGAGATGGTGTCACACTCCTTTAATCGGAGCACTTGGGAGGCAGAGGCAGGTGGATCTCTGTGAGTTTGAGGGGCCAGCCTGGTCAACAAGTGCTAGTTCCAGGACAGGCTCCAAAGCTAAAGCTTTGTCTCAAAAAGCTAAAAAAAGAAGAAAGAAAGAAAGAAAGAAAGAAAGAAAGAAAGAAAGAAAGAAAGAAAGAAAGAAAGAAAGAAAGAAGAAAGAAATGCTTCCCAAATTGTAAAGATGAAAAATAGAAATATCCATATGCATATACCTACATACACACTTCGCATTTGGAGAAAACCTGCTAACGATTTAACATGAATCACAGAAGTGCTTCTGTTGTGCTAAAGTCACTTGCAAAGTCACTTTTGTACAATTAATGATTGAGATGAGTGTGTCTACTTTGTGTCTAGATGAGTCAGACTGTCAGAAAGGGGAGCAAATACTACTCCTTGGCTTTAAGAAGAGGAGAACCTGTATCCTGAGGTAAATTAGCAGGAAACAGCTTTAATTGCTTTCCTGGAGAAGTAGTCACAGAAAGCTCTGGGAACAAAGGTATCAGGGGCCTTCAGAATCATCACAAGAAAATTCCAGTGTCTGTTGCAAGAATAGACCTTGTCCTAAGCACATGGCTAATTGAAGGTACTGTGACACGGCACTGAGTCCATTAAAGTCTGGAACAAAGACCGCTGTTCTTTATGGTTGAGTTCCTTGCCCATTAGCAGATAGCAGAGAGCATTAGCAGCGATAGCTTCCTCTTTGCCGGCCTCAGTTTCTGTTCTCTATTCATGCATCGCCACAGCCTGTGGGACTTTTGCAGTAACATACCAGACCTATCATTAGCTCTCACTTCAACCCACTGTGAATATTCAGCACTTAAAGAAAAAAAAAGCGGATATCTCTGCCTGGAGCTGGCATATCTGACAGGAACTGTCTTCTACTGAATATAAACAGCTTTGCTAAGAATGAGCACCAGATAAGGTAATTATTTCACCTTATTGGAGCAAGATGTAAACAAGACCTTGCTGTAATAAAAATTATGAAACTAGAATACTGTTTAGGCCTTAATATTAGAGCAAGGATGTTCAACATCAGCTCATAGAATGGAATATTATACCCAAACCAATTACATATACATAGACCTTTCCTCTATCAAGGAAAATAAAAGATGTGCTAAGATAAATCATAAAACTGCTCTAACGCTTGGACAGCACCTAATCCAGAAAAGAACGATGCTTCTTTGAACCTTTCCACCAAACCGTCTCACACAGCTCAAAACATGTCATCCATCTCCCTACAGTGGATTTTGAGATGCCATAACATCTATCATTGTGCATTGTCTTACTAATTATAGCAAGCCAATAAACCCAATTCTGTTTAATAAAAGCTATGTGATGATGATCTTTGACTAGAGAAAACAGTAAGACAAAAAATAGCAGACATGGTGATGAATATATTAACACAAAAATATTAAAATATAGCATGTGCTTTTGACAAGACATCTACTTGCTTAATCACTGGCTTAATTTTTACTTATTCAAATACTAGTAAATGAAATTTTGCTTTGCTTAGACAAATTGCCATTATTCCTGAATATGTACATGTCTAGGTAAATCCACATTTGTATACTATGCTCATTCACATACACACATTTTGGCATCCCTGTGCTTCCCACGTACTTGCATGCTCGATATCTGTTCATTTGGCAATATCTTCCCTTGGACAGTGCCTTCAATTTTATAAGAATTTTGGAGTCTCCACAGGGTTGTCTTATGCACAGTAACCGTCTGTTAAGGAAGACTCCCTTCATATTCAGGAATAATTGCAAAATGATAAATACATTCGTAGCAATTTAACAAAAGAGTAAGTGTGCACAATATGATTCATTTACCAATTAATTATTTCATCTTCACCCTTGGTTGTTCCCCAGTTATAGTTATCTAGCAAATAAAGTACATAATATTTGTGTGACAGATTATGTCTATATGTTCCCAGCATCAATGGCTGCTTTAGTAAAGCAACCAAAAGAGCAGCCTACAGCTGTATCTGGAGAACATCCCACCTTCTAAGTAACTAAACTGCAGTGAACATGCAGCCCTTATGTTCAGGGTCACTACGGGAAAACTAGTTATATGTCATCCAACGGGAACACAAATGTTCAGCTAACCAGCTCAAAGATCATGTAGTCAGTTCTCAGTTTCTCCAGTCAGTGTGATTTTAGTGTCTTAAATGCAGTCACATTTGATATATTTGGATTCTTCATAGCACAAACCTCAAGTGTCAAATATTTCATTACTTTGCATTAAACTATGACAAATTAAACTGTATATTGATATAATGGGCAAAGTGCTATTCATTGTCTCTTTTTCATAAAACTATTTATTTATTTATTTGTTTGTTTATTTATTTTTTATTATGTATACAATATTCTGTCTGTGTGTATGTCTGCAGTCCAGAAGAGGGCGCCAGATCTCATTACAGATGGTTATGAGCCACCATGTGGTTGCTGGGAATTGAACTCAGAACCTTTGGAAGAGCAGACAATGCTCTTAACCGCTGAGCCATCTCTCCAGCCCATTCATAAAACTTTTACACATTTAATTTAGTCGATTATAGGTCCTATGAAGTATTTTAGATTATTACAAAGATATTTTGGAAAAACCATGTTTTTGTAAGACCATGGTCATAGCTCATAAAAATATTAAATTACTATAAATAAAGATTTGTTATTTGCAATGAATACAATTAATCTGAAATATACAAATATAAAGGGAGATTTCTATGAAAAATATGATAACTTTTCAAAAAGTGAATCCTCTGAAGATAGTACTCAGAACAATTGAGTATAGACAAATAAAACTGGGACTCCATAAGTAATTTCTCAGGGGTGAAAGCTATGAACTTAATGATTTGGAATCATAATCTAAAAGTATAAGATTCTTGCACAGATACAGTTTCAAAACAAGAGTATAAGTGGATGAGTAATGTGATCCAGAGTATAAAGATATTAGATGCTAATTTTAGAAAAATTCACAGCAGGTTGACTAGATTAAACATTTTCGTACAGAGAATCTATTGCTGTTTCCAAATTACAAGCAGTAAAATATGAACAGCTGGTTCTCTTTTATTGGTTTCCATGCAAAATGATTATTTTCCGCTGGGTAATTACTGGCTGATTTATTTCCTGTATTCATTTGCTCACACATTAATGTCCCTAAGTACTTAGAGGAGGTCATGGTTTGCCAGTAAATGTGTTTGAAATGCATAAGTTACACTGACAACTAACGGGTTCGATTTTAATATATTTTCAACCATTAGATAAATATATATTACATTCAATTTTTCAGGACAATTTAAATGGTACAAATTCAGTAGAAACACTGAGATGATACCAACCATGATAGCTGAGCACAAAAAAGCCACTTGTCGTGAAGTCACTGTGGAATTTGATTAGAATTTGATTGGAAGTGCTGTATACTGATTCCAGTGCAGTATTGCCGCTGAACTGTCCAATCTGGGGTGAATTTTGGTCGGGACCATCCCTAGTAGACAAAAGTTGGGAAGGAGAGAATGACACTGATGTTTTATAGATTTTGAATACATTTTAATGAAAGTATTATAATCACGTGGCCTTACATTAAGAACAAAGCAAAACAATCCTTGAACAAACAAACAAACAAACAAAAAAACACCGATAGTGGTAAGCCAGACATCTGTGCAAGTAATAATGTGCTAAAATATGAAATGTAAAAAAGACATGATTTACCTAAATAAAATGTGCCCATATTTACTGCAATCAATAAATGGACTTCAGTTTTTAACCAGCACTGGGCATCTCTTAAAGCTTGTGGTGTCTTCTGTTAATTTCTTCGACAGTGTCATAGACTGTTAAAATTAGCACTCCTACAATTCATGCAGTATTTCTGTCTGTCTGTGATTTACCCAAAGATTTCTTTATACTTTTGATAAAGTAGCTTCAAATAATACAATAATAGTGTAATTACACTACTGTATAATAAATTATTACAAGAATTTAATGACAAAATAATACATTTATGATCTAAAGAGAGGACTTTAAATTTCACCAGATTTTATGAATAGAGGACTTCCTTAAACATATTATGGCAATTGCCTGCCTTACACATTTTCTAATAATGATGTCGATTCTTTTTTCACTCTTGAAGCTTCTGCTATTTTATAGGTCAATATTCTAAAATCTGTTTATCATGTTTGTCTCTTTCTGCAAAAAAAAAAAAAGGCATACTGCCTCCCTCAGTTAGCATGCTGTTTCAAATGTCAGATGGTAGTTTGTAATAAAAAAATTGTGATTTATTTTCATCTTGACCTAATTGCATTCATAATGTAATCAAGCAAAAGGAACATTACTGGCTTACCACACAGTAATGAAGTCATAGATGGGTTCTGTTTGAAGAACAGTAAAATTGATGTAGATTCCATTCCCCGGGGGGACTCTTACAAGCCAAAAGCAGTCTTGGAAGTTTGGATACTCATCAGGATAACCAGGAGAATAAATAGTACCATTCATGGCAGTTATATTCCCACCGCAAAGAGCTATGGAAAAGGATCCATGAACATTTTTTAATAACAAACTTGTATTAGATAAATGGTACAGCCATCAGCAGTTATAGGACGTCTGCATTATCTTAGTTTATTTGAGAATGTACAAAAAGGAGTCATTTCTGAAAAATTTGTCTAAATGAAGTCTGAGATTCATCTGCTGTCTTTGGTCATCACAAGGCTCATTAGCCACTTAAAATACTGTGCATTAATGCAATACAACTTTTCTCTCATATTATGCAAACATAATATGGGTATACATATTGCATTTCTTTTATTTTCCACATTAATTTTATAGAATAGGAAATCAAATTAAATAGCTGTATCTTGATTCTTTGTTTACCATACTGATGTTAAAAATATAGCTTCCTTTTCTTTCCAGATACATTAAATAAGTTCTACATTGACTGAAAAATTAATAACTTTTGTTGCTACTCTCACTGACATATTAGTATTGCTGTTCTTAATATAATATATATTCAACTGTTTGTTGTTTACCATTTTTCTGTCACTAGAAATCCCTTAACTAAAGACAAAACTATGCTATCATGCTTTAGAGAGTAAGCAAATAAGAATGTAACCAAAAGTACTGCTAAGAAATTTCATCATCTAGAAGATAACTCTTGTTTCAAAACATACCTTCACACCTTGGAAGTGGGTGGTTCCAGTTCCGACTGACGCCGTGAAGACACGTGAGAGCTGAGTTGCCGATTAGTGTGTATCCTGGGAAACATTCGAACGAAATGGTTTGGCCCACAGTGAAATCATTTCCAATGACAAACCCATTTCGAAATGGCCGAGGATCAGGACAGCTTTGCAACTGATAGGCTAGAAAATAAAAATGAGAAAGAAGGGCACTTATCTTTTCTGAATTCCAAGGACCACAAGTGGGTACTGTTTGTAACTTTGCGATCAATAGGGTATTGCTCATGGTTAGTTATTATATAAATACTAATTAGAACTATAGAAAAGGCTGTCAGAGACAGTGTAATGAGAATTTCTTCTCATACCTATAATTTTCATATTTAAGATGATAATTCATAAAAAATGCATCAATGCCTTACCCGCTGGTGCAATTTATCTAAATTATGAACATGAATAGAGATACAAACTCTTCTTACAGCCACAATTTTAATCAAACATATTATGATTCCCTAAATAGAATGTAATTGCTTCTTGGTTGTACCACTTGTACATAGAATAGAATAACTACATACATGTAAGCCTAAGTCTTAGTCTTTTGAATTTTCAAATAGTTTCTGTGACTGTATATTTTGATTATTTTGAGCTGTTTAATGCTGAAATACATTTGTTCCTTTGTTTTTCCTCTTGTATAAGACAATGTTGTCCTTTTGCTTGTTTTTTGACCGAAGAGCCTCTGCCATCTCCTTTCATACAGTGGGTACTTTGTAAGCAGGATTTGATAAATCTTGTGCTTATGAACTGTATTATTAAAACTATTTGAAACTTTATCATTAATAGTTTCCAGTGCTAGCATGGCATACATCAATAATACAACATCCAGGGACTTCAACAGGCTTGTTGTCTACATCAGGTACTCTTTTGGGACATATATGTGCATGCAAGCAAAATACTCATAAACATAAATAAATATTCAATTCTGTATCTAGAGTTTAACACACACATGTTTTGAGTTCTCTAGCAGCACAGAATAGGAGAAAATAAATTCTCTGTATATATATATGTATATATATATACATATATATATATATATACCTTGAAGATTAAAGCTAATTCATATTTCATGGAGATAGTGAACTGCTGTTATGGGTATAGGCATCTAAGATAAGTCAATAAGCAATTCAAAGATCCCTATATTAAAGAGATAACTCCCAAAATATCACATTCATGATATCCTTTAAAAAATAGGCAGAGAAGTAGCATAATTTTCACATTTCTATCTATCCAACTCAGTCATTACAACTATTTTGTGTAAATTATCATTTTAAGTTTTAATTTAATATCAATGTACTAATGTTTAGATTTATAATATCAGAAATCATACAATAAGTCAATATCTTGAGTAATCATTCATGATATACATAATAGTGTATATTTCACAATAATTTTATCAATAAATTTCACCTTAAGTTTCTGGAATATACTACATATTACAATGTTATCCTACTGAGGAAATGGAGATCTACACTCTATCTTAAACAGGGAGACTAAGGATTTTAGACGAGCTCAACTACAAATCTTGTTCAAAACCATTCAATATTTTCTTGAATATGGACCTAATGTAATATAAGGTCCTTAGTATGTTTGCCTTATATTCTTATGGCACTATAACAAAACTCTGTCTTTCTACCTATGAATAAGTTTATGTATAGCATAAGTTAAAAAATAACTTTCAATTTACTTTCATATAAAAGTAAAAATTCATCTTCACTTTCAAGCTTTCACTTTTTAAGTATTTTGTCTTGCTCAATTTAATTATGTCTTAGACAAATTAAAACTTTTTCCTATGATTTTCTATGTTTTCAGAAAGAAAATTGCATGAAGAGAGTGAATGATTTTTTTTTAATCTTCCTAATTGAAGCTTGCTTGGTTTATCTTCCTTTATCACCTAATATGACTACAACATGCTTATATTAAGTTAAAGAACTCCTAAGAAGTTATTTAGGACTGGTGTAGGAATATGTGTTCTGTATATGTGTTGCTTTTATAAAATAATGGAAGTCCATTAATTCTAGTTGTAAGAGCTAGCTAGCAATATGATTAAGCCATTGGTCAAACAGTATTGCAAATAATATAGATTCTGAGTGATTATTTCAAATCTGGGCAGCTGGAAATGAACAAGTGGCCTCCATACTACACAGGACTTTGCACAAGCTCACCCACGCTGCTGCCACTGAACTACCTTTCATGTTTTATCAAACATCTTACCTTGATACACAATATGAAATCCCTGTTTGTTCTGTGAATAGTCACTGTGAAAATACAAGCTAGTTTCGTGGGTTGTGCTAAACAGGGAAGATGGTATTTGAGGACCACTGAGTCGGCCAATAACAGTACTAGTTTCTGAGGATCCGCTCCGTACTTCCAAGTAATCATGTATGGTTTCTGTAGAAAAATTTACAAACTGGAGATGGACACCTAAGGAAGGAAGAGCAAACACAATGCTATTTGGAATTATTGCACACATGTATAAACAGGAACAGGCACACAAATTTGCATCCATGTGCTTAGATATGTTTGCATTTATTTCAGAAGGTATATTCAAAGATCTGTACATGGTGACACATGCTTGTAACACATGGGAGGGGGAGGGTGCAGGAATAGGAAGGAGTACAAGGCTCCCTAGGCTGTATAGCGAGTACGATGCCAGCTGAGGCTACATAAGACAGCCATAAAGATAAACAAGAGATCGGAACTCTGTTTTGCTGTAAACCCCAATGTCTTAGCTTTGCCAAGATTCTTCAGTGAGAGAAGAATCTCATCCTAGGCTTTTCAGACTTAATAAACACTAAATTCAAATGTTAGGTATGCAATACTACTTTGTAAATGTAAATTTGGACTTACTTGCAAAGATAATGTGATAAATTCAATAACTTTGAGAAACAAAACTTTATCTATATACTACTTGCTTATAATATTAGGAAATGAATTACAAAAATAATGTCACATGAACTTTTTGTTAGCTTTATCCTCAATACATGTTCCCAACTCAAACTATTTGCACAAAAATACTCAGCTTATTTATATATCCACCCTCACTCTGGAAACAATACAAATGAAATAGCACCTATATGTTAAAAGGTTAGCTGTATTTTCATAGACGTTGAAGTGTTATTCACAAAAACCAAGTAGTGGAATCAACCTATTTATTTAGTTGATTATGAATTTCTAAAGAATATTTGCTGTGTATATACACAGACAAATGCTGTATGTGAAAAAGAAAAGAATTTACTTTAGCAACACAGACCCCGTATGATTTTGGAGCATGGGAAGACGCAGGACATATGATCTCAGTAAAAATCCTGAATGGGTAATTTACGTCAGTAGAGAGTAGAGTGTGTTCCCTAAAAGCCAGGGGAAGAAACTGGGATATGCTACAGTTAAATATGCCAATGTCAGTCAAAAGAAAATTTGAGAAGTTCGTTTTTCGACATGGTGACTGAATGCCATAATATGATATTATGTTCTTAAAAGTGCTAAGAAATTAAAATGGCAGCTGCTATTGCTCTCTATAAAACAAATAAACAAAGCCTTATGGTTAATGACATAACACACCTCAACTTGATTAACCTTCCCATTCCACAATGTATTCGTAACTGAAACAAAATGTTTCATATATGTATTTGTGTATAAATTAAAAAATAAGAGCCAAAAGAATAACCATGTATATGTACTTATTCTAATAATTCAAGTAAATTATATTTTGTCAAATCAAAAATTAATAAAATTATATTCCCCAATAAACATAATTTAATATACTCATGAATGAAAGTTTAACTTGTGGACATATACTGCATTAAGGATGCATTAACAAAGAACAAAACTTCGTTTATATTCTTATATATACCAAAGCCGATGGGCAGTTTTATTGTCCATGTGCAATCTAAGCTGCTAGGATAGTTTCCAGGAAAACCAGGACTGAGGATCACACCACTGAAATCTGACATGGAACCACCACACTGAGCTGTAAAAGAACAGAATTCTTATGTAACACAGCATTATGGGATATATTTCTATACTAATACGGTATTGAATTTATTTTGAGTCTTCAAAAAGCATCTAAGATAATGCAATTTGATAAAATTAAACATAGTCCCAATTCTAGCAAATGTTAATTGTTAAATCACTATTCTAGAACAGCACAAAAGGCATAATCACTCAGGAAAAACAAAGGGCAGCTGAAGTCAATGATTGTTCCGCAGGTAACAGTTCTCATGCAATGAATACACGAAAAAAAGGACATGTTCCTCCTAGTGGTGGAAAGCTAGCAGGCAGCTTGTTTTTCTTTCTTAAGTACATGGACTGCTGTTTTGAGTCATTCCAAAGATGAAGTAATTTATTCGAAAAGAAAGCCAACTTGTCAGAACCATATAAAACCTTCTTTCTCCTGTTTGTAAGAAAGCTCAATAAAGAACATTAAGAAACTATTGGCTTCATTTTATCCCAAAAGAATCAAGACAAATGAACAAAGAAATATGAACAACAGTGAAAGACACATATATTTGAAAGTTTAGTCAGGTACAACAAAGAAGTTTATGCTGTGTTGTATCACTATTGATAATCTAGCAGAACATTATTAAATTGCATGTTGCTAATTTAATTTTGTACATAGGGTAGATACAATTATTTATTGTATATTAAAGAATATTTTCATTTTAGAAGCCATTCCTACTGTCAATGAACAGACTTATCACACCTTCTTAGAAGACATATAAGTACAAAACTGTCATTTGTTGTATAAGAAATCAAATTTCATGGTTATTACCTAACTGCTTATAATTTCTATTTAAGATTTTTCAACCAGTACATATTCAAATTTGTATTGTATTCCATAAACAATAATCCCTAAGAGGTTTTATCTATGTGTGATGTTTAGTGACTAGTCTGACATGTATACTCCAACATACATTGTCTTTTTTTCTATCAATCTCTATACATATGTATGTATACAGTCAACATGCTTATAAACTCTTCTATCAAAAGTATATCACAATTAAGTTCTAAAATGATTTCCTTCCATTTAATGGTCAGTTACTTCATTGGCCATTAAATCTATCCAATTTTTAACACTATGGTAAAAAGTTAACTGAACATCTTGGCTTCTGGCCTGTGAAGGAAGATGAACAGATGTCTCATGCTTCTGTTTTGACTTTCCCACCATGGTAGACTGTGGGTCCAGAAGCTGTAAACTAAATAAACCTTCTCTCCCTTAAATTTTACCAGAATAACAAGAAAATTAACAAGACATTGTTCATTGACTTTCTAATTTTAGCCAATATTTCATTTAAAATACTTTAATTTTATGTCATTTAGAGCCCAAATACATTATGTAAAATACAAAACAGTAAAAAGAAAACTACAAAAAGAAAAATGGCCCTCAAAATATACCACTCACAAATAAAAATTTTAATTCATGGGTTGTTTTCCTTAGCTCAAGTATTTCTATGTCTATATGGTGACAATGGCATAACACTGTGAATTCTTTTACATTATATTTATGATTAATTTCTTGCTAGTCTGTAAACCATCATGTTTATTATATTTCTAAAGAAGTGCATAACTATTTTGAAAACTTTACTTGTATTCTATTGCAGTGGCTACCACTAAGTCCATAATGTGAGTCACGTGCAGAGCTGAACACTTTAAACACATTCTACCCATTATCCTCAAAATTAACCTGCAAGGCAAGCATTGCTATCTCCTTTAATAGGTGACAAACAGAAACTCAAAGAATAAGACTTTTCAAAGCTATTATGCATTGAACTGACATTTGAATACACTAATGTTGTATATTAAAGTCTGATAAGTATCCCATGTGATTTCATATACTTTCAGCATATGCACTGAAGTTTACACTTTGTACTTTAATTTTATTTAAAGTATTGCCACTATATAGTGCTGTTTTTTTTGGTTCTTTATTTTACTTTGCTTGATAGCTAGCAATAGGATATTCAGTTATTATTCTGAGGTATTTAATATTTTTATGTCATATTAAGAAAATGAAAAAGGAATAAAAGCAAATGTATTCTATTAATATCCATATTAACTCACCCATTGATGTGTAATTAAGTTTAAAAGTTACAAAATATTAACATTAAAAAATAAAATAATATATATCAAAGTAACCATTCCCTAAAAGACAGAAAAATCAAAATAAATTAGAACATGGGTTTTAAGTGAATCTCTTCATTTGAGAAAACATAAAATTTCTGTAGTCTTTTCATTTACCTAAACAAATGGGGATTGGGTAATTCCATCTTCTTACAGGTCCAGGCATACATGTGATATGAGAATGTCCCTACAAAAATGAGACAATGTGGTTCAGTACACACTTACCAAGATTGAATGAGATGCACCATACCGAATGATTAATGTAGTGTCTACATGGAGAAACATGGATTTTATATCTGTGAGCTTTAGAATTGCTTGAGAAAGGTAATTTTATATACCAGGGATAAAATTTGAATTTAAAAAATGTAAAGTCTTCATAGAAAGAGCAGTATATCATGTAAGCACAGAATTGTGGTTTTCATATTCCTCTATCCAAGGATGGTCTACTGTCAACAAACTAGTTGAAACAACTGAGTGAATAGTACTTTGCATCACATAGGTCAAATATGAATGATGACACACATAAAAAACTGTCATACTTATTTTATAAAATCATCCTAAATCTTTAAATGTGAGATCATATTTTAAAATAAAATATGAAAATTTTAAAACCCTTTTGGTACTTAAGAGATTAAGAATATTGATACAATATTTTAATTTAAGAAAAATGATTAAATATTTTATTCTCTTAGAAATTTTCTTGTTAAAAATGTGAAATCATTATTTCCTTTAATTTTTAAAAATTAATTTTGCCAAAATTTATGGATATTATCAGTAGACCACCTGCATGAGTTCTGAAAAAACAACATTCATAAAACAAGTATCAATAAATACATGATGAATGTAATTCTTTGGGAAGGAAACTTTTAGTGGATGTTCAGTAATTTTCAGAATTTTGTGGGATTATTTACAAATTCTAAACATTCAAGAAGTCAGCTGCCACAATTAAAGATATATTTATAAAATAAATTAAATATTTAATCTACTTTATCAACTCATAGTTTTTACTCAATCAAACATTAATAACCTAGTTCATTCCAGAAGATTTTACATATGAATTGAACACTGTTTGTTTAAAATCAATCAAAGTAGCAATCACTGGTCCATTGAAGTATCAAGTCAACAGGATGATGGAATCTTGGTAAGACACGAGTTTTGTAACTGACTTACCTGAAGGGAGTAGCCTTGGTCACATTGGAAGGACACCACATCACCAACCATATATCTGTCTCCAACTTTGATTCCACTGCTTGGGGTTTGTGGCTCAGGACAAGAATCCAAACCAATTGCTATGATTATTTAAAGAGAATATTATAAATAACTTTCAAATGATGACTATTTCAATTATGCATATCAAGTTACCTATATTGTACACAGATACAATTTATTGTTTTATTTATATTTTATCATTCAAAACTATTTTATCTTTAAACATACTTTGATCATATGCTTCCCCTCTCCCAAGTCCTTCCAGATGTTCTACCCCATTTTTCCTGTTTCCAAAAATAAGCAAACACCCTCTACACAAATCACACAAAATCAAGAAAACAAAATAAAACTGAATATAAAGAAATATAACAAACTCTAACCAAATAAAAGCTCAAATTAAAAAAAAAAAACTGTGGACGTCATTATATGTTGTTCATCTACTCCTGAACATGAGAATTGTCCTGAAGTGGTTAATATACAGTGTTATTCTATTTGAGAAAGATGATTTTGCCTCTCACAACTGATCAAACTGACAGGTATGAGAGAGGGTGAAGTAGGAAAAGGCATTTGAGGCAAGCCTGGCCTACATACTTACATAGCAAGTTCCAGGATAGCCAAGGATACACAGAGAAACCCTGTGTTTCATATACATATGTATGTATATGAAATAAACATATATGTGAAGCATATACGATAGATATGAAATAAATATGTATATATGAAATACATATATTATCCAATACTACTGGAACATCAAAAGACCAGAATTCCTGCTATGAGATAGCATCTTCAATAAATGAGAAAGAAACTATGAAATTTGAAAAATATGGTCACATAAATAAAACATTCAAAGTGACAAAACCACTTGACATGCCAAAGAGGATTGAAAAAATCATACAAGTCCCTCCCTTGCATGAAGAACTGTAGGCAATTAATGGTTGCTGAAAAGAGATTGAATTCAATTTTACTAGTGATGAACACCATGACAGGTTATCCAATCATGAGCCTGAAACTATGAGAAACACCAAATGTACCAAATACCTATATTTAAAAATACATTAGTATTTACTCATATGTAAATAGCAATAAATAAGGATAATGTCATGAATTTGTGAGGGAGTTGGTGATACACAGGCCTTGGAAGTGGAAGATGGAAGAGTAGAAATGAAATAAATAAAGTATGCACAAATGAAATTCTGAAAAAAAATAGAGCTATTTTTGTGCATATTAATTAAAATACTTTGTCATTATTTGCCCTTTATGTTCTTTCCCTATTCCTCTTCCCATACTACTAGACTCCACCTCTCACCAAAGTCCTTCTGTTGTACCTCCATGACAAATACTGGGGAAGATTTTCTAGCTTCTGCCTGCCCACACAATTCTTCAGAAACATTAAATCACAAAGAAAGCTTTGTGTTTCACTAAGAACTCAAATCACTAAAAAAAAATCAAGTTTTCTTTTTAACTAAGAATTAAATAATGGCATGATTTCAATAGTTTCATTATATTTATTGATAGTTTATTATTAAATATAAAAGTATATAAACTTAAAGTATAAAAAAAAACCTTATCCCAAAGTTAGTTTTCTAAAAGTTTTATCTTTTATTTTAATTTTTCACAAATACTTTTCAAAAATATAAGATACTAAATCCATTTTTATCTTCCATAAACCATTTTAAAACCTAATCCAATGAATAATTCAATTGGTTCGAAGAATAGTCACCAAATATACACACATATATTACACAACTATTTTAATAATAAAATTAAAAAGCAAAGGGTAATGACATTTCTGTAGCACCTCATCTCTGGTCACCATGTTTCTTGATGGTAGATGGGCTTATGGTGTCTACATCTATATTTCTAATGATGAATAAATAATTGTTCAGTTGTCTAATATTTATCTCTGTTGGTTGACTGAAGCTCCAAGGGGGAGGTTAGTATATTTGAGGACCATTCAGGAGCAATGCTATGCATTCAAAGAGAGTGTAAGAATGGGGAAGGAGCTGTCCTTATTTTGATTATTTCTTAATAAAATTAAGTATCTAATTTTTAAAATGGAAGACATTTTATTTACTCCCACAGAAGTCAGTTCGAATGCATTGTGCATCATTAAGGTTATAAAATAATCAAGAGAGTGGAAATGATGGCATCAAAGAGTAATACTAAGACCAAAATTTGAACATGTATTTGAGACAGTCCTGAATCTGATAATGGCAGTGGTTAGCCAGTATCCCAATGCCCAATGCCATAATTATAAAAGTTCCATAGTTTTTGACCTTTGAGCAATCTTGCATTTATTGTATATGTCTAGAATTAGCAAGTTGCCATCTGATTTTGACATACTTAAAAATCTTGATGGGGTTAACATTTCCATCCTCTATTAATATTTTTAGATCCAAAAAGATAGAAGTCTTGTGTTTTCTTTAAGCTGATTTAATACCCATTAAGAAGATCTAGACATTAAAATTATCTTAAGTTTTCAGTCATTTTCATTCATTACTGAATAAGCAAGTGGGTTTTGATTTAAACATATGTACCTTTTCAGCATGATTTAACATCTCTTTGGTGACGTTTGTGGTCCCTAGTATTTTTGGAAATAAATTTATTACTCTTCAGAATTTAGGCTGTCCCTGTGATCATTTTTTCTATGAGCATCAAATATTGTGCACCTTTGTTTTTTTCTTTTCTTTTCCATGAAATACTCATTTGTAGGCCAAGTATTCTGAAATCTATAAATATGCAGCCAAAGTCATTTTCTTTTCTGGGGATAGGATGAGTAAGTGATCTGATAGCAAAACAGCAGAACACTGAGACCCTCACTGGAAAACAAAGAGCTGCAAAATATTTAGGAATCTGACAAAATGGTAGCAAAAGTATTTTAACATTAAAAATTGATTAAAAACTCTAGCTATTAAATCATGACAGTCTTAATTTAACAATTCTTATATAAATATATTCACAGAAAAAATGATCAAAAAATTATACCAAATCAGGCAATCTGATCCAGGGATATCAGAATCCTCATGTCTGAATTAGTTTGTAAAGTAAATTTAAATTAAAAAAATACATGTGAATTTTAAATAATCTACTATATTGAAGTATCATGTTTAAAATGCCTTATCTACTGCATGAAATAAACAATTAGCACTTAAGTCAAGAGCTTACTTAAATTCTTTTTAAATATTTAATATGAAAATAATAAAATAAAAATAAAAAATACATTAATCATTTTGTTTCTGTATTTTCAGATTATCTATAGCAATATGAATTATTTTTATATATCATAAAAGATAATAATACAAGAATTAATACCATTAGAGAAGGTTAGGGTCAAAGTTCATCTTCTCTTTTGTATTTATAAAATATTAAATTGCACAAAGTAGTCCTTTTGAACATAATTCAGAGAAGACAGTTACGTAGACTAATCAGGGTATCAGATAAGACAGGAAACTAGTGGTCAATTTTTAAATATGCAGTAAAATAATTTATAATATCTATTAATCCTTTTAGGATTATTTCCATATTTATTTATTCAAATAAAATTCTGATTGCTTAAATATTCACTCAAAATAGTTCCATGAAGAATTTAGTGAGAAAATAAATTCAAGAGGGTATTTATAGGAATGTCAAAGGAAAAAAGAATGTTTTGTCAAAATGTTGGCAAAACTAGAAGTTTTTCTTCCAGTTAATGAAGGTTAAACTTCTGATTAACAGTGGCAGTAAAATATTGAGACCTTTTAAGCTTTCTGCATGGAATTCTGTGTCTTTGGCTTTAACAACTTTCTTTAGATAAATCTTGTTTTAATGGAATTGGATCAATTAGCCTTCTGTTTTAATAAAAACAAATAAATGGATTCAAGATCAAATCCATTTTTTTTTTTAGAAAATTCAAAATTATTTCTGCTGCAAGTCATTAGTAATGGTTACTGGGGCTATACAAGCTAAACTTTCATTTTATCAAATTGTCAGGATTTATATATATATAGTATACAATCAATCTCTCGCCAAATCAAATAAAATAAAAGGTTGGAGGAGTACAGTGTAAAATAGCAAATAAATTTAGATCTTTTCTTCAGGAATTATTTTAAGAGTAATATATCCAAAGAGTGTTGAAAGTTATTAATTATGTGTGTGTGTTTAGTCATAGAGGTCAGAATGTTGATTTGAATTTTTGATAGTCCCATTAAGGAGTTTTCCTGTTGTTATGAGTGTATATTTCTTTGAAAATGAATATATTTCATGTGGCCCTCTAGGAATATGCAAACATAAATTAAGAAAAAATTATGTTAAGCAAAGATCACATGAAGTACAAGTGTTTAAAATCCTTGCACATTGTATTATCTCAAAATGGGAGGTTTCCTCATATCAAGGCAGTAAAAATGTAGCTTGCTTTATAGTAACTGAACCCAGTAGTATTAAGTTGCAACTATTTTTTTATAGAATGGAATAAAACTATAAAGTATCCCCAAAACGAAGACAGTCAACAAGATTAACTGGAAATAAATTTTAATCAAAAGACAAATAGAGAAGCTAAAGTATGATTAATGTGTAAGGGTTTTATAGGTTAAGGAATAAAATGTGTTCATAAAGATGAATTATCCTTATTTCAGAGGATACATTCAGTCATAGTAGCAATTAAAATTAGAATGACAAATTCTAGTAATATGATTTGGGTGGGGAATGTTTCTACATTTAATACTTTATGAGATGTGAGTTACAACAACAAAATTAGTGTGAGTAAAAAGATAATTAATCCTAAAATCCCTGTTTTTCTCACATAATCAATTATGTAATTAGCTCAAGGGAAGAAAGCATTTTAGTGGTTGTAAAAGTAAACTCATTAAGGCCTAATGCATTAAATCATAAGCAAACTGCTTAGGGACAGAGAGCAATAAAATGATAGTGCTGAAACAAAGCTTCCATGATAAGACAGAGTCAAATAGATAAATGTCAGGACGTTTAGAATTTGGGGTAGTATTTTTGTAATTTAAGTATTCAGTTTAGCCCTACACTTCCTAAATGGGTAGAGAGACTACCCTGCTTTCCCAGTATTTCAGAACAACTTTATTATCAGTGAGTAGTGGAGAAAATTGAATTTATTACATGAGCTCCACCTGTGTCTGCCTAGAAGACCGTGTTCTTGGATTTTGGAAGACATCTAAAGTCCCACAAGGACTTAGAGGCTTTCTTTCATTGTAGTATATGATTCCTCCTTATAAAATGTGTGTGTGTTATACATTGAGAACAGATATATGTCACTAAATTATAGATGCTCCAAAGATAACCAAAGAATTTTGCATTAGCAAATTTTAAGGTTTTTCTGAGTTTTAATATTATATATTCACAAATGGTCTCAGTAATATTTTTCAAAAAGTATAAAAATTTCAAAAAATGTAAATGAAGTAAATTTTCATTGAGAAGTTTGTATATATTATCACACATTTTAACAGCGTGATTTTGAAAACCCTGCTAACTCAACTATTTGTAATATTTAAAGAGAATAATTTGTGCAGCATGATTAAAATTGTCAGTCAACCTACTGAAAGGCATGAGGCCTACATAGATTTATTTTAAATCAGTTCCTAAGAGCTAGAACTCAGAAGAAAAAGAAAGTCCAGCTCAAGAGGTGAATCACACAAACTATGGATATAGTGGTATATTATGAAATAAAAACCAAAGACAAGGTGGGAATCCAAAGAAACCATCTCTTTACAACTGGCTATAAGCCCAATTAAATGTTTTCCTTCATAAAAGTTGCTGTGGTTAAGGTGTCTCTTCAGAGCAATAGAAACCAAAATTAAGACACATGCCTTTTATTGCTGTTGTTGCTTTAGTGAGCCCTTTAGTGAGCTCAATCACCAGGAATCATTAATATATGATTACTGCCTCTTCTGACATCACCTAAAGTGTCCAGAGCACTTGTATCCGTTGGTGATGGTGAAGATAACTCCATCAGCTATGTAAAAATACATATATTCATTTGGATCTCAAAAACAGTCAGATTTCTAACACAAGATATGTCATTGGGAGATTTTAAAGCACTTCAAGATTATTATAATACATGGTTATCAGAGAAATGTTGAATATCATAACCATATTAATAATGCTTGAATTGTTTTGTAATGGTTTGTCAAAATGTTCTTTCTCATAATTAATGCCTCTTGCATTTACACACTATGTGCTCAGCTATGGTTATAACAGTTGATAAAGTGGTTATTTTTAACTGTACATTCAAATTGTGGAGGAAGACCGCAAAGACTGATTAAAGATTATTTTAAAATAAGATGTCCTGAGACACACTGTGATACCTTCTAAATAAAATTCTCCAAGACCAAGGTTCGTCTTTAAACTTCACTTTTCATACTTTCAAACTAGGGTTAATAGATTTCCATTAACTTCCTTGTAGTGTGTGTGTGTGTGTGTGTGTGTGTGTGTGTGTGTGTGTGTGTCTGTCTGTCTGTCTGTCTGTCTGCCTGCCTGTCTGTGGGGAAGGAAATCAGCACACCAATGACAGTCTGTGCTACATCACTGAGCAACACCCTCAGTCGTAAAGTATTATTTTTCAGCTCTTGGCTGGTTTATATGATATAGCATCTCACTGTGAGGACAAGGCTGCCACAATGCCATGATTTTCTTGCTTCAGTGCTGGGAACACAGGCATGGACTACCATCTGAATTAATGTTTTTTTTGCCAAAATTAAATATAATATCTATGAAATGTGGAGCACAGTGCTCAGTATGTATCACAATCTGAAGTATGCCAAGTATTGGAAGAAAAATGATGAAAGCAAAAAACAACATAACCTTCATTACTTCTTTACAATTATGGCTATGTAGGTGGTAAATACTTCTGAAGACCTAAGCCATTTTTAGATGCTCACAATTGATTTTACTGTGGTTTAAATGCATGGTGGAATGTGAATGGCAAATGCCTCCAATGATATGAACAGATAAATCTAAGTGAATCAAAAATGTTTTGCTTATAAACTTTTAAAAGAACCTTTGTTTCATATATATATATATATATATATATATATATATATATATAGTGAATTAAACAGATACATAAAAACTTTTTTAAAAATACAATTTTATATAAATTAAATTTCTAGAAATACAATCTGCATTTTAAAAATTAAAATTTTAACTTTATTTATAAAGAAATTATTTTCCTACATCTACTCTTTCTTCTGGCTTGCTGATAGATATCCGGGTGTACAATGAAAACACACCGCTACCCAGAGTAATAAGTTCTCTTCATTAACTTACACACTTTGATCTGCTCTCTGACAGTAAAAAATGCAGCACACTGTGCTGCTCTCTGTTGGAAATAAAAATGTGTAACATATCTTCCAAAAGTCATGGGACACTTATTAAGAGAGATAATTCAAGGATATTAATTAAAATCATTATCTACACATTAATAATTGTAAAACATGGCAGTACCTGGAAAATAGAAGTTTTTATTCTTTCCTCTAATGTTGTATCATTCCAGTTAAAGAGGTGTTATTAGAAACAGCTTCGTTGGCAAGACAATGCTTCCTCTTGACTTTTCCTCCCTTTCCACTCTTTTCTCCTCACACCACCGTTTTCTGTATGTTGCTCTGAGTGTTCCCTTCAACACTCTCCCGACTTGTCAGCCTGACTTCTACCTCTATCACCTCTAAGTCTCTTCAAATAGCATCATCTCTGTAGAACCTCCCCTGGCCGCCACAGCAGCCCCTTCTGCAACCTTCACATTATTGAGCCCTCCATTCTTTCTCCTATTCTCTTGGATGTAACACATTGCTTTCTGCAATTTTACATACATGACTTCTTTCTCATAGACGTGATTATTATTATCCATGTACATCTGATCCGCTGTAATCATATTGTGCCTTTTATCCTCTCATGTTAACAAGGGACAGACTGAAGTTTTGGGGATCTATGAGTGAACAACTGCTGGCATTATAAAGGTGGAAAGGGGGCTTGCAGAGTGGATCAGTGTGCAAATGTTCCCAGGGCAAAGCCTGACGACCCACATTTGATCCTCAGGATGCACACGGTGAAACGAGAGAGTGGACAGCCCTGATTTTTTCACTGACCCTCCACACATTTGTTGTGGAACTAGTACATCCAAATATACATAAACACAAATGCCAAAATTAATTAATTTACTTAATAAGACCATTAAATGAATGTAATGTTTTAAAGAAAATGCATAAAGGCAGTAATAACAAGATCCAGAGCAAGAAATTCTGAGATTGACTGGCTAAATCAATGAGGTCAAGACTTTGGGTAATAAAAATTAAGAATCTTTTAGCAAGAATAAAAAGAGTCAGAGTGGGGATGTGACAACAAGGCATAAAATCTAAAAAAAAAATTAATGTTTCATGTAAGTGGAAAAATACTATAAAGGCCTATGAGAAAAGTCACAATAAATTCTTTCTGGAGTAATGTGTTTTAGGATGTTGTCCTTATGTAGTAGAACACAGGGGTATGATGACAGGAAATGATCAAATAGCTAAAGGGATTGGTGATAGGAAGTTATGGCAAAGAAGCACTGAGCAGAAGGAAGGGCCATCTTGTCTGCTGTAAAGATGAGCTTATTACCAGAGGTCACATTCCAAACTTGTCCAGAACAAAGGAGGAAGATGAGTGTAAGCAACTTTTAAAAACAAGCTTGTCCTCAACCATTTGCTGTTTCAAAGGAAAAAAGTAAAACGATCTTTTTTTTTTTCTGTGTAGTAGTTGTATTATCGGTAATCTAGATTGTTATTTTTTTTCCCCTTGACAAATCAGATAGTTAAAACCTTTGCTTTCTGGGAGGAATCTTAGCCAAAATTTTGAATCCCAAGACAGAACACCTGCCCTGCTTCCTGGAACCTTGACTATTTAAAATATTTCTTTAGGGATGTAGTAAAAGTCTGACTCCTTGGATGAAAAAGAAAAGTTTTTTTAATAGAAAACCTCAGTGTTCTGCATCTGCTGCTAGTATTCATGGTGATATTATGAGATTCTAATTTCCCCATTGTGTATCCTCCCTTATGCTACCCTGTGGGAAGAACATTTATTTCAGTGATTCCAAAACTGAATTAGCGAATACGCGCAGTGCAATAGATAAGCTCTCCACCCACAGAAAAATTAATATAACTATCTCCTTCACACACATAAACATTATTACTCAATTATTTTCCTTAAATGTCCAACTGCATAATCACCTTTTCTCTGTACAGGTATCTAAATTCTGCTTTTTTTGAATGAGTAATTCATGAGTAGAAAGGCAAATTATTAAAATCACTATGGAAAACGTGATTGACATTCCTCAAAATGCTGAAACAACAGCCACTGTTTGACCAAGAAGCTGAGCTATATTATCTGCTGCTGCTAGCACTTTCCAAAGAAAGGAAAATCACTGGATGGGTTAGGTGTTTTATGCCCACTGCAACACTACTCAGAACAGCCAAGATACGCAACCAACCTAGGTGTCAGATAAAGAAAACCTGACACCTATTCACAGTGGATCCTTGTTTATCCATTAAAAGTTACTTAAGTCCTGTTGTTTGTGGCAACACAAACGGAACAGGGGACATTGCGTTAAGTGCAACAAGCCAGACACAATACAACAAATACACAAAAGGAATTCATCTCCTAGAAGTAGAAAATCTAATTATCTAAGAGGTAGTAAAAGTGTGGGTGGGGAGGGGGGTGTAAAGGTGTGGATAATGATTACAGAAGTTAAATGTACAGGAATAACTGCTAATACTCCATAGTATGGTCAGTTGGGTACCAATGGTTGACAATACTAAACTGTATTTCCAAATATAAAGTTCAAAAGCTTCTTAATATCCCCCCAACAAATAAGATAAATGTTTAAAATTATGTATGCCAATGACCGTCATTGGATTCCTACACAGCATACATGTATATTGATGTATCTCGATGTTCCCATCAGTATATGTAATGATTATGTGGCCACGTCTACATTTTTTTTTAAATCTATGATTTCCTAGATCACAGCCCTTAATGAACATTTTCTTCCTTCATCTCCTCCTGTTATTCTTCTTTCGCTTAAGCTTCTGTACGATTTCATTAATGTTTAAAATAGAAACAAACCCCAGGCAGGGAAGCCTTCATCAGCACAGCTGCCCAATGCAGGGATATAGGAAAACCATGTCATTTGTACACAGTCACACGACAAGGCAGAGGAATTCAGACAAAGAGTGAAAAAAAAAAAAAAAAAAAAAAACCAGAAACCAGAGAAAGCATATTGGGCTTTGGGCCAGCATCTGAAAGATGAATACAATAGAAGCAAAGTCAGGGGTGGAGGGATCTCTCCTTTAAGAGTCAGGACTGAAAAATATCCTACTAACCTAATAAACTTCAGGGTGACTTTGTAATGACAGGCTAATTCAAAGTGTTTTTCAGTACATATGGAAGTTAGCTCGTCTAGAAAATAATCTGCTTCAACAAATGGACAGGTTCTTATACTACCATCAACTAGATATGTGTCTATTAATAAAAAAACACATTTTTGAATCCTGATAGAAATATATTCATTCTTCCATAAACAAAATAAATTACGTGAAAAAAAATGACTATGCTTGGGTAGAGGGCACTGTTTGAAGTAATGTCCCTGAGCTCTCTCTGAGTGGGCAGTCTCTCCAGTCACTTCTAGAGAAGATTCCAGAGCAGAGCACATGTGGTATTCAACCCCCTATTCTATTGTTCTCCTAGTCAGTCTTTCTAACTGGGAACCAAAACTATTGTCATGACTTTTATTTGTCTATGTTTCCCCTTAAAACACAGAGAACTTAGTGATTTACCCCTATAAAGCTATCATTAATATTTAATTGTCCCACATACCACAGCACTGTTTGAATTAAACTCCATCGTTTGCTATTACTACGCTGTTGACACTGTGGATGAGCAAACAGAAGTGAAACATGAAGACTATTCCACAGTTCTTGCTATTAATAAAAAGACGTTTCGGCTTCTGCTGGCACTGATGAACGACCTACAAAGAGTGTCATTTTCTCCTTTACTTCTCTCCTTTCCTGCCCTCCACCCTACTTGCTCCCATTTGCATGATTGGTAACTTTTGTTTCCTAATCTATTGCACCACATCCTTTCATTTCTATTTTAATTTAATCACTGACTTTGATTAAAAAGAAGCATATGTGCCTGAAGTGTTTCTATGAGACAATACCACCACATGTACTGTTGATTCAGGAATTTATTTAGTTTATCCAAAAGAGTCATTATCTCCCAGAGAAGTTATGATTTGATAAAATTGTTGTTTGCTGTATTTATGGGGCTTTTATTACAGTATTAGCATTAGCTGACATTTATAGTTTTGTTTATTGTTATCCAAGAAGATTTTAGATTTTGCTCCAATTAAAAGTTAGTGTTAAACTAACGTTTTCATGTTTCTGTGGGGATGATCAGTAAGACATTGCTTGAAATACTTGTTTATCATTTCCTTATTGGAGTTCATAATAATAATAATAAATATTGTTCTTAACATTATGCTATTTTTTTTAATAATTTGTATTGGGGATCAGCTAGAGCCCAAAGCATTTCACTGAAAATATTTACTTTAGAATATATGGGTTTAAATAAACCATTGCCTTTGAACAGCTTGTAGGTCAGCAGAAGAGTTAATAGTTTTATTATTTAAAGCGATCATACATGAAAGATTATGCATGATTTGTCCAGACGCTCATTCTTTATCAATAATCTCTCTCTCTCTCTCCCTCTTTTTCTTTTTTCTCTGTTTCCCTCTCTCTCTGTCTCTCTGTCTGTCTAATACAGAAATTTAAAGTAGAAAACATTGTCATTTTATGATAATTCAGGCAATGGACAAAATCCTTAAAATGAAGTTTCCATACAATTAGAAATGTGATTACCTAATTTTCCTTCCTATTCCCTGGCGCTGAAATCAGGGTCCTTCACAGAACATTAAATATCACTTTCTAAAGCATAGATCAGTATTTAAAATGCTTAAGTTACATCTATGATGACATGACTTTTCTGTCAAAAATATTTGGTTTTAAGATCTAGAATTATGACATATTAAGTCATTATTTATTCATGCCTCTCAAAAATACTCAAATCTTTATAGTTCTGAGAATACAAGTTGCACTTGCCACACCTTTACTTTACTTAGAATCGGGCACAATGTCCCTTATTTATGAAAAAGAATATCTTTCAACAATTATAAATGTAATAAAAGGTAATCTACATAACCATTGAATGCAAATGATATTACAATATTTACTATGTATAAACAAATAATTTTGTTTTGCATTCAAAAACACATTGCAGAGGTGCAAATGTCAAGCACAAAATGCTTAATAAAGTTTCTTCAAGCTACTTATGAATATGATAATTTAATGCTCTGCATTATGCATGGCTACAAAAATGAATAGTGGCTTTGGACTAGATCCCCTGCAGGGCAGTAAGAGGTAGGTATGCCTAAGAGGCAGCTTTAGTAAATATCGCTTCTTCAGACCTTCTGTGCCAGCTCTACTGAAATAAATGCATTTCTCCTAGCATGCCATACTCCAAAGCTCTGTCTGAATCTGAAGTTTGCTCTCCCAAAATATTCTCCCTGTCTTGTCTAATTGAAACTTCTGCTCAGATTCTAAGACTTGGCACAAGTGTCACATCCTCTTTGAAATACTCTGTGAGCTTTCAACATGGAGCTGACTACCTCTTACTTTGTGCTTTCTGTGCAAACATCCACCAGTATGTGAGCAGCTGTGTGCTGGTTCTTAACCTCTCTGTCTCATCTACTAGGCTAATATTCCTTCAGGGGAGACTGGACCATATTTATCTTTCCATATCCTGTGTTGAGCATTGTGTCCGTCATAGAAAAAGTGTGCAAAATAAATTCAGGTTGAAGGAACAAGTCTTTCCACACTTGCCATGAGTTTTGTGGTTGTTTGTTTGTTTGTCTTGCTTGTTTTTTGAGATAGGGTTTCCCCATGTAGTTTCAGAGCCTGCCCTGGAACTTGTTCTGTAGACAAGGCTGACCTCGAACTCACAGAGACATCTGCCTGCCTCTGCTTTCCAAGTGCTGGAATTAAAGGCGTGCGCCACCACTACCTGACTTCTGCGTACTTTTTGATAAAAGTACATATGCTGTTTTACAGCTTCATAATAGCAGGATGATATCTGCAGTATTGATGAACAAATGTTAGGGTATGCACCTGTGTTGTCCCCCAAACACGTCAAAGCTTAGACCCTGGTAGGTGTTTTTTGGGAGGAATGATACATTTCAGAGGGATGAAGATCTTATGTGATGGGCACAATCCAAGAAGATTTGGGGATCCCAGGCTCTTCCTCTTTTATTTTCTTTGACCATGAGGAAGAAAGTGTATGGTCTACCATATACTTCTTTTTATTGACAACTGGCACACTTACCAGGGCCCCAAAGGCAACAAATCTGCCTAGTTGAGAACTGGAAATTAACGTGTGTGACAAAATAAACTTCCTCTCTCGTTAAGTTGATTATCTGTTGCTGATTAAGCAAGAGAGAGAAATGGAATAACCAATCTTTACTGCGGACATGCCCATCATGCACAAAGGCTCTCTGTTTCCCCGCTAGGAATTTGGTTCTATCCGAAAAGCTAGCATCAAACATGGTGTTTCAGTGCTGTTGAAACAATAATACGCAGAAATAGGCCTGTATAAATGCTAAATGTATATTTATAATTTAGGCAATTAGAACCGCCTAAATTCTATCACAAACATCAGTACCTATGTTGTCATACTACTGTTGATAAATGTCAATTTCACACTTAAATATTAGATCTTGTAATTCATCTATTTAATAAACACATTGATTTTGTGTACTTAGACAGTTTTAGGAATTGGACATATTATAGGACAAAATAATGTCTTAAATGGACATAGATAGTTTGTGGGAGGGCTAATCCTTTCTGCATGGTGTGGGCCCTTTACATTTTAGAGGAAAAGGGATTAATCCCTCATTATCCAAATATTAACCTAATTACATGTATGATACATCTGATGTAGAATATGTACAACATCTTGTATATGTTTGTACATAACAGACTTAAACCCTTTTTATTTTGTTTGTCCTGGTATTTTGTTCACTTGTTTCTTTATATGTTGTTCCAAAAATCAGGATATGAAGAAAAGTCACGTATTCTAATTTCAAATCAAATTATCTATAATGTCCTTAAAGTTTAAATGTAGAGTGTCTTCTATAGCAAATTTTTTTGGACACTGGCTCCTCAGGAGCTAGCATGGTTGGAGGAGGTTTGGAACCTATGGAAGATGGAGCGCAGACGGAGGAAATGCACCAGTGGGATGTGCCTGGCAATTTATACTTTTTCTGGCTCTGGACTAGCTCTCTCCTTCCTGTCTGTTGCCACAATAACAGCTTCTGTTTCTATCACCATGAAGCCCACTGTACTGCTCTCACCAGGAAGACTGACTCAAAAAGTAAAAAAAAAAAAAAAGGGGGGGGGGTCAAAATAGATTGTCACCCCTTCAAATAACTTTTGCTATGTATTTTGAAAGGGCAACAACAACAACAACAAAAAGTAACTCAAAAGTGTCCCTTACTTCAATTTACAAATTCTCTTTATAAAAGGGGAAGCATTTTAACTGATACCAAAGAAATTTTGTAAATGAACGTAAGAAAATACAGTGAATAATTACCGGAAAGTGTTGAATAACTAGACAAAAAGAAAAATTACTAGAAACATAAAACCTTTAAAATATAATAAAAAGAAACCTGGGAGCTCTTCACAGACCAGTAAATAGCAAGGATATCAAACCATTATCCCAAGCCTTCCCATCAGAGAAAGATCAAGAAACAAATCTTCACGAGTGTATTTTCCAAAGTATAAAAATTTCATCCAACCCTTATCGAACTCTTTCACAAAATTATATAGGAAGGAGCCCTTCTAAATTCACTTTTTGATAACAGTATCAAATGTCGCTGAAGCCACAGAAAACACAATTCAAGAAAAGGAGATGAAAGGAAATGTCATTGCTGAATACCAAGAAAAAAATGTGCAACAAAATACTAATGGATAAATTTAACACTTTATTAAATTTAACACCATGACCAAATTAATTTTATTATATGGATTAAACTATAGCTTAATAAAATACACAACACTTTATAAAATGAATAACAAAATAATGATCTTCTTAATAGATGCCAAAATGGCAATATTTTGTCCTGATTTAAATCTCAACAAAGTAGGTATACAAGTAATTTATTGCAATCAAATAAAAGCTGTATGTGGAAGGCCTACTAGAGGTACCACATGGAATAGTGAAAAATTGAAGGCAGTTCCTTTAAGATCAGGAAGAAGGCACAGAAGTGTATTCTTGTGACTTCTGATCAACTTACTAGATTCTTAGCTAGAATAGGCAATGGTCAATATACCTCTGTAGGCAACAGCGCAGAGGACCCTGTGGAATTTAGGCAGTTAATTACACCACTCAGAAAAGGACACATATGGCTTCTACCACCTACATTACACATCTAAAATAGGTATTTTTATAGAAACAGTGCAATGGTGATTGTTGGAACTAATGAGAATCCTCAATCGGAATTATTAACCAGCCAGTGGTGGGAAATTTTCGTCAGCCAATGATCTTTAGGGAGTAGTGAGTGGGATCAGGTTAAGGTGTGACTTTCTGAGTCCTGAAGAAAAAATGCCCTACAGCCCAAGGGCTCTCTCTCTCTCTCTCTCTCTCTCTCTCTCTCTCTCTCTCTCTCTCTCTCTCTCTCATTCCCATACACAACTAACCTTGGACTACTCATTTCTGTTTAATGAGTTTGCCCCTTATAATAAGAGAAAAAATATACAGCTTAGTAAAAATCAATAAAAAAATTATAATTGGTCTATCTTTTAGCTATCTTTTAGCTAGCCTGTTTTTTCTTGACCTGAGGTAATTCAACAAGCCAGCATAAAATTTTACCTTCACAAGAATCTATTTTAGGGTTTTGATCCATATCTTTATGGGTAATGCATACTTACAAATTCATTTTTAAAAGTAAGTGTAATGTTGGTTCTTCAGACATTAAAAGAAGAAAAAAACCACTGTGTGCAAATTCGATCCAAAACTCTTCATTTTATACATTCATTTTTTTTTCAATTTAATTGATAGGCTGTTTGAAATTTTAAACGTTAGATCAGAACGAATGTTTGCTTTGTCAGAGTTAATGGCATTTGTATAAAACAAGACTGTGTTTTGTTTGTTGTTATTTTGTTTTGTTTTGCTTTACAAGTTTGATTTTTCTTTTATTGAAAACAGATGTTTTCTACCCAGGAATCCCCAAGGATGACCCCAGCTAAGTTAGACTTCTAGCAATAGTAGACAGGGTGCCTGAACTGGTCTTCCCCTGAAATCAGATTAGTGACTACTCTAATTGTCATCATAGAACTTTCATCCAGTAACTGATGGAAGCAGACACAGAGATCCACAACTAAGCACTAGGCCTAGCTCCTAAAATCCAGCCAAAGGGAGGGAGGAGGGATCGTATGAATGGGGGTGTCGGGGGGAGAGATCAAGATCATGATGTGAAAACCCACATAGACAACTGACCAGAGCTCATGGAAGCTCATTGACTCTTGATTGACAGCTGTGGAGCCTGCATCGGTCCTGACACCAAACTAGGCCCTCTGAATGTGGGTGACAGTTGTTTGGCTTGGTATTTTTGTGAGGTCCCTGGCAGTGGTACCAGGATTTATCACTGGTGCATGAGCTGACTTTTTGGAGCCCATTTCTTATGGTGGGATACCTGTTCAGTCTTGATACATGGGGGAGGAGCTTGGTTCTGCCTCAACTTGAAATGCCATATTTTGTTAACTCCCCATGGGAGGCCTTACCATCACTGAGGTTGGGGAGGGTAGAGAGGTGAAGTGGAGGAGGAGGGAAAGGAGGGGCAATTGTGGTTGGTATGCAAAATGAATACAAAAAAAATACAAAAAGAAAATAGATGTTTTTCATACAATATATTCTGATTGAGGCTTATCCTCTCCCCGTTCCTCCCAGTCCTCCCATCCTTTCCTCCCGTGTGGTTCCCTAACTTTCTGTCTATCTTTAGAAAACAAATAAGCACCTAATGAATAATAATATAAGATTTTTAAAAGTCAAACAAATCAGAACCTAGCAAAACCTGCTCTTTCACAGAGAGCATAAATTACCTTTACCTGTGTATTCGAGGTGAAATCCTGCAGCGGAGACGCTGATATCTGACTGGAAATTTAGGTATAAATTATTGGATGTACTGTTCAGAAGGTGGGGTATTGTTGTCCCTGAAATGACAGTTGAGATGGGTCAAGGATCATGTGAATAAGATCAAAGCAAAAATAAAGAGCCTAAGTAAACTGGTCACCAGTCAACACATTGTAACTAAAATTATGTATTGGCCAGAAGCTTTTGAGAAGACTTAGCATAAATGTTTCCCCCTTCATTCTGTTTTATTTCACTGTTCCCGTCTCCAAGGGGAATGACCTGTGAAATGACTTCAGATAATTCCCCAAAATAAGAAATAGACAGAAATAAACAGTGTGGTCAGAAGCTGTTTTGAATTTCAAAGTGATGTCTATATCGTGTGTGTGAATTAAAAATAAAGTTTAAGCCGGGCGATGGTGGCGCACACCTTTAAACCCTACACTCAGGAGGCAGAGGAAGGTGGATATCTGTGAATTTGAGGCCAGCCTGGTCTATAAAAGCTAGTTCAGAACAGGTACCAAAACTATACAGAAAAAAACCCTGTCTCAAAATACCAAAAAAAAAAGATAAAGTTTATGTAAAAGTTTTCATGTATTTGTGTTATTGAAGCAGTTGTAACCTCATAGTTTGTATACGTTCAGCAACAGACGCATTACAATAAATTTCTGAACTTCTGAAGCAAATAAACCTTGTTCCATTCAATTATTGAATTCAAAACTATAAAACACCTGCTTGAATAAATTAGTTCCTGCCTATTTATTAAAAAACTCTAAGGAATTCAATACAGTTTCAAATGACAAGCATTGAAGATAATCGTCCTTTCTGTGTTGAGATAAAATTCAAAGAGCGTGAGTGGTCAGGGCTGCAGATATCCTGGGAATATTCATAACAACTTTACACTCGCTTTGTGCAAGTGTGTGTGAGAAGTCCTGGTGACTGCTGGAGGATGTGCGAAGAATTTCGTATCGACTGCACCTTGGTGTTTAATTGTCCCTGATCTAACTCTGTTCCTTAGTGGCATCACTGTCACCGCAGAAGCAGGAGGTAAACAGACTCCAGAAAGGTCAGGGGATCTGCCTTAGGTCTTAGAGGATCTTAGTAATTAACAACTCAGCTGCTGGTGACTCTCTAGCTGGGCCCTGCTCTCAAGGATAGGGGAGCTGGACAACCTCTGGCAATTTAATCTCCGTAAATTTCAGTTAGTACTGAGACCCACGGAGGGCTGAAGTTAGGAGGTATCTGACAGGGTAGTCAGATGTCACCCACAGCTGGCGTGAAGATTTACAGCTGTGTGCCATTAACCACTTTTCTCATCAGTGAACCTAGTAGGAATAATATTGCTCTTAAAGAATAAATGCAAGTATGTACAAAGATTTATAAGACTGCCTCTGTCTGAATCTTTATCTAATGTGCCATTTATGTTTAAACCACACCACTTCTGCCCTAGGTAATTATTCCTTTGTTCATCAGTGATTCTCAATAACTGCTTATCTGTGACTTCAACGCCTCTCTAAAAGTTTAAAGCCATTCATCCTTATTTTGATATATCATCTAAACTAAGTTCACATTTTAGCAATGCTTGTATTTATACTTCTAGAAATTTTAAAACATAGCTGTTAAAAAAATCACAAAGTAAAAACTCCTTACTTCTGCTAATGTGTGACGGAGGATACTTAGAATGTGATGCATGTCATCCTAAGAACCTTAGCAATTCTCATAGACGATTTTTAAAAGCATCAATGTCTTAAATAACACGGTGGGCGCTTTCATTTTGTGTCTCCCTCTAGTAGGATTATGTATAGATAAATTAGTCTATAAAACTGTATTCATTCCAGGGAAATAATTTTACGTTTCCTTTTGGTCACTTAACAGTACTTTATGGCATCTTTCATGGTATTCAGTCTCTAACATTATTTTAATGACATCATAGTATTCTACTGGATGAAAAATCATAATTAACTGAAGTATAGCCATATTTTTAATTATGATTACTTTATTTATCCTAATTTTTAAGAATAGGATACACATAACAATATTAATGGATCCTAATAAAATTAAATGTTTAAGTATTTTATTAAATATATAAATAAAATATTTGTATTTGCATAAGAAATCAATAAATATTACAAAAATACAATTAGCATGCTGTAAAACTTAAATGGGCATGCTACCACTTCTTTCAATATTTTAAAACTTTTTGTAATTTAGCTTATTGTGTATGGCTCATAATTAAACCTGTAAAAATTTTGGGGAATTCTTTTAATTTTTGTTCTGTATTGGTAACTATATCTTCACTTAAAATGATCTCAGATTTCCCTTTTACCTGAATAGCTTCCAAGTCTCGGTGCGTTGTTGTCTCCCCCATCGTAAAAGTCCAGAGAATCCCAGTTATGTTCCGTAGCAAAGCTGACTACTTGGACCTGTGAAATAACAGCTTCTGGTGAGAATTAGGATTTCTAAGCAGGCATGCAGTCCAGAGATCCCCCCGACTAGAAGGGAGATCTCAAGGACAGACTGTTGCTGGGTCCGGGCAGATGTCCCTTGGGGGAGAGGGAAAAGTAGGTGCAGTAACAACCTCACAGACAGGTTGAAACAAGTTTGGTTTATTTTAGGAAGGGGTAAAGCCTATATACTCCCCACCCTGCCCAGGAGGGGGTAATCTGCTGAGCTGGCATCTGCTGAGGTGACATGGTATCTGCCCATAGTTCCACATCATCTCCTGTCAGACTCGGCTGTTCTTGTCAAAGCCCTCTGCACAGACCCAGACTGGCTTTCCGCTACTGCGCATGCTTTCAGTTCCTTAAAGGCTTAGTCATCCCGCAACAGATCAACATGGTTGTGGGATTTGATAGATGGTTCAGCAAAACTGATCTTGGACATTTGTATTGCTTGCCTACATGAACAAATTTGCATGAGAGAAACGTTATGGAGCAACTGAGAGTGCGCATGATGGATTTAACACGGAAGATCCTTGTCCGCCATCTCAGCGGCGCCTATCTTCATTGAATGCTTTGGGTTAAGGTGCTAGGAATTCAAACTCGTGTTCCAAACAATTAATGCTTTGAAATTCTAGGCTTCTGATTTTTCCATTGCTTTGGTGTTAGAAAGAAATAGATCTGTCATTCACATGTACAGAGGATTTTGTATTCAATAGGCTTATCCTTGAACTTGTTTCCATATATAAAAGCATTCGATTTTTCTTTAATATTTATATTTTTGTCAATATAGACAGCCGAAGAAAATATTTTATCATAGATTTGTATGGGTCTTCCAAAAGTCATTTTTATTAATGTCATCATAATAGTCAAGTCACCTTGAAAGTCCCTCGAGTTGAGAAGGCAAATTCTGGGCTACAATTCTGTGTCTATTAAATTTTATTTAAAGAAAGTGACATGTGCTACTTTGGTGTACTTCACTTGGCACAGTATGAGGTTTCCAGGAACCCACAGAACTCACAACTGTGGATTCCATTCTGGTGCTCAAAGACGGTTTCGCAGTTTCAAAGTCGGAAAGGAAGAACGTTATTTGAATGCATTCATTTTAGCTTACTGGAGTCTGTTTTTAAGTACAGGCACTCACTTGCTAAGTCATTACGACAATCCCACTCATTAAACAGTCCTTTTCTGCAAACCAGCCCCCTGTCATTCTCCTTTGCAAGGGAATGCGGCACTGCTGCTCCAGGGATGAGTGCCACATGGCAGCAGATAGCCTGCCTGCATGGTTGGCACCTGATCTAATGCGCTGTTCCAGAAGAACAAGGAGTAAAGCTCCAACCACTACTTTCTTAAACAAGAATTCATCCCTGATCTTTGTCTGAATTTTTCTTTTCTTCATCTGTGAGTAAAGAAAAAACACATATACATATATTCTACCTATGTAATAAGAAGCTTCTAAAGGAAGGAAATTATTGAGTGAGTGGTGTTGTGGATGAATCAAATTACAAGGTGGACTTAGTGAGGTGTCAATGATCCAACTTATGCACCGTGGAGAGCATATTTATGTAAGGAGAAGCATGAATGCACCATTAGAAGAACAATAGAACAGTGACAAGGAGTGAAGTTTAATGACAAACACACATGAACACCAGCCAGGGTCACTGGGCATGAAACTGCCCGATAACCTCTATCTCCACAAGTTTCAAAGCCTAGGGATGCTGATAATCAACCTGTTCTTCAAACTGCTCACAGAAGTCACTGTAAGTCGTCTAATTTACAGAGTCACTAAAAATTAAGCTAGATCATGTGTGTCGAAGGCTTAATTTATACTAGAAATTGAAAACTCAGAATCTTAGCAGAGAAAGGTGGGGAGAGAAAGTCATTAAAAACTAAACACGAGGGAAATAATTGTGCAGTTAAAAGTATAATTATGCTTTCAGTTTTCTCTTAAAGGATGGAGAAGTGGGAGGGAGAATATAACCAAGACGTCTCTTCAGGTGCAGAACTGAATTGGGTGCAACAAATGTGAATGAAAAAGAGAGGTGATGAACAACTGAACTAGACAGGATTCAGAAGAGGTACAAGAAACTGGTGTCATGAGTGCTGGCATTGGGTGTCTGCAAGAGACCGAGACAAATGATACAAGAACAATTTCTGTTTTCCCCTGAGTTACTCAGAACAGAGACACAGAAGAACGAAATATAAGACTCTCTAGGAATGTCTACTACAAGCAGAAGAGGATGAACAGTCGTTGAATTCTGGATTCGTCAGTGTAAACCATGACCATTGGATCCTAATCCCTGGAATTTAGAAATATTACCTTATATGTGTATTGTCAGAGAGGTGTGCTCGCATCTTTTTGATACAACTAGGTGGGAAACATTAAGATACATAAAAATATATATTGCATTGAATTTATTTTTTTGCATTTCTTCACTGTTTTCTGTTTTATTGTATTTTTTTAAATATAATTTTTTTATTGAAAAAAAAAAAAGATTTCCGCCTCCTCCCCGCCTCCCATTTCCCTCCCCGTCTCCCTTTTCCCCCCTCCTCCCTCTCCTCTCCCCCTCCCCCCCACTCCTCTCCCCCTCCCTCTCCAGTCTGAGGGGCAGTCAGGGTTCCCTGCCCTGTGGAAAGTCCAAAGTCCTCCCCGCTCCATCTTGGTCTAGGAAGGTGGACATCCAAACTGGCTAGGCTCCCACAAAGCCAGAACATGAAGTAGGATCAAAACCCAGTGGCATTGTCCTTGGCTTCTCAGCAGCCCTCATTGTCCGCCATATTCAGAGAGTCCGGTTTTATCCCATGGTTTTTCAGTCGTAGTCCAGCTGGCCTTGGTGAGCTCACAATAGATCAGCCCCACTGTCTCCGTGGGTGGGTTCACCCCTCGTGGTCCTGACTTCTTTGCTCATATTTTCCCTCCTTCTGCTCCTCCTTGGGACACAATGCCACTCTTGGGAATATACCCAAGAGAGGCCCGATCATATGACAGGGGCATTTGTTCAACTATGTTCATAGCAGCATTATTTGTAATAGCCAGAACCTGGAAACAACCTAGATGTCCTTCAATGGAAGAATGGATGAAGAAAGTGTGGAATATATACACATTAGAATACTACTCAGCGGTAAAAAACAATGACTTCTCGAATTTTGCATGCAAATGGATGGAAATAGAACACACTATCCTGAGTGAGGTAACCCAGACCCAAAAAGATGAACTTGGGATGTACTCACTCATAATTGGTTTCTAGAGATAAATAAAGGTCAGTGAGTCTATAATTTGATCTCCTAAAGAAGCTAAATAAGAAGGTGATCCCAAAGAAAAACATATAGCTATCCTTCTGATTATGGGAAGTAGACAAGATTGCCGGGCAAAAAATGGGATCTTGGGGGAGGGGGGGAAGGGAGGTAAGGGGAGATGGGGAGAGAAAAGTGAGAAGGGGAGGTTGGGGGGAACTTGGGAAACGGGATGTTTGGGATAAAGGAAGGTCGGATAGGGGAGCAGGGAAGCACACATCTTAATTAAGGGAGCCATCTTAGGGTTGGCAAGAGATTTGGTGCTCCCAGGTGCCCAAGGCGATGTCCCCAGTTAGTTCCTGGGGCAGCTGAGGACAGAGAACCTGAAATGACCCTATCCTATAGCCATACTGATTAATATCTTGCATATTACCATAGAACCTTCATCTGGAGATGGATGGAGATAGAGACAGAGACCCACACTGGAGTATTGCATTGAATTTAAATGTGGATGAGAAAGCAATGTGCCCACAAGAGCAGGAATAAGACTGATGCGGCCAAAGCCAAGAGATAAGTGTTGCCATTCAATATTGGAGACAGCGGAAGAATTCCTCAGAGATCTGGAATAGGAGATCCACTGTCAGTTTTATGCTTGAATGCTAAAGCAAGATTTTGATAGTCACTTCTAGTTCATTGAGAAGACATGTAAGTGGTTAGATGGCTATTTGGTTTCTGGTGATCTGCTATGGTCACCATAGAAATCTGATACAATTTGTCACAGAGATTCTAGGCAAATATAGGCTGTAAGATGAAATAGCCAGAAAAACAAAATAAAATAAAAGAACAACAACAACAACAAAAAAAAAAAACCTAGCAGGCCATGTTCTGGAATCTTTTCTGATATGCAAATAAATGACTGAGAATCTACAATGACACAAATTTAAATAAGAGAAAAAGAAACTGATCTAGCCGTTTGAGAAGTCTGCATGGGGTAAAACAGGCCACCATGGCAGCAGGACAGCTTCATGATGGAGAAAGCTGAATCATTTTATAGCACCTTGCAACAAGTTAAAATCTTCTGAGAGAAATGAACCTCAATTAAGAAAATGCCTCCATCATGTCCAGGTATAGCAAGCATATAAGGCATTTTCTTAATTAGGGATCATTGTGGGTGATACCATCCCTGGGCTGGTGGTCCTGGGTTCTATAAGAAAGCAGGCTGAGCAAGTCGGTGAGAAGCACCCCTCCAGGTCCTCCCTGTCAGCTCCTGCCTCTAGGTTCCTGGCCTGTTAGAGGTCCTGTTCTGTTTCCTTTGACGATAAACAGTGATATGCAGGTATAAGCTGAATAAACCCTTTCCTGCCCAAGACGCTTTTGCTCAGCAATAGAAACACCGATTAACACATGCAGTATGTTTCTAATTATTAAAATCAGGTATTTATCAGAAAAATATATTCCTTTACTCTGGACTCTTAAGAACTTAAAAAAATCCATCTTGGTAATAATTGTGTGATCAATATTTCCCTATAAGTTGGTAAATATTTCTTTTCTTGGTAAATATAACCTCTTGGGAGTTGTCCCAGGTACACGTTGATAAGATAGAGAGGGAAATACAAAAATCTATTGCTTGCCGCATACTTATCACATTATATTAATACAACAAACAGATCTTTATGTTGTTGCTTTTCCAAAGGACTGTCAATCATAAGTTATTGCCTAATATTCTTCTCTAAAATTTTTCTACCAAAGGTTAACTTATTTCAACTCAAGTCTGATTAAATATTCATATAGTTCTTTAGGCATACATGTTCACTACCATATCTCCCAAATTAAATGTTGCTTAAACCTGCAGATTAGTTATAAAACTATAAACATTCAAGTTTACAACATAAGAGATGCATTGAGTATGCCTTTATCATGATGGAGTTATTTTTCAATGTGGTCAACAGAATTTCAGAGTATTTAAGAGTATTATATATATTTCATGCTATGAGATTTCTAAATAGTCTGCTAAAGCCACCTTCTGTTTTCTGAGAGGATACATTAAATAAAGTACTTCCTTAGTAAAGGTTTTGTATTGGCATTGACCTGTACAGTTTTGAGAGTGTTTTCCTAACACGAGTGATATATAACAGTTTTTCTACTAGTATCTTATTAGTTCATTATGCACTTCTAATTCTCCAAATCATTCCAAATCCACAGCTTGAGGAAGTGTCCATTGATTTTTTAAAAAAATATTTACTGAGTTTGTAGTGCCAACTCCTGCAGTAGCTGCCAGAACTGTCTTGGCCACTGCCCTCAAGAGCTTACAGATAATTAGTAGAGAATAGGAAAATCAGATTAGTCTTAGAATAAAAATGTACAAGGGGGAAATTAACCTTTTCATCTAGTTTGTAGAAGGTTTATCAAATATATATATATATATGTATATATATATGTAAAACAAAAACTAAGGTAAAGTGAAGGCAAATAGGGAGAAATACTGGGTAGTGTCAAATAGAGAGGAAATAATGTTCACAGTATCCACAGGAAATAGGATGCCATGCAGCTACAGAGGAGGAAGTTGTGAACATAACAAACTTCAGAAAATGAGACCTGAGTAGAGAAGGAGCGACTGCTGTGGAGGATTAAAAGCGATGCTGAAATCTGAGCTCTGTGAGAAAGTCAGTGATAGTACGGAATTCCATTTTAAGGAATCATTTTTTGGATGTTTGGTTGGTGTGTTATTTATTTTGTCAAGAATAAACAACAACAACAAAAAAAAACATGTCTAAGACAAGGATGAGAGCCACATGGTCTTTTGTGGTAAAAGTACAAAAGGAAAGAAATAGAGACCTGTGAAACACCATCGCAATCCAGTCTGTTATACACAGTATTAGACAGAATAAAAGTCAACATTTCTGGCTTGAACACTGAATGGGGTTGGGGACATCCTGGTATAGAGAATGATAAAGGAAAGTGAATGGAGATGGGACTGCCCTGAGAGAAAGCACAATGGGGGAATCATTTTGAGAAAAATTGAAGAAGTCACTATTGGATAGCTTAACAACAATTTAAACTGAAGACATCTAGTATCTAGTTCAGACAGTCTAAAGCTGGGGCTAGAGATGTGGGATTCCTGTGTTCATCCAAGTGCTATCAATTGTGCTCATCATATTAAAAAAAAGGGGGGGGGCTTTGGATCTATTCTGTTTTGCTGTTTTTTTTTTTTTGTTTTTGTTCTTGCAACCTGTTATTACGTTGGCTATCCTTAGCTCTTAACAGTTACTGTGCACATAGAAGTAAAGAATCTGCCAAGAGGGTAATATGACCTAAAATAAATGGACCTCCCATTCCGAAAAACATGAACCAGGTGAGGGAAAGTTACTAAAATCCGTGAAAATGTTGATGTAAGAACTAAGGAGGCAAGGAGGGTTTCGAGAGTGCCAGGGGAATCTGCAGGCTTACATTGCGTTGTCTCACTGCACAGATGAACAATGCAAAGGGTTTAGTTCTGCAGGTGCTTATGGGAGAGCAGCTTGATCAGAGCATTAAGTACTAAAGCTCCACTGCTGATTACCAAAAAATAGGACATGATAGTAGAGAGAAATACAAGTTTTCTAGATTATCCTTTTATGATGGGATCGAAGTGAATAAGCTCATAGCATATAAATAATCAAGGCTATCCTTCATAACCTTTTAAATAAATGAGATGATAAAAGTTCAACGTGAAATATTTAATAAATAAATAAATAAAATAACAAAAAAAAGTTCAACATGATTCTCATTTCTGAGTACAACCCGGGGTATGAGCAATCCTGAAGTCTTTGTTGATTCTAATCTTTTTTCACAATATGTATTTTGGTGAAATCCAGAAAGGGCTCATGGGAGACAGGAGGTAAATGGGCCCTTAAAGAGGGCATTGCATGGTAGAACACATGTGATATATTATTAAATTAGAAGACAGTATACTTTAAAAATATACTTATATTTAAAAGTATAAGTAGGAAAGGGTAGAAGGTGAACTAACTAAAACAAAAGATATGTAAAACATCTTTATACATATATAAAGATGTATAAAAAACAGATTTGTGAAACCCCATTCCTTTGTAAGCTAATAATCTATGTATGACTATATATGAGACCAGTATTCTGCATATGAGAACAATACCAGAAAGCAAGAGTTATTAAATCAAAATCTCAGTGTCAGATATGGGGCACCGCCTGTGAATTCTGAATCACGGAAGCCCACTGCAGAGGCCCCTCCTAACAGCACAGGTCATTGCCAGTGTGCTTGATTAATCACAGAACAAGAGGGTCCAACTCTCTACCTGAAGACACCACAGGCTTTGGCTTCTAGGACATAGAGAAATCAATCTCAAACTAACAAGGAAAGTTCTTTCCTGGTGGGTAGCTTTCACAGTACCGGAACGTGTCGTGAGGTCCTGGATGCAGAAAAATTGTCATTTTTCTTATTCAGTACTGTATTCTGCATGCGCTAATACCAATCTGAATGAAAGGAGGTGCCCACTGCTGCAATATTGGCATGGTGGTGACTGGATAATCAACTATTTCTTGATAGGATGGGAGGCCTATCCCTGGGTGGGAATTTGTGCATGATGCTGTGAAATTGGTCAAAAGCTCAGGGGTGTGGAGGGCTGGTGGAAACCCATTCCTCTTGTTTTACTAAATGCTAATGTTGTCTACTTGCCCTCCAAATAGTTATCTTTATGCCCAAATATTGTTACTGCTGCTCTAAGCTATGTTCAAAGGATCTTGTTTGTTTACAGTGGGTCCTGTTTCCTATACAAACTTTACATTTGGTCAAAGAGCTGAGAAAAAGTGGCTGGGAATGAGAAGGTGCACTCAGATGTAGATAAGACATTTATTTCAACTCCACCTCCAAAGCTCAGGGAACATTTTTAAAGTAGGGCTAAGAAGAATGTGAGTGCTGAAGCAAGGGCAGGGGTCCTCCTGTAAACTGCCATTCTCTGGATATAACAGAGACAATGCACTTACAAACTCTTAGTAGCTATAGCTACCTACAGGAGACCTATGCAAGAGACACTCAAGATTCAACACTGGTGGAGAGGCTGCTGGGGCCCCATCCACACCTGAAAGCTACCACACACACAGATGGCCGCTAAGGAAATAAGAGTCGACTTTTCCTGAGGGGTATGGCTGCTGGTATGCTTCCTATGCTCCAAAGGATGTTTTCACACCCATGATAGCTTTAATTTTTTAAATCATGTTATTCATGGATTTATTTATTATTATTCTCTCTGTCTTTGTTTCTGTCTCTCTGCTTGTGTGTTGTCTGTCTGTCTCTCTTTCTGTGTGTGTCTGTGTGTGCGTGCACACTGAAACTTTGAGAGTGCCACAGTGCCTATGTAACAATCAGAGGATGACCTGCAGTGGCTGGTTACCTCCTTCCTTCATGTGAGAGCTGGTAGCGAACTCAGATTACTAGGCTTGGCAGTGAGCTCTTTTAGCTGTTAAGCTATCTAGCAACCTTGAATTTAATAATCTAAACACAAAAAAGAAATTGTTCTTTGCCATTTATTGTCCTGCTTTTATAATAATACCCCCCAGTGTTTGGGTCTCCCTGAGATTATCTTCACAATTTCCTATTTTGAAGATCTGCTCTTCCACAGCAGTGTTCAGATGCATTGCCCCTGAGAGGTGATTCCATCTTTAGGTCATGCCAATCTTGGAGGTGAGAATTAGACCACTGCTAGAGTTCAAAGCCAAATCTGAGGAAAACATTAATTAAATACTGGTCAGGTGGACGGGCTCGGGCCAGGTCTATACCCAGGTTTCTGGAAAATATACCAGAATTAAGTATGGCAAGGAATTAAGAAGGAAAACCCATAATTCATTGCATTCCCCATCAGGTCCAGTCAAAGAGAAGCATACATCCTGATGTACCGCCAGCCTGTAAACCTCCTGCCCATGTGTGGTCAAGCACATGGTAGCAGATGGGTCAAACAAACAAACTTGTTTAGGGGTATGAATACCGATACCTTGGCTTGTTATCTCCCATAAACAAAAGCCTCCAGCATTTCAGGAACTATCTGTCCTTGGGCAAAGGGCTTGCAGAACAGAGAGGCTTGCAGAACAGAGAAATTTTTGTGTCATGGATTTCTTAGGCATAGTAATTAAAACATAAAATATACTTGAGCTCTCAATTTAGGGCTAGTAAGTCATTGAACTATTCAGAGATCTGAAACTTTAGCAGATGGATTTTACTTGGAATAAGTTACTGGAGGTATGACTGGGATGAATTTCTTTTTACCTTAAGCCTCCTCCATTTTCTGATGGAAATAGTCTAGGCCAGAGATGGCCAGACTCTCTGATATACATACCCCTTCAGTTGCCTTATTTCATGATTCTGTTTTGTGTGTCAGATTTTTGTTTGTGTGTTTGTTTTTGTTTTTTTTATTGCCTGCTTTTTTGCAACTGGATTTGACTTTATTTTATTTCCAAGTAAAAAATTTCAGTTTCAAATATAATAAATATATTTCTATTAAGCTTAATCATGTCGATCCAAACCATTTGCTAAACTTTAAAAAATAATATGTGTTCTGTCATTTCTGAAAATATTAATTCCAAATACAAAATGAAAAAAAAAAAACAAAGAAAAATATTCTTACCTGAATGCCAGCTCCCTCTGGCACTGTGATCTTCCAAACACAATTCAAATTGTTGTCATAAGGCTCAGGATATCCAGGAGACAAAATAGTCCCTTTGCGCTTAGTTAAAACTCCCCCACAGGGCACTGCAAACGAAGCAGCAGGAAAGCCAGTTAATTCTAATACAGAGGATTAAAATAAGACAAAGGTCAGAGCGACAGCCTCAAATACTGAACAGTTTTGTGTACAAAACCACATCACATATGTTTTAACCCTCCAAGCGCACTGCAAAAATACCTACAGAAATTAATTAAACAGCATTAATGGGAGAATATCTAAAATCCCACAGTTACGATGATCATTTTTGTTATAATCCATAAAACTTCACCGACTGTGTTCTCAGACACAAAATGAAGTGAATGAATTTCAATTATTACATACACATAGAGAAGTTTTTTTAAAATTAGTATTTGAAGTTATATGGCCCATCCTTTATTATTCTATGAGGGGTAAGGGGATCTTTTGAAATCTAATATTGATCCTGGTAGTATATACTATGAAAACATTCATTCAGTCCACTCCATATCACAAGACTTCTAATCCCTGCTGTACTTAAATTCACTTAAGACTCCAACTGTCCAAACTGACTATAAAATCTTTTTTTCTTTATCCCCTGACTGAGAAAACAGAGTCATTAAGAAGCTAACAGATTTCTCAGTAAGTGATGAGCCTGGGATTTACATCCTGGGGTTTGGATCCAAAGTTCCACAAGGGAAAATAGATACTTCAATGGTTATTATCAGTCTACAAGAGAGAGCAATATGTTCTGTTCTTCCTCTTAAATCTACACGAAACTCAGCTGAGGTTCCAAGCTCTTTCAGAATGTACGTATGAGATTAAGGTCTCGTGTCATGAATAACTTTATTCAGATTCTGGGCACTGCCTGATTCATAAATTTTGAATCCTCTTTTCTTTGAGAATGTTCCTCAAATTCATCAGAATGTCAAGGTCTTAATCCGTGAAATGAAAATACTACTGAATTCAAAATGCTTTGTGAAAAAGAAAATGTCGGACAAGACTGCTCTCTCGTTTCCTGACTGTTTAGACCCCAATAATCACACAGAAACTCTATTAATTATAACACTGCTGGCCTATTAGTTCAGGCTTTTTATTAACTAACTCTTAACATCTTAACTCATTTTCATTAACCTGTGTATCAGCACAAGATTGTGCCTTACTGGTAAAAATCTGGCATCTGTCACCTTTGGCAGCTACATGGCCTCTCCCTGACTCCACCTACTTTCTTTCTGTGTCTCTGTTCAGATTTCCTGCCAGGCTTTACTCTACTAAGCCATTGGCCATAAAAAGCTTCTTTAATAAGCAAAGGTAATAAAACATATTCATAGCATACAGAAAGGAATTTCACAACAAATATTTTTGATGTGAAGAAACTAGTCCAATTGATTAAAATATTATAAATAATTAACATGTTAGATTTTTTTTTTGGTTGCAACTGTTATTATTTTGAATACCAAAAGGTGCTTTGTTGGTTGAACATTTTTTCCTAATTTGCCTATAATGGTAGCTATAAGTAAAAATATAATTTAAAACATTATATATATATAAGAGAGGAGAGGGAGAAAGAGAGAGAAAGAAACAGAAACAGAGACAGAGAGACAAACAATAGAAGGGGGAGCACCAGTGAGGTCTTTGTGTGTCCCGCCCTCTCTCTGCATTATCCTTTTGAAACGGGCTCTCTCACTGAACCTGACCTATGCTGTCAGCCATGAAGCTGTCTCTGTTCCCCAAGCACTTAGATTGCAGGAATGTAAAATTCTCTTCCTTGTGAAGCACAGTCATACCTACCAAGCCATCTCTCCTTCATACATGCTTATCACCAGATTTACATAAATAAATCACAGTTTTGTGACACTTCTTCAAATGCAAAATTACAAGATACTTGCTTGAATAAGACAACCAAAATGTTACAAGTAACACTCTTTTATAGTCATTTGTCAGGCTTTTTGTTCTTCTTCTTTTTTCTTTTCTTTTTTTTTCATATTTGCATTAGCATGAGTATGTGCATGTGTGTAGATACCCTCAGAGGCCAGAGATGATGCCAGATCCTTTAGAACTGGAGTTACTGGTGTGTTTGTGAGTAGCCTCTTGTTACAAACAGATCTCCTAACCACTGGGCTCTGTCTGCTGTCTTATATTACATACAATGCCAGGGCAAAACAAAAATTCAATTACACTGATTAGGAAGTATTTTGCACCTTTAAAAATATTGACAACTCTTCTATAGGGATCAAAAATATTCTGGAAGGACTGGAAAGGGAATCATAAAATAATTGCTCCAAAAATAAATTATAGACAGACAGACAGATAGATAGGTAGATGAGAGATAGATAGTTGATAAAAATAAAGGAAGGAAAATGGCTCACAAAGTTCTTTCTGATCCTTGGATGAATTAATACACTACATTTCTTCTCTTACATCTTTATACTCTTCAGTCAAATTCTCATTTTCTTTGCCTGACATATTACATTCATCATAACCAAGGCTTTCCTCTATAATTTATACATAATATATACTTGCAAATTTCTGTCAGAATGATCTTTCTAAAGTTATAAAATAAAATGTTACTTCTCTGTTAAAAAACATATAAATATACTTCATTTCATTAGCCTCGTTCCATCTAGCTAATCATCATCCCTCCATTTTTTCCATTTTTAAATGGAAAAAAGATTTATTTCCATATCTTTTGCAAACAGCAAGTGTTCACCTCAGGCTGTATACACCTCCTCCAATATCTTTAAGACGAACATTGCTCATTATGAATTTCAAAATTCATATGTCCAAATAATAGCTTTACATTCTTCCTCATTCCTCTCTCCTGGAACTCAGTGGATGCTGATGTCACTCACTGTTCCTCTGCCATAAAACCAAGAGTCGTCTTGATTTCTCTTTCTTTCCACCACATATTCAATTTCTCAAATCCCGTAATTCTCCTTAATTCTCTTTCCACCACATATTCGATTTCTCAAATCCCGTAATTCTCCTTAAAATAGACACGTTGAGCTAGAGGCGTGTCTCAGTCAGTCAGCGCTGATGCTGCAGGGAAAGCCTGATGGCTCGACTTAGTTCCTGAGCACTGGTTAAAATCGTGCAGATGGTTCTGCATCTGCAATCCCAGCAACCTCCAGCAGAACATGCAGCAGAAACAGGAAAATGGATCAGAAGCTCATGGGCCTGGAGTGTGCAAAGCAGTGGCAGTAACAACAGAGAGCCTGCTTGAAGAAGGAGGAAGGCAAGAAGAGACTCCTGAAGTCATCTTCCCACTTCCACACAGGTATCTTTATATGTGTAAACCTGTACTCACTAACGTATGTGTGCACACATATAGGCATGCACACACATACACACACAAACACACACGATAGATGATAGATAGATAGATAGATAGATAGATAGATAGATAGATAGATGATAGGTGAATAGATGGATAGATAGATAAATAGATGATAGAGTGATAGATAGATGATAGATAGACAAATAGACAGGTAGATTAATGATAGATAGATAGTATATCCTGACTGTTGGCAAATCTCATTTCCATGATTCTGATCTCTCACTCTCAATTATTGTTCCATTTTGTCGTGACTATTATAGACAGATTCTTAGCTCATCTTATGGCTTCTACTCTGGTCTACTACAAGTGATTTTCCAGAAACGTATTAAGGTCCTTTCACACTCTACTCACTGACTCCCTCCGCTATTTAATTTGCACTTGCCATGGCCTTCAAGGATCTCTATCTTTGACACCTTTCTGTTGGAATCATTTTGGGGCATAGTGTTCCAGACACCTGGGGATCTTCCCACGTTTGTGTGTGCCTCTCCTAGGATAAGGCTGGGACCTTACTCCCAATAAAAGGAAAACAATTTGACTGCCTTCTGGTGCTGATTTCAGAATTAAAAATTATACTTCTTATCAATATTGATACTCGCTATTTAACACCATATTTAATAAATATTTCTTGATTGCAAGTAAAGATGAACAAATGAGCCAATGAAGGAATGAAAGTTGAGATCATGCTAAAAAAATACACACACACACACATAAGCATACATCTTCAAAATTTTCCCACTCTGGAAAAAGAGATGAACTAGATAAATGGTACCATTGCCTGGGAACCTTCAAGTGCAGGTGATTCTGGGTCTGGAAGGCACTGGAAGAACACAGCAGATAATAGTGAAGGGATAAGCAGCTAATTAAAGACTTTCCCTCTATGGGGTATAGGTGGTAGCTTCAGGGACTGCTCAAAAGAGACTTCCCACGGACAGAAGTCCTTCTACCTAAGGCCTTGTATTGTAAAGGCTATTAGTGGCTGGAGGGGGTTATTTGAATCTCCAAGTCTCAGAGCAGGACAGCCTTGGGGCTTAGGACTGAAATATCTTAAGAGCACTAAAATGTAACAGGGACAGATTTGAGGGGAAAAGCTCTCTATCTAACTTTTATTAATCATTTTTACCTTCTTTACAACTTTAAATTTGTATCAATGTTATAATTCAATTTACTCATGAATTGTTTGGATACAGCTTTGTACAAGATTACACTTACATATATGCCAGCTGCTTGCATTTTTCCTATCCTTCCATTTAAATTCATTTTTGTGTATTTTACCTGTATCACTTTTTTGCAGATCTTAGCATTTGAAAACTTCAGATGTGCTTAAGTAAGGAACAGAACAATCAAGAATATGGCTATGTAGAGCAATGATGAAATTTGACGGCTTGAACTCAGTGGGAAGGTGGCTAACATTGTTATATCTGCATGCATTCAGAAAATTATCAATGAGCATGAATAAATAAACGCTCCCTGCTCAGCTATTATGTATCAGCAATCTCCTCTTGGTCAAGTATAAAATAGTATAGTGGAGAAAATGAGATGGATTCAAGTAGATTAGGAAAATTTAAACAAATACAAAAGCTATAAGTGTATAAGATAATGGATGTTCGCATGAACAAGAGTATGGAGAATGGATGGAGAATGAGTGGCAAGAGTCAGAAAGTCTCCATGTGAGACTTGAAAGAAACGATGCTGTAAGACAGAAAAGCATCAAAGAGTATTGAGTTCTAGTGAGCAGAAATCGGAAGATCAAGGGCTTGAAGCAGGCGATAACTTAAGTAACAACAAACGTTCAAACTAAACAAAAAAATAAACAGAATACGTAAGTATGAACTTCAGACAGTTCTGTGATGATTTTCGTATTAAAAATGTTCATACGCCAAAGTTTTTAGTTAAAAATTAGACACAATCATTTGTATTCAAAATACTTATCTTTAAATTTATTTGGGTTTGCTTTATATACATAAGTGTTTTGCCTGCACGTATACCACATTCATGTGGGGTCATTGAAGGGCCAAAGGAGACACTGGAAGCACTGGAATTGGAGTTACAGACTGTTTTGAGATCTTGTGCAAGTGCTGAGAACAGTGGGTCCTCTGACATGCAGCTAATTCATTTAATTGCTGAGCCATCTCTTTAGCCACTGTATTCAGAAAATTTTGAAATTAAAATATTTACAGTTCAGCCCTCAGTTTGATTATTTCCAGTCTTCTACTCCTTCTGGGCACATCTGCTTCTTTTTTTTCTAAAGTTTTCAGGTGTGCTGTTAAGTCCCCAATGTATGCTTTCTCTGTTTTCTTTAAGTGGGCACTTAGTGCTATGAACTTTCCTCTTAGCACTGCTTTCATCATGTCCCATAGGGTTGAGTATCTTGTCTCTTTATTTTCATTAAATTCAAGGAAGACTTTAATTTCTTTCTTAATTTCTTCCTTCACCCAGGTGTGGTTCAGTAGTTGAATGTTCAGTTTCCATGAGTTTGTCGGCTTTCTGGGGGCAGCATTGTTGTTGCCTTCTAACTTTAATCCGTGGTGATCTGATAAGACACAGGTGGACACTGATATTCTTTTGTATCTGTGGAGGGTTCCTTTGTTTCCGAGTATATGGTCAATTTTTGAGAAGGTTCCATGAGCTGCAGAGAAGAAAGTATATTCTTTCCTATTTGGGTGGAGTGTTCTATAGATGTCTGTTAAGTCCATTTGTTTCATTACCTCCAGTAATTCTCTTAATTCTCTATTAGGTTTCTGTCTGATTGACCTGTCCATTGGAGAGAGAGGTGTGTTGAAGTCTCCTACTATTAGTGTGTGTGGTTTGATGTCTGCCTTGAGTTCTAGTAATATTTCTTTTATATAAGTGGGTGCTTTTATATTAGGGGCATAGATATTCAGAATTGAGATGTCATCCTGATGAATTGTTCCTGTTATGAGTATAAAGTGTCCATCTCGATCTCTTCTGATTGATTTTAGTTTGAAGTCAGTTTTATTGGAAATTAGTATGGCCACACCTGCTTTTTTCTTAGGACCATTTGCTTGAAAGACCTTTTCCCAACCTTTTACTCTGAGTAGATGACTGTCTTTGTGGTTGAGATGTGTTTCCTGCAAACAGCAGAATGTTGGATCCTGTTTTCGTATCCAATCTCTTAGCCTGTGCCTTTTTATAGGTGAACTGAGACCATTAATATTAAGTGATATTAATGACCAGTTGTTGTTTACTCCGGTTATTCTTATTGTTTTTTGGTAGTAGAGTTTGTGTGTGTGTCCCTTCTTTGAGTTGTGCTGGTGAAGGTTCACTAGATGCCTGAGTTATTGTAGGCAGTGTTGGCATTGTTGGATTCCTTGGGTTGCGATTTTCCTTCTATTATTTCTGTAGAGCTGGATTTGTGGCTACATATTGTTTAAATTTGTTCTTATCCTGGAATGTCTTGTTTTCTCCATTGATAGTGAACACTAGCTTGGCAGGGTATAGAAGTTTGGGTTTGCATCCATGGTCTATTAGCTTTTGAAGTACCTCTATCCAGGACCTTCTGGCTTTCATGGTTTCCATAGAGAAGTCAGGTGTAATTCTGATTGGTTTACCTTTATAGGTTACTTGGCCTTTTTCCTTTGCAGCTCTTAATATTCTTTCTTTAACCTGTCTATTTTGTGTTTTGATTTTTATATGGCGAGGGGATGTTTTTCTTTGATCCAGTCTGTTTGGTGTTCTGTATGCTTCTTGAATATTCAAGGGGATATCTTTCTTTATGTTGGGAAAGTTTTCTTCCATAATTTTGTTAAAAATATTTTCTGGGCCTTTGAGCTGTGATTCTTCTCCTTCTTGTATTCCTATTATTCTTAGGTTTGGTCTTTTTATTGTGTCCCATATTTCTTGAATGTTTTGTGATGAGAATTTGTTGGCTTTGCTGTTTTCTTTGATCAGTGCATTTATTTTCTCTATGGTGTCCTCAGAATCTGAGATTCTCTCTTCTATCTCTTGTAGTCTATTGATTATGCTTGTTTCTGTAGACTCTGCTCGTTGGCCTAGATTTTCCATATCCAGCTGTTCTTCCCTTTGTGTTCTCTTCCTTGCTTCCCTTTCAGTTTTCAATTCTTGAACTGTTTCCATTACCTGTTTGATCGTTTTTTCTTGGTTTCCCAGGGTCTCATGTACATATTTACTTAATTCTTCGAACTTTTTGTTATCTTCTCATCCATTTCTATAAGGGTGTTTATTACATTTTTTAAGGGATTCTATTGCTTTCATAAAGTCAATTTTTTCCACTTCTTCTGTGTTAGGGTGTTCAAATCATTCTGTTGTAAGATCTTTGGGATCTGGTGTTTTCATGTTGTTTTTCTGATTATTGAGTGATGTTCTGCCTTGGCGCCTGCCCATCTCCTCCTTTCAATGCTATCTAATTGGTCTTTTAAAATCGAATCAGGTTTCTCTGCTGGCCAGAGGCTTCTCTTACTAATTGCCCTCACTCTGTTTCCTGGCTCCTGCCGGGGGCCAAGAACCCTCTCACCCCTAAGAAGGGTTTTCCGGAACAGGTCCCGGCTCCCTGTTTGCCAGGGCCCTCACCAACCAAAGGCCTACCTCTTTGATTTAATTGTAGTGGGGCGATCTGCTCTCTGTGTTGCGCGCTGGTCCCTGCCGACTGCGACCTCTGCCTCCGCGCCGGTCCCCTCCAGTCTTGGCCGCAGCCATCGTTGCCTGCCTGCGCCTCCCAGCTCCGTCTGCAGGCGCCTGCGTCTCTCAGCTCCCAATATTTACAGTTCAAAGTAGAAGTTTTTTTTTTTCAGATTTATTTATTTATTATATATACAGTGTTCTGTCTATCTGTATGCTTGCTGGCCAGAAGAGGGCACCAGATCTCGTTATAGGTGGCTCTGAGACACCATGTGGTTGCTGGGAATTGAACTAAGGACCTCTGGAAGAGCAGTCAGTGCTCTTAACCTCTGAGCCATCTCTCCAGCCCCTCAAAGTAGAAGTATTAACTAAATACAAAGTTAAAAGTCTCATCAAAATATAACACAAAGCAAACCAATAGTATTTGAAGAGCAATTTATACTGAGGTAAGTTTTTGCTAGTTATAAGCCTATAAAATCAAGCCAGTTAGGTACTAGTAACACATAGGAGTGGCATAAGTATAGAATAGTGTCCTGAAAAATGAGAGGAAATATAAAGTTACCAGAACTTAGACAAGCCCACAAAGATTGAGAACAATCTTTGGTTTTAGGCTCCATCCCCTTTGCCCGCTGGAGCTGGGGTCCTGGTTTCACTCTCTCTCTCTCTCTCTCTCTCTCTCTCTCTCTCTCTCTCTCTCTCTCTCTCTCTCTCTCTCTCTTTCTCTCTCTCTCTCTCTCTCCTCTCTCTCTTTCTAGTTATTATATATAATGAAATTCTATTTTTAGAGTGATAGAACTGCCTTAGCTAAACACATTTTTTCACATGGATTCCAGGGGACTTGAGAATGACACGTTGAGAGCTTGACATCTTAGCTTAGGGATGACCTTGGTCACTTGGTCATAGTTGTACTGCGCAACTATGCATAAACATGTTAAACACTTTGGAGTGTTTGTGTTGACCTTAACTTTTATGTTTCTCTTTCACTTCAAGACTGAACACACCAACAAAGTCTATCTCATTTGTTTGCAAGATTTAAAAGATCATCATAATCAAACAAATTGTCAACTGTTAAGTTTTTGGAAACTTTCTTCCAGACTTCATGAGGATAACATGGGGTTTCCTAAATTGCCAGAAACTTGAGAAAGAGCTCAGCACTTTCGTTGTTGCTGCTTTTGTTTTGTGGTGGTGGTGGCTATTGTTTCAAGACACAGCTTCTCTGTGTAGCCCTGCCAGTTATCGTCAGAATCTCTGTAGACTAGGCTAGCCCTGGAACTCAGACACTTGCCCCCCCTCTAACTCCAGTGCTGGGATTACAGGCTTGTGCTACCACCACATTGACTTAAGGGCTTAGCTCTTGACCTGACAGAATCTCACCTTTCTGAATTGCCTTTATCTGAGTTATTCTGTTCTACAGTCAGATTCCATTAAAACAGAACTGCAAAATAAACATTGTATTACAAGAGTGGAAACTCCCTTTTACACAGTAGCAAAGTGTTTTAGTATTGGTGACAAGGCTCTACCCGGCTGATGCTGACACGTTGGTCAATGTAATGATGTTCTAACAATGTTACCTTTGCAGCCCCTAATCTTCTCCTTCCTTTTTCCCTTTCCTATATTACTGTAATATTCTCACTGGCCCAGGTACTTCTCTGTTCTGCTCACAAGATCATATAGCTAAAATCCATTTCCCCACCTTCACCTCCAGTCATTCTTTTATTCTGCCTTTGAGACAGTTAGCCAAGACTTGTTGTGTTGGGAGGTCGGACTCGGGGCCTCTGTTCTTGGTCTAGTAACACTGCCTTCTAGTCTGACTGCAGGACAAGAGTTTGTGTTCATGTTTTTCTTGGCATAGTTCATGTCATAGCTTTCATAGGTTGTAGTTATATTACTGCACCTCTTCCTGGCAGAAAATTTCAATCCAGTGACTCTCCTTGTGTTTAGTAGCAGGCCTAGACCTACTGGTACAGTCAGCTTTGTCTGTTTGAGAGATCCTGGGTGAGTTTCAACTTTTGGCAGTTCTCTGCCTGGACAAAGCTGTTCTTCACAGCATCTTTGATTTCCATGTGGAGGCAATTAGAATACCATTATCTTGCTTTAGATTAGCATCCTTTATTTCTATTCAGAAGCAATTAGAGCACCATTATCTTGCTGTGGAATAGCATATACATTACAGCCTGCTGAGACCTTATCTGGGTGGCTAAAGATCTCTGTGACACAGCACAGACAGGATCCTGCTGGTGAAATGAGAGAAGTTAACAGAGAGATTCTCCACCCTGCCCCACCCCCATCCCCACCACTCCCTGAAATCTGCCAGCTCTTGCTCCTTAAAGCCTGGGAGGGTGAGGCAGGGACTAGCCTTTGACAATTTCTGAAATAAATCCTCATTAATTCCTCCATTGTCTTGGTAACTGGTCTTTGTTTTTGTCATTATATCTGACCAATCTCCCCGTTATGCTCTCAACTACCTACAGTAATCTTATCAAATATCCCTTTGTCTACTCTTAAAGATGTCTCTTGGATACCCTGGCCTTACTGCCTTACTTCCAATTTACAGGGGGGTATTTTCTAAATTTTAGATTGAGAGTCGCATTTCATTAATAATTGTCTTTCTTTCTTCTTTCTTTCTTTCTTTCTTTCTTTCTTTCTTTCTTTCTTTCTTTCTCTCTCTCTCTCTCTCTCTCTCTCTCTTTCTCTCTTTCTTTCTTTCTTTCTTTCTTTCTTTCTTTCTTTCTTTCTTTCTTTCTTTCTTTCTTTCTTTCTTTCTTTCTTTCTTTCTGAAGCAGAGTCTTGTTGTGGTTCCCATAATGGTCTCTTTAAACTTGCAGGCTCAACTTTATGTCTTTGTTTCCTGAGTACCTTGACCTAAAGGCACATACCACCACAACTGGGTAACATTCTCTTATTCAATGCTATTTGACAAAAGTAGTCAAGACAAACAAATTGAGTTATACCTTCAATGCCTTAGCTATCTCCTCTGCCAAACACCCACTTCAATTTCATTCTCCCCAAGTTGTATTTTCTCCAAAAATTTTGAGTACACCTGAGCAGCTTATTCATGACTTTATAATAGGGATAGCCTTCTCACCGTTATTCAACAATGTGTTCCTCATTTCTATCTGAAATGTCAACTTGGGCTTTGTTGTGTCTAGACCAATAGTCTCTTCATGATCATTTGATTATTCTCTAAGAAGTATTCTCTCTATAATATTTAATAGCAATGTAGCTCCATCCAGCATGTTTTTCAACAAATTCAGCTTTGATACTTTAACCAGTCCATTTTCAGAATTTTCAAGCAGAATCCAACTACTTTTGCTCATTCTTTGACTTATCATTTGTGCTGCTAAAACAAAGCACCACAGACTGTTTATCTAATAAACAACGGACATATATTTCTCACAGTTTGAGAAGCTGGAATGCCAATAGTCCATGCACTAGACAATTCATGACTACAGAGTGACTGTTTCCTGGTTCACACAGACCATTTTCTTACTGTGCTCTCACATAATGGAGGGGAGTGACATCTGTCTGTAGTCTCTTTTACAAGAATACTAATATCATTCATAAAGGTTAATACAGAATCATTTTCAAAGGCTGCCCTTATGTGCGTATAAATACATTATAATTTACCAATTAAGTTCTTAAGCAGTGACTATAGTTTACAGGTGAAGTTTGAAGAGGACCCCCTTCCCATCTACATGCCAGGACTCATTTGTTGAAGGCTAGGCCCCCAGATGACACTGCTGTTTAGTTGTTCTTGGAACATGGAGGAACCTATATCATCAGTGAATCAGTCCATTGGTCAGCTCATAACTAAATGAGTCATTAAGAAAAAAGGGTAGGGTTGAAAAGCATAATTCATGAAGGAGACAGGTGATATTTTAAGACATCTGCAGATCCTCCAATTGCTAGCTGACAGGAGAGTAGCTTTTTTTTTTTTTTCCCCATGATGGCCTCCTGCAACTCTCCTATATGTCAAACTTATATCTTTAAAGGGAGGCTAAAAATGAATTCAAATCTTAATAATCTGTGACAAAAGACTTGTATTTCTTTAATTTGATTTTCTTAAGCAATGAAGAACTGACCAACATAATAGTATAAGACTTTTATTCAGTTTTAAACAAAAATAGATTATAATACAGTATTTATATTCTTGTATTTTATAGCTGTCTTTCACTTCTTTTCTTCTTCAAATATAAAAATTATATTCGTTTTTTTTTCTCTGAATCAGTAAGATTTTCTTCTCTGTGTCTTTTCTTTATGGAAATACTAAATTACTTTCATGTAAAAGAAAATATTTCTCTTAGTAAGGTAGTATTTGAATTTTTCAGAGTCACACAAAAGGATAAAACTGAGTAAAAATATTGTTTTGTGTCTATTTTAAAGAAAATTATAATCTTTTAAATTTAACTTAATTTGCATTTTATATTTTTGATACAAAATACTCTTGCAGAATTATTAGTATTCACAAGAAGTAACTGAAAAAATAAATTTCAGTGTAATTCTAAATAATTTCATAATGATTACTGTTATAATAGTGTTAAAAGACACAAATTGTAGTCTGAATTGAAGAGAAAGTTCAAGAGTTCTGTTATACAATACACCATGATGACTATAGCTAATGACTTGATTTATTCATCATAAAGATATAAAAGTAACTTCCCAATAGACTGTTTGAATATTTAAATATGTCTTTAAATACTTAAAACCACAACAGTCTAATGTTAGAAACTAGGCGACCCCAAGTCTGCCTTCAGCAACTCAACATTTGCATCTACATCATTACCAACAGCTCAATGTGACAAGCTTACCCTCTGAAAGGTCCTTGCCACTTTGGTGATGGTGGCGCACGCCTTTAATTCCAACACTCGGGAGGCAGAGGCAGAAAGATCTCTGTGAATTCAAGGGTAGCCTTTTCTACAGAGCGAGTTCCAGAACAGCTACTATGGCTATTACACAGAGAAACCCTGTCTCGAAGAAACAAGAAAAAATAAAAAGTCCTTACCATCACAGATCTGCTTTCTTGCTCTCTGGATATATCTGTCTCTTCCTGCCCCTCTTCTCACTGCCTCTCTATCTCTCTCTCTGTTTCTCTCTCATCACCACTCTGAGACAGCCTTTTATGCATCCCCCCCAAATCCCAATAATAAATCTCTTATGTCTCTTACATGAGATCTGTTGTATGGTGTGATCTCTGCTGCATTCCATGACTCCTTTCTGTCTTGGCACTTTTCCTACGAAACCCTAACCTTTAGAAGTTTTGACAACTATTAAAAATGCCTTAGGTGGAAAAATCATTAAACAGAAGACGTAGGTTAACAATTACCCAACAAATAAAAGCAAGCCAACCAAATAGCACACTGGAGATATTAATCACTTTATCGTCCTAGAGAGGCAAAGATGGTTCAGCATTTACAAAGGTAAATCTGATAGCTCATAGTAATCAAAACAAAGACAAAAATTATATAGAATTATTTCAATGAATGTAGAAGAGGCATTTGACAAATTTCATGATAAAAATGTGAAATAAGTTAGGCTCACAAAGGAACACCATAATATAAAAAGTAGTGTATAATAAGTTACTGTCTATCATCACACTGAATAAAGAGGTAATATAAGCAATTATAAGATCTGGTAAAAGAAAAGTGACAACTTTGGCCAGTTTTATTCTGGCTACCTACCACAAGTCATCAGGAGAACACAACACAAGAGAAACAAAAGAAAAGAAAAAAAAAACAAACAGAAAGAACATTTAGCTGTAAAAATGAAAATCAAATTGTGATGGCAGATGATATGATGTTATATTAAAAATACCAAATGGACTACTAAAACTAATAAATGAATTTATCAAAATTTCAAGATAAAAAATCAACACATAAAAATTAATAACATTCAATTACTATAAACCATCAGCCATCTAGAACTAAGAAAAGAGTACCATGTCATTACCAAAAAATAAATTTTTCTAATTATTATAAGATTTTTACAATGAAAATTCAGGATGTTGCTTATAACAATTGAAACACACATATACAGAGAAAGAAAGATTAAGGGAAGCATTAAAATAATGATTGATAAAAAATGAGAGACGAAATAATTAAGGATGATAGGATAGGCAAATACATTTTAGATAAGACACCCTAAGAACATAAAATAATGGCAAACATAGAGGCTACTATGTAAAAGTGAAAAGTTTTTCAGAAAATGAAATTATCATGAGAGTATAGAGACAGTGTAGAGAACTGGAAGAGACATTTTTAATTACACTGGAGAAGGAACTTATCTGATTAAAAATGAGCCAAAATTATGCACAATCACAGAGCACACAAACAGATACACTCACCAATGCAAGTAGGTAAGGAATCATTCCACTGAGCCAACGAATTAGGCACTGTATCGCACCTAATGACTCTGGAGCCATGGAGGATGTATCCTGGGTTACATTCAAAAAGGACCAATGAACCAACTGCAAAGTCATTGCCAATTCTTCTTCCGAACCTTGGCTCAGGCACAGAACTGCACTGTGTAGAGCTTGTTCTAGGAACAGCTGCACAGAAATAAGTTACTTTAATTTCATGTGTATCAGACATACACAGATTTCATAATGTAACTGCCTAAAGAAGCTAAAACTTTTTGTTCTTTTCATAACCAGAAATATTAATTTTAACAGATATTTAAGTTCAATAAAAATAAAACTCAATTTAAAGAGAATATTGACATTCAAGACATTTTCTTTAAAATGATCCTTTAAATAACATCAATTTTGATACCTTCTTCTGTTTTATCAAATTCTTATCAGTACAACAAAGTAATTTTTTTAGATATTGCAATTTACAGGATCAATAATGGATGTATAATTTTTAATTTTGGGTTCCCAACCACAAAAAGTAATTTAGGATACATGAAATATTTTCCAGCTGTTTCATGTACTGACTCTTACTAATATTAATTAGCTATTGCAAACATGTTTTCAAACTTAATTTTCCAAGTATGTTTGTTACTAATGAAGAGAGTAATTACAGTCAGGTTAAGCAGAATGTAAGTCAGACAGATTAACAACAATATTTGTTTTTAATTCATCAATTGTATTTAATAAAATTTGAGATGGAGTTTATATTTTGTTTGCCCATCAATTGTGCCTTTTTTTGATTCAATAAAATAGAATGACAACAGGATGTTTTTTCTTTTTAAAACACATACAGATGTGATTGAAGAGACTGATAATAGTCCAAAAGAATGACATGGTGACTTCTAATAAATTAAGCCCTCTAGTACGACTTGAGGAAATGCGACCAAATTTTCTCAGTGCCTTTAAAAGATTCACAGTACCGCAATTGTGTACATGGGAAAATACTATGACAAGAGTGCATGTTATAGCCAACCGAAAAAAATAAACTGAGATGAGGGAGTTTAATAAGAATACAAAATAACAAATGTTTACACATTTCTTAGTAAGAAGGTACAAAGTAATTTTAAGAAGAACTATTAAGCGATCATATACAGTTGACTCATATATTTCAAATTCTTTTTTGGTTTAGTTTAATAATACTATAAAACGTTGTCCATAAAAGGCAAGAAAAAGCATTGAGTGATTAACATTTAGTGTGCAAATCCTTAGTAAGTGTGCAGAAAGTTAAATTTTGCTGAGAGGTTAAGAAAGTATATTTTTCACATTTCTTTTACATTAACTAAATAATTTACAACCAAAGTACAGGTGTTTAATTTAGAGTGCAAGATTATGAGAAAAATAAATGAGAAGAGTCGAGAATAACAAGGATAACAGACGTTTTGAAAACAAAATGTTGGAGGGTAAGAAAAAAAATCAAGCATTTACATTGAGGAAGGTGATGGAGCAGTGCATTCTTTTTTATATTCGGTCAAAGCAACAACATTCCAGGAAGGGATTCATGGGGCAGGGGTCAGTGCATAGCTACTCCAAGTGACTTTCCTCTTTCCTAGAGGGTGGTGAGGAGAGCCTTGGACAACAACTGGACATAGCACGGAAATAGATACCATTCCTTAGTGTGTTTCTAGACTACAGTGTCACTTACCTTGGTAAACAAAGTGAAATCCCTTAGCTGTTATGGGTCCAACTGAGGTGAATCGAATTGTGATCTGATTACCTGAACTCAGTGGAAGTGACTCTCCTACTCAACAAAACAAATACTCAGATATCATAAATAATCTCCATTCATAAACCTAACAACTCTATCATTTTACACTGTCATTTGAAAATGTCAAACTAGGTTCTATCAAATTACTTTTTTAAAAATCCTACTAGCAACATCATTTCTTTGGGTTCAGCTTCAATTGCAATCTTTTTACCATAAAGCTTCAATTACATTTTAATACATATGGCTCATTCATAAATATTTTATATCACACGAAACACCACAGATTGTGATTAAGTATTATATTTATTTTACTACAATCCTAGAATATAATTAAATTTTTCAAGCTTATGAATTACTATTAAATTGTGGTTTTATTCTTAATAAAAAAATCTTGTTTACAGTATTGCTAACATGGATGACATAGATCTCAACTCTCTCCACAATACTAATCAAAGTCAGTCTTTAAGCAACAGCTGACAGTTCTAGTAAAGGATACCTGAATGGGATCCCGAGAGGGAAGATAACAGAGGAGACTGCTGAGTTGGCCCATCAAACACCTCAACAACATCGTGGAGTGATGTCTGGAAAAATACAAACTGGCCAAACACCACTGATCAACAGGAACCAGGAGAAGCAAACCAATCACCAACCATCCAAAAACAAAAACGAAAAACAAACAAAAAAAATAGAAAGAGGAGGAGACAGAGAACAAAGTATTACAATATAATAGTAATCTGCATGTTTTGTTTTGTTTTGTTTTTGTACTTTCTACCTTTAAATGAAGATTGGTGCTATGCCAATTGGTTCCTGACAGATGTATTTCAGGCCACAAAGATAATGACGATGATTTAAGGCAATAAAATTTTCAAAAGACTATCTTTTTAAAAAAAAATGGATATCAGATTTATTTGGAAATTGTAGGGTCCTTGTAATTTAGTATTTATCATATCTACTTTCAGATTTTTCCTCACAATTTTATTTACTCAGTGGCCCTCCTGTCCTAACTTTTCTCTCCTTCTTTAGGTGAGATAGCTAAGATTTTAATATAGGGGATTTAAAAAAGGTTCTTCTCAAAATGTCATTCCATTATAAACAATGGGTTTGCTAGAAAAAATAGCAAGATCTTCTTTAGGTCCCAGGTTTTATTTACATTCTGTGTAAAAATGACTCCTGCGCACTTATTATGAGTCTTTCGTAATGAAACGAACATAATTTAAGATTCCTAAGAAATTACAATGTTAAAAAATCTTCACAAAACATTACTTTTTCATGGGGAAAAAAAAAAGTTCTGAAGTACTTCCCAGAAGAACTTTAGTTTCTTATTTTCATTCCTATTATACTTCTGTGTATTCACCTTATAAATTTCGCTCCAGAACCTATCCCAACTCATCCAGAAACTACAAGTTCTATAGCAGAGGTTAATTTAAATTTCAGGTTACAAATAGAAGAATGTAAGAAAGAAGTGAGCGATGATAATAATTCTTAGAACTTTGCACTGAGTGGAAATATTGTGGGTTTAACAGACAGCGGTATTAATTCTAGTGATACATAAACATAACCGTGTATTCAGAATCAAATGAGTTTTGCTCAATTATAATTGAATGAGTGTAACAAGTCCATTTTAATGTTTCCAGTTCATATTCTACAATTCAAACCAAAGGTTACAGACATCTTTGGGGATTACTTTGTTACTTTGTAAACAGCCCGTACACCGGCAGCATTGCTGAGTTTGGCTCATGAACATAGGTGTATCCAGAGTACTGTGAACTTAGCTGCATTCATTCACTGGCAGGGAAGAAATAAGTTGGTGATCCCAGTCCATTTCTTTGTGAATGAAGAGGAAAAAGAGGAAGAGTAGCTGGAGGAGAGGGAGGGGAAGGGGAATGAGGAAGAGGATATCTACCACATGGGCAGATATACTATGGATACTTTGAAAAATGTCTGATTATTGAAGTGCTTAATTTTATGAATACTCCCCCCTGAAAATACTTGCTAGAAAAATTGAAGAAATATATGCACCTATTAAATCAGGTACATGCAATGTACTGTTGAGAAGGCTTACTAGTCATTCAACACTTTTGGAGGTCAGACTTCTTCAAAAGATGCTGAATTTCTTCTTCCATATCCCAGACTATTTCAAAAAATGCCCAGAAAAAGAAATGGTGGCTGTTTTTTTTTACAGTTTATGTATTAATAATGTGTTTTGTATGATTATTTCAAATTATGGTGTTAACTTGCTCTGATGTAACATGGATATTCCCCATTGCCTGACAAAATGGTCAAAAAGGAAAAAAAAATGATCACAAGCACATTGCAGTATCAAGTACATTGTGCAATACTCCTTACAGATGATTTTTTTTTTCTACAGTAAATTTCAAAGTCAGAAAATTTCAAGCTCGGCCACTTCGACCCTTTCTCTCTAAGTATGTAAGCTATCCCAATACTAACCACTCTCACTTTCTATGACAGCCACTACATCCAAGGCAACCAAAACAGAGTTATGTGAATGTTTATTATTAAGAAAACAAATCTGCCTTTGTATCCTATAATTAGACCCCTGCTCAACTGCATTCTCAATAGATCTCTTTTCTTTTTATAAATATCTTCTATAAATTAAAGATTCTGAGAGCATCTGGTTGAATGATATGGTCACTAGCGTTTCAGTGTTCATCTAGTTATGCAAGGACAGAGACTGAGATTGCTCTCCATGGATTGATGGCATACTGCACTAGCAAATTTCTCTAATTCTGAGATGAAACCACAAAGTGGAGAGGAAAGGTAATTGGGGAAATTAAAACATGCATTATGGGGGCAATAAGCAAGCTACTTCTTAGCAGAACTCGAATTCATGCATTCATGTAGACAATTGTAGATTTAAATTAAAACTTTTGTGTATAAAATTACTCAGAGAAGAAACTGGATCATTATTTCAGAGACAACAAGATAAAATGTGTGTTTAATGTAAAAGTTAGAGTTCAAAGAATCATTACCACTTGCCCAAACCTGATTTTGCATACACTGTCAGAATGCCTATGTGGTAAACTAATACTACTGCTTAGAACCAAATCCCTTATTCTCAGCAAAATAATTTTTTGACGTTCATTCTTTGACATGCATGTATATGGCTCATTCTGGTCATTCCCACCTCTGTCAATACTATTCTTTTCCCTGTTGGTCCATTTCTCCTGTTCGTGATTTTTTCTGTTGTGTGACCTGTTGAATTTAGCCAAGATCATCCATGAGAGCATGGGTGTGGTAATCCTTTGAAAAGGGGTGGAGTCACCAGTGGCCACGTCATTGAGGAGAAGAACCCCCCCAGCATCAACTAATAGCTAGTAGTTACCGAGAGAAGAGGACCCAAAGAGTTCCACAGACCATGGATTGTATAAGGCCACTACAGGGACCCAGAGCGCTATCAGTTAACGACTCTAATGACTGCGCCATAGACCAAAAAGATAGCACTTTAAGAATTAAATGCCTAGACTAAGGTTTGCTATCTCATTTCATTAATTAATTTCTCAATTCATTTAGCGTTCACATATGCAAACAAAGAGTTGTTGGTCTTCTCTTCTAAAACCTTTGGAATACGCAAAGGCAAACCATGATTGATTGAAACTAATTTAGAGAAAATCCAGTTGATACGTTAAACTTGGAACACTACATTTACTGGATGGGTTTTTGGGAAAGCAAGTTGTCTTGTCTACTTGGATCACCAGGGCTTAGCTAAGGTATAATGATACTATTATTGTCATGTAAATAGATCCGATTTGCTTCTGTTTAAGTTCATTCTATCCATCTCCACATACATCTCCTTACATTCAAATTGACTCATCAGTCAACTATATTTCTACTCTATTAATTCCATTTTGAGTCGCAATTAGCATTTGACTGTATTCTTCCTTATTTGAAAGTTAAATGAAAATTTTAGTATTTAACAGTTTATCTTTCTAAGAAATATAGAGACTCCCTTTTTAAAGACATACCTTTCAAACCTGATCTATGTATTGATCCCTTCACCCTTTGCCTGAACCACTGTTTTCTTTCTAGAACTTTGATTTTTCCCTAAACTCTGGGTGAATAAGGGAGCTCTGTGTTGTCTCCTGGTCCACAAGCAGGAATCAAGTGGGTGGAACCCGGCAGCCACTGGTTTTTCACCCTCTAGAGATTGGAAGCGCTTTACCACTGCAAGAGCAGGCTTCCAACATCAAGCAGCTTCTTAAAAGAAACAGGACTTAATGGACTGTTCTTCTGCTTTAAGAAGAACAGATATTAATGGTAACATTTTAACTCTTTTATTAAAAATATATTTTCCCTAAAGTTACAAGTACTCTGATGAGCCAGAAAAGGGAGGGACAGAAATCTTAGTCAGATGAAAATTAAACATATAAAATGTGCCCACAGATAACAAATTTTTAAAACTGCTTTTGGAGCTCTTATTTTCCACACATTTCATTCCAGAATCAACATGACTGTAATCAGACTTAGTTAATTTTATGGCATGATATATAGGAAGTGAGTTAAGTGCTAGAGTTGAAAGGGTCACCAAAACAGACAAGATCTATGCCCTTAGGCCCCATTAACTATATTTGCTTGTTGAAATTACAGCAGGCCTTTGTTCTGCTTATGAAATGGTAATAGATTTGCTGATCAAATTAATTACCAAGCAAGCAACACCCACAGACGTAGGCCTCATTTTCGCCTGCAAATGGATGCTGCATTCGTCCCTTAATCCCAATCTTCAAAGCAAGACCTCTGGAAACATCTCAGGGAATATGAGATGGGTGACTTCCAGGGCAATTTTTTTAAGAAATCCTACAGTGTAGATTTAAAAAAAAATCCCTTTAAACAGTGATTAAAACCCTTAAACTCAGTGTGAGACTGGGGATCAGATGTTATTGGAAGAATGCGCAGCCTAACTTGAATATGCTCTAGTTCACATGCTCATCCACGAGCCGCAAACGCAGAGTGTGTGGAAACATCCTACACGTCTGACATTCAACTCTTCCCTTACCAAAGCAACACTTAATTTGTCGTGCTAATCATCCAAGATGAGGAATAGTTGTTTGCTCTCCAACCCCACATCGGTCAAACGGATTTTTCTTCATCAGATACACTGAACTTCAGAGACTTAGCCCACTGTTTAATTAAAGCATCTTCCATACAGATTGATAGATGCTGTCATAGTGCTTGGATTTCCAGAAAGAAATTAGCACAGCTGAATTCAGAATTTCAGGGCAGAGCAATTATCATCTCGCCAACATTACTGAGCTACCTGGAGTAAAATGCAATACACCAAAATGGGCTGCTGTCCACGGGAGTGTGCTCTTGCTTAGAACAAAGAAAGGGGGGGGACTTTAAACCTCATCTGTCCATTCAATTCTATTTTGCAATATTACTAAGATGTCCCTTTATTGATGGCAAACACCATATCCACGAGCGAGCTTTAACATCACCAAATCCTCTAATCAGAGCTTGATCCTTATTTACTTCTGTGTCTGTTCTTGCCTTGTCCACTCGCAACAAAAATTTATCACGTTGGTTTAGCCTCTCCTTCCCTCAATAACTGATCACCGTCTCAACCCTGTTGTCTCCTCAGTAGTATCAATTGATCTTAGTTTCCTCAGCAACAGTTCGAAATTGGTTTAGCCAGGCTATTTAATAACTTCTTATGTTTAAATGCATTTGTCTTGCAGTTCTTATTCTATTACTTGGCTGTTGGATTCCATATAATTCCTTGTATTTGAAATTGAGCTTAATTTCTCTGCCCAGCTGCAAAATTCCATTGTAATGATTTTTACAGATACCTTGGTAGTCTTCATAATTTTCAGTTCTGTTCTTATATATTTAGTGTGTGTGTGTGTGTGTGTGTGTGTGTGTGTGATAACATTTTTATGAAAGTCCTAAGTCAACTAGCAGGAGTTGGCATTCCAGTTCCTTCATGTAGGTCACAGGGACAAGAATGTCACTGAGGTCACTCTGCCATATAAACATTCCCTGTTCCTTAAGGAAATAAATACTTTTTTTCAACATTGCCTGAGCAGAAATTTCCCAAAGACAGATCCCATTTTTGTGCCATCAAAATAACCAGCACCATGTAGAGAGATTCACTGGTCTAGAAATTAATTATCCCTAAAGAGGGCTAATGAAATAAACATGGACATGATTGCTCTTATTCGGTGATTAGAACCTTACTTACTGAGTTAAACATGAAAATTGAATTTATGCAGATGAGAGGGTTTCACCACTACTTATTGTCTTTTTCCTTTCAGAAGGAAGTAAGTAATTCTGAGCAGCATGGTAGTGCACTAGTATGAGATGAAGAAAAAAAACAATAAAAAAAGAAAAGAAAACCCATGATCTGACTGAGGCATCATTAAAGGAAGTAATGCAGCCTCTTCTGTAGAAAACTGATGAGAGATTAAAATGCCTGAGACACTGTGAAGTCTAGGTTTGTATAAAACTGCTTTTGATAAATTTTTGGACAGGAGAAGAATTGCAGACTCTCTGGGAACTAATGGGTCTAGGAGGCAGATGAATGATGGCATATTAGTTGCAGGGTAAAGGCACTACAGTAACAAAGTTTTACTCTGTGGGAAAAAAAATACCTGTGCAGCTGCACTTCTCCTATAACTGAGTGGCAGAACTCTTTTTTAGCATGTTAGGTCCTAGGTTCAACTCCCCACATAGGGAAAAAAAGACAAAGAAATTGGAAGACCTCTGTACTTATAGATGAGCACATGTAGAAATAATATCTTCATCGGATAGAAGTGCATTGGATATTTCATAAAAATTATTTATGCAGAGTTCTAGAATCAACCTCCAGATTGGATCCATACAGGTGAATCAAATGGGAGGAAGTCCATTACCTTGGTGTGCCTCATTTTCCACACCTGCAAACGAGTGTTAATGAAATGACCCACATCTCACAGAGCTGAAGGGGCCAATGTAGATGGAAGTTTCTGTCCCGCCTGGTCCCACAGTCATTTAGTTCCAAAGAAACACACAGAGGCTTACATTAGTTATAAACTGGTTGACCTGTTCCTCAGGCTTATTATTAACTAGCTCTTGCAACTCAAAATAACCCATAATTCTTATCTATGTTTAGCCATGTAGCACCTTTTCTCAGCGAGTCATTCTCATATTGCTTTCCCTGCTTCTGGCTTGTGACTGATTTTCTGCCTTTTCTCTTCCCAGAATTCTCTTAGTCTGGTTGCTCCACCTGTGCTTCCTCCCTAGCTACTGTCCAGTCAGCATTTTATTAAAACAGTGTGAGTGATAAATCTTTACAGTCTACAAGAGCATTATCCCAGAGCAGTGCATCACATAAACTAACAAACGCCGAACAACTGTACAGTGTCTGGAAAGTAATAATACATATTGCCTGTTGTTACCTTGCGATTTGCTGCTAATTCAGTCTGAAATTTCTGGCAATACCTTTGATGTCTAAAGTGCCTGACTCATTCTTTGTTTTCTAAACAAGCATGTTTAGAACAAATGGAAGGAATGATAGTATTAGATACGTTTGCTAGCTGTTTCAACCAAGATTAATCTGTATTCCATAATCAAAATGTCAATATGTACATTTGATTTTTTGATTTCATCTTCTCACGTGGAAGAGGGGAATGATAATTTTCAGGTTCCTATTTTAGTTTAAAAAAAAAGATGAGAGGGCATTCTAATTTTTATGCTTTGCTGTAAGCACATTGAAATTCCACTTTACGAAAGAAATACATTTATATAAAAAGGAGTTGAATACACACACACACACACACACACACACACACACACACACACATATATATATATATATATATGTCTTTGCTTGATTTTCATCACACCTGTCATTTTGTTTATAAAATCTACCTAGTCATTAAATTCTGGGGTTTATATTGGTGACTTTATCACTCCCTCAGCTGGTTTGTCACTCTGTTTAAACTTTTCCAAGCCAACCTTGTTTGCTCAGCATGAACTTTACCTACTGACACCCAAAAACTGATAACACACACATACGCCCACACTTCCGGAGTTGACATTTAGAGACAAGTCAAAGATACAGTGAGAACTTCACTTGACTGGGTGTGGGAGGGGCTGTAGATGACTCAACTATTCAGAATTTGCGGAGATTTAAATGAAACTTGCCTCATATGCTTCCTCAAATGATTATTTAAGACTATTACGCTACACAGATTTTTGTCAGTCTAGTTGGAGTGGTCCCAGGCATGTAGAGTGACTTCTTTAACATCAGTAACATACATGGAAGTCCCTGGTTCCTGAGATGCAGAATTACATTCTATGAAACTAGCTCAGTTGGATTTTGAGATTCTCTGGGCAGCTCTAGATTTTAAAAGCTTCTCTTTTAAAAATCATTTCAAGTTCCCTATCCTCAGCTTCCCAAGGGACTAACTGGGGACATCACCTTGGGCTCCTGGGAGCACTCTAGGTTCAAGTCTCTTGCCAACACTAAGGTGGCTCCCTTACCTAAGATATATGCTTCCCTGCTCCCCTATCCAACCTTCCTTTATCCCAATCTTCCTGTTTCCCCAAGTTCTCCCAATCCTCCCCTTCTCACTTTTCTCTCCCCGTCCCCCCTTATCCCCACCCCCCCCCCCCCCCCGAACACCAATTTTGTCCCCGGCAATTTTCTACTTCCCTTAGCCAAGAGGATAACTATATGTTTTTTCTTGGGTTCACCTTCTTATTAAAACCGGACTCTCCGATCATGGCGAACAATGAGGACTGATGAGAAGCCAAGGTCAATGGCAAGGGGTTCTGATCCTACTTCATGTTCCGGCTTGGTGGGAGCCTAGCCAGTTTGGATGTTCACCTTCCTAGACATGGACGGAGGGGGGAGGTCCTTGGACTTTCCACAGGGCAGGGAACCCTGACTGCTCTTTGGATTGGAGAGGGAGGGGGAGAGGAGTGGGGGGAGGGGGAGAGGAGTGGGGGGAAGGGGGAGGGAAATGGGAGGCTGGGAGGAGGCGGAAACTTTTTTTTTCCTTTTCTCAATAAAAAAAAGAAAAAAATCATTTCAATGCATTTGAATAAAACTTCAAGTTTAAAAACAAGAGTTTACTACTTCATTTTTTTTTTCTCAAAAGAATAAAAAATGGAAGAACTTTGAAAATCAGGCACAAATGAAATCAATGTGTTCTTTATATTTAAAATGACATCTGAGGGTGGAAAGTTTGAATAGAAATTTCATTCGTCGATATCACTGAAAGTGAAATTCACTGCTTATGTTACAATAGAATAGATGTGAACTATTAATTCATAATGAGATGCTTGCTGCCATTCATCACTGTCATGAAGGTGAGTCATATATATCAGACTAATTATTTGGAATCTATTCAAATATCATGCCAAAGCTTGCATCACTCTAGATATTAGGGCCAAATATTACATATAGCAAAATTCTAGAAGTCCAAACTCATGTTTGTTAGTGAACAAAAAGAATATCTTACTATGATTTCTATTTGCAATAATAAGGAAATGAAAGATTCTATTTAAAATTTAAATTCATACTAGTAGCACCTAGTTATCTTATAGCTGATCCTACCCCCCAAGAATTTGGGTCTGCTCAGAACTCATCACAATAATTGGGGTACTATGATTCCCCTGTTATCAATTTCTTATGAGACACATTAATGAACCTACAAATTAGATTTAATGTCTAAATTCCTAGTCACCTTTTAGGATTCTCTAGAGCTGGCTTTCATTTTGTGCCATAAACTTTTGTTGTCTAACAAAACTAGAGAATGCTCTACTTGACGTATTCTAAGCCCATAATTATTGTCACTAAAATCCCTATCTAATGTACTTCAATTTCTTTAACTCTTCTAAATTTTCATGTCAATTTTACTTCAAATAATTTATCTGCAACTTGTGATTGTACTGTTTACCTTAACAGCTGAGAATTAATTTGTGTTTAAGAGCATAAAATAATAAAAATATTCAATAGTATGCATTTTCATTATATGCTTTAACAATTAAAACAACAAGCAAGATAGAAAGTTTGAAAAATTCCAGATTGAATCAACATTGTTACTTTTAACTTCTTTATAATTCAGATGAGTGTTTTCTGCCATCATCTGCCAAATTCCAGGTTGGGAATATAGATATAGGTCAGAAAAAATATGTTCATAATTATGATAACTTAAATTGTTAAGGTATTTTTATTATTACAATTTTTAACTGTACCAAAAAATTACCAAATCATAGTCCATGAATTCCTCACCCTCCTGTAGCATTAGATCTTTACATCCTGTTTTATTTATTACTTCTTTTTCCTCTTTCACTAAAAATTAGTGCAAAAGCCAACCATGTATCTTTCTCTACAGGCTAGTTCTTCAGTATTTATTACTAACCATCAAGTCCTTGAACAGCCAACAATCCTGCATTGACCACACCTGATAAAATGTACAATAACTTTTTTCTCTAATACTCATCTTTTATTCTCATTCTCCCTAATTTATTTGAAAATTAACGCTTTATCCAGGTAATTTGATTAAATATGGAGCCAAAGTACATACTTTTTTTATTATTATTATTTTTTAGTTGTTGCAAAAAAAATTTCCGCCTCCTCCCCGTTTCCCATTTCCTTCCCCCTCCTCCCACCCATCGCCCCCTCCCCCACTCCTCTCCCCCTCTCCCCACTCCTCTCTCCCTCCCCCCACTCCATTCCCCCTCCCTCTCGAGACTGAAGATCAGTCCAGATTCCCTGATTAGAACCTTCAACTGGCGATGGATCGAGATAGAGACAGAGACCCACATTGGAGCACTGGAATGAGCTCCTAAGGTCCAAATGAGGAGCAGAAGAAGGGAGAACATGAGCAAGGAAGTCAGGACCACGAGAGGTGCACACACCCACTGTGACAGTGGAACTGATCTATTGGGAGCTCACCAAGGCCAGCTGGACTGGGACTGAATAAGCATGGGATGAGACCGGACTCTCTGAACATGGCGGACAATGAAGGCTGATGAGAAGCCAAGGACAATGGCACTAGGTTTCGATCCTAATTCATGAACTGGCTTTGTGGGAGCCTAGCCTGTTCGGATGCTCACCTTTCTGGTCATGGATAGAAGTGGGAGGACCTTGGACTTCCCGCAGGGCAGGGAATCTGGACATTTCTTGACTAATAAAAATTAATTTACCTTCATTCTAAAACAACTGAATCAACTATTTAAAATTCTTTTAGATTGTGTTTACTTATTTTGAGGGTATGTATGGTGCATGTGCCTCTGTGTGTGTGTGTGTGTGTGTGTGTGTGTGAGAGAGAGAGAGAGAGAGAGAGAGAGAGAGAGAGAGAGAGAGAGAGAGAAAGAGGTTGTTTGTTCTATCCTCCTACCACATAGATCGCAGGGATCAAATTCAAGTCATGAGGCTTTGTGACACCTTTCTTTAGTGGCTGAACCATGTTGCAAGCTCCCACTCCTCTAAGATTTAATGCTATGTATTTATAAGATCTTTGGTAGGTAAATTATTAAAATCGGATAAAGTCAACTGGACAAATGTTATCTTTTCCTAGCCTTTGCTGAGATTTGACTCCAAGAAGTCAGATATGAGTGATGGATTCTGCTTTGAGGATATCTCTGGAGGAAAAAAAAATTGGATGAAAATATAGTCCTAGTGAGTACAAATCAGTAAGAGAAGCTCTGTTTCCTTGTTGTTTAAAAGGGCTTTGACAGAGTTTATCACTAAACTAGACTCAAACCCTTGCGTTGGCCAAATCTTTTCACGTGACTCTACCAGCAAATTTCTATGCACCTCACAGCTTCATGGCGGGTCTAGGACCCCAAGCCTCTCAATTCTCAGGCCCAGTCCCAGAAGACTCTATTTGGCAAAATTCAAAACTGTTTAAGAAAAGTGACGGAGAGCCCTCAGAGGACAATTTTTAAAAAAGGTTTCTCTGCTTAAAAATAAAAACCATCACTAGGAACTCTTAAACTTGGGCTCTGGCCTTACATGCATATAGATGTTCACAACCAAAAGAATTTGAATCATCTTTAATTCTTATTACAGATATAATTTTACCATGTTTTGACATTTATATTCTGAAACCAGAGTTTCTGCAAAACATCCAGTTAAAGTGAGAATTGACTCCTGAAAAGTTTTGGGCACTGACCCTTCAATCAATCAATCAATCAATCAATCAATCAACAGTAAGAAAAGACAGAGTAGAAGAAGTAAACCATTTAGGTCATTTAGTTCTGTATCCTCTTTCGCAGCTCATGTGTCATTTGTCTGCCTTTTGCCTTTCCTCATCATGTGATATTATCATTTAAAAAATACTTGTGAGAGTATAAGAATTCTGTAGAGGCAGATCTACAGAATATGCAATGCTGAAGAAATACATTAAATTGTACTACTGGACCAATTATCTTTTTTTATTTTTTTTTTTCATTTTACACAGCAACCACAGTTCTGCCCCCACCCCCCACCATCTTCCCACTTCTTTCCACCTATTCCCAGGCTATCCCCAACCCCATCCACTTCTCACAAAGAATAAGGCACCCACATGGTCTCTGCATCAGCTCCTGCTTCCACGATTCTGCCCTGTTTGAGTTCCTACCCTAACATCTTCAATAATTAATTATTACATAAACCAAATAGATCTTTCCTTCCCCAAGTTGCTTTTGGTCATGTTGTTTCATCATAGCAACAGTAACCTGAAGTAAGACATTCATATTTCAATTGTCTTTGAAATCATTGCAGTCTATGAAAACAGCAAGACATTTTAATCGTATGGAATACTTCACCACCATCTCATTAACTTCCTTGTTTACAAATCACGTACTGGAAGCCCAGAAAAGCTGGGTGATCCGCAACAGTGAATCTGTAGGAAGATTCGTTTTAAGCTCCAATTAGAGTAGTGAGAAATCCAAATCCCTGTAGGATTTGGAACTTCACTACAAGAAAGCAGGTTAAAATCCCTAGACATGAATAATTTAATTATGGCACCTGCATAGAAAATACAGCTTAATCTTATTATCTCTGCATCCTTCTACTCAAAGGCATGTCTAAATCAATCACCGAAGTGGAGAAGAGGGAGAAAGCGAGGCACTTATACTGAAGTGTTGCATTTACAAACTGGAATATGCATGTGTCTAGTCTGAGAATGAAATCTCTTTCTTTATTTAAATTAGTGATTTAGTCCTACGATCCCACTAATAAACAATTCTCTCTTATTTTCATCAGCTTTTTGTCATTTATTCTACTACCAAAGTGAAAGCTCTTGTAATGAAACCTTTCAAGTAGCTTGTGTTGTCTAGATATGTTGGGAAGTGTAGATCATTCTAGATATTTTTTTTTCATTTTACATACCAAACCCAGTTCCCACTCCTTCCATTCCTCCCATTCCCTCCACCTGTCCCCTTCACTCCCCCCCCCTCCACTACTCAGAGAGGGTAAGGCATATTGAATTGGGAAGGTCCAAGGTTCTCCCAACTTTATCAGGGCTGAGCAAGGTATCCATCCAAAGAGAATAGGTTCCCCCCACCCCCCCAAAAAAAAACAGTACAAGCAATAGGGATAAATTCTGGTGCCACTGCCAGTAGACCTGCAGTCTTCCCCAGCCATACACCTGTCACCCACATTCAGAGGGCTAAGTTTGGACACATGCTGGTTCCTTCCCTGTGCAACTGGAGTTAGTGAGGTTCCCATTAGCTCAGGTAAACTGTTTCAGCTGGTATCCCCACCATAGTCTTGACCTTTTTGCTCATATTCTCACTTCTCTCACTCTTCAACTGGACTTGGGGAGCTCAGCCCAGTGCTCCGCTGCAGGTCTCTGCCTCTGTTTCCATCAATTTTGGATGAAGGTTCTAAGGTGACATTTAAGATATTCATCAATCTGATTACATGGCAAGGCCAGCTCAGGCACCTTCTCCACTATTTCTTTGGGTCTTAGCTGGTGTCAGCCTTGTAGATTCCTGGAAATTTTTCTAGTACCAGGTTTCTTGCTAGCTCCTCCATAACGGCTCTCTCAATCAAAATATCTCTTTCCTTGCTCTCATTTGTTGTTGAAGGCTGCTTGTTCATTCCTGGCTGCCCTGACTTGAAATACTCACACAGAAACTGTGTTAATTACAACATTGCTTGGCCAATGACTCTAGTGTATTCCTAGCAAGCGCTTACATTTTAAAAACATTTTCTCAACCATGTCCACTGCTGCTTTATTCATAATAGCCAAAAACTGGAAATAACCTAGATGTCCCTCAACAGAGGAATGAATAAAGAAAAGGTTGTATGTTTACACAATGGATTATTACTTGGCAGTTAAAAAATGGCCTCATAAAATTTGGAAGTAAAGGGATGGAATTAGAAAAAAATAAACCTCAGTGAGGAAATCTAGAATCAGAAAGATAAATATGGTATGTACTTGCTTATAATTTAATACTATTCAGTAAGTAAATGACAGCCAAGCTAAAATCTGTAGAGGCAAAATGATTAGGTAGAGGAAAGGACTAACAGGAAACACGGATCTCCTGGGAGTGGGAGATATAACAGATTTTATGGGTGGTTTGGGGGTGGGTAGAGAAGTGAATGAGACTATCAGGTGGAGAGAGCAAGGGAGATGAACTTCAGAGAGGGAATGAGAGGAGAAACCTTTGGAACTAAAGAATGAAGGATACCGTTTGAAGGATGGTATTGAAACTCGGTGCAATGGAAACTCCCTAAAATAAATGAAAGGGACCCAAGTGAGGTCTCCTAATTATAGGAGAGACGGGGTCCCAACTGGCCATCATTTGTCACCAAATGAGGCTTCCAGTAGCAGGTCTTGATTGCATTCAGATGAGTTGCGGGCCAAGAGGTCTGTCATAGGGTTTTTATTGCTGTAAAGAAATATTATGACCACAGCAACTCTTATAAAGGAAAAAACGTTTAATTGGGGTGATTCATTGAAAGTTCAGCGTTTCCCTCCTTTATCATCATGGGGGTAGGGAGCATGGCGAAGTTCAGTGCAGGCACACATAGTGCTAGAAAGTAGCTGAGGCAACAGGAAGTCTACTGAAACAATGGGTAGCATCCTGAGCTTCAGAAGTGGGGGCCGATTACATTCAAAGTACCACCACAGAGTCTCACGGAAATCCTCAAGCAACTCAGACAGTTGCTAATACAAAGTGTTGCTCTCTGCAAACTGACAAATTGTCATGGTCACACTGGAAATCTGCATGTGGTCAAACTCAAAAAGATCCATAAATACCACCCTGCCCAATACTCAATTACAAATGATACAAAGACCTCAGATTAAAAGCAGACACACTGAATCTGATAGATAATGGAACATAGGGTTCTGAACTCACATACATACACACACACACACACACACACACACACACACACACACAGCAAAAACTTCTCTGAACAGAACACTGTTAGCATGGGCACTAAGATTCACAGTCAATAAATGGATCTTTGCAAACCTGAAAAGCTTCTGCGAGGTAAAGGACACTATCATTTAGACAAATCAGCAGCCTACACAATGGGAAAAGATTTTTACCAACTATACTCTGATCAAAAGTTAATATACAAATCCATATAAAGAAATACCCAAAAAACCTACATATATATATATATATATATATATATATATATAACATTTAAAGTGGGGTATAGCTTCAAACAGAGAATTCTCTAAAGAAGAAACTCAATGAAAGATAAACTCTTCAGATTTCCACCATCATTAGTAATCAGAAAAATGCAAATCAAAATTGATTGAGATTCCATCTTACAGCACTCTGAATGGCTAAGATCAGTAAAACAAATGACAGTTCATGCTGGTAAGGATGCGGAGCAAAGGGAACGCTCATCCCTTGTTGGTGGCACTGCACACATTTACAGCCAGATGTAAATCAGTGTGGCGGTTCCTCAAGATGGGAATTGGTCTACCTCAAGGCCTATACCACTCTTGGGCACACACCAAAAGGACTCTTCATCTTTCCACAGACACTTGCTCAACAATGTCGGTTGGTGCTTTATTCCCAATAGGCAGAAACTGGAACAATACAGATGTCCCTTAATAGGAGAATGGATAAAGAAAATGGGGTGTATTTGCACAATGGAATACTACTCAGCAATTAAAAACTATCACTTAATAAATAGGTAACTAGATAAAAAAAAAACTTCCTGAGTGAGGTAATCCAGACTCCTCCAAAAGATAAAAATGGTGTGTAGTCACTTATATGTGTTTATTAGCTGTTAAATTTATGATAACCAAGGTACAATTAGAAAACCAACAGACTTCTTTGGGATAATAATATAATAAATAGTACAATATATGTAATGCATAATATATAGGTATATATATATTATATATCAATATACAATAAAGCATAACACAGAACCAAAACTTACACATCAGGATACAGCAAAACAAACAAACAGGAAAGATTTCAAGAAAAGGCAGAAGAAACAGACTTTTAGTAAGAGACCTTGAAACAGTTAGTCCTAAACAGAATGTCTCTCTTAAATCTTCTCACGGTTAAAGGAACCCTGTGAAAGACGAGGCAGAAAGAGTGTAACAGTCAGAGGGGATGGAAACCACAAAGGAAAAAGGCCTTTTAAGTTATCATGATTGATGAACATATGGATGATACACACTGTGGCCTCACAGAGACTAAGAGAGCATGCATAGGGATTTTGTGGGTCTGCACCAGGTAGGAACCTAGAACTACAAAGAGAAGTGGATGTACTCTTCCCGTCCTAAACCAGAAGCTAATTCCAACTGACAACCACTTGCAAATGAAACTTTTCTTTTCTCCAAGAGAGTCTCAATAGAGAAAGGAATTACTCTAAGGATAGGCTTATGCCTAGCAGTAGGTGGCCAACAGAAAAACCACTCAGTGGCATCTTTGGAGTTCCTTGTCTCATAATTACATAATACCATACCCCAGGCTTCTGTTTGTTTGTTTTTCATTTTTTATTCTTATTTTGTTTTATTTATATATTTTTCTCTCTTTTTACCCTAAAGTTTCTTTGTTTATATAGGATGGCTATCAGTTTTGGATTTTTATGGGATTCCTGAGTGTGGAAATAATTGGGTCTTCTAATCTATATCTACTTCTTGTGCCTTTTCTTGGGCTCTTTTCTCTTTGTTTGCCATATTTTGATGCAAATTTAAGGTTTTTGTTTTAAACCTTATTCTATATTGATATGTTACATATATCAATATATAGTACTTATTACATATAATATACTATATATTATTATCCCTTAGAATACTGTTGGTTTTATAATGAGTAACAGAAAAACAATGGATTAGGATGAGAGGAAAGGTCAGGGGGACTGAGCAAAGACTAAGAAAAAATAACATAATTAGGATACACAATGTGAGAAAAAAATCCATTTTAAATAAAAGAAGCCTTCTCAAAATGCTTTGTTCTTGTTTTGTCCTAGTGTGTCAAAAGCAAACCCAAAATAAAAGTAAAATTAAATACCCTTGATGAATTCATAATTTTAGTGACTGTGAGTAATTTGTACTTTGAAATAATTTTTTGACCCTAGTTAAAATCAGAATCACCTTTTTTGTTTGTTTTGTTTACTTATTAGATAAGCAAGCTCTCCAGTTGTTCTTGTCCCTTGGGACCATGTATCTTCAACTCTGCTCTCATTCTTTAGTGAAGCAAATAAAGGTCATAAATAAAAGGCTAGGCCTACCCCTGGGCAAAAATCAATTCTATTTAACACTGAAAATTTTCACTCCTTAATGAGACCCATACAAACATTGGAATTCAAATGAAAGATATTATGTGAGGTTAATTTAATACTTCTGCAATCCTTAAAAATGAGGAGTTCCTGTAAAAAAGAGAATGGATCTCTTTTTATCCTTTTTTATTTTTTTATTTTTGAATACTGCCGATGTCAGCTATCTGAATTTCTACCCCAACTTTATCAGTTTTTGCACAGAACAGAATGAATGTAGGCCAGGAGCCATTTTTCATGCGGGCTAGCTGAAGCAGTTGAATCTGAGATGGATGTCAGAGTGATGGCCAGAAAACCTCTTATTTTGATACTGTCTAATATAAATGCTATGTGATACTCCCTCTAAGGCAATGAGGGCTGATAGTTGCCATAGAAATAATGGCAAACAAGAGGTAAAAAGAAAAAGAAGAGGTAGTGCACCATAATTCCAAAATTGTATTTTCATATTACCATGAACAAATATTCCTCCCCCTTAGTATCCTGTCCATCCGTCTCATTTGTTTAATACACCATGTTCCAAACATCATGGGTGGAGAAGTGTTCTCTTCTTTTTCCTATTCTTAGTTAAACATTAAGACTTTTATCACTGCTCAAAAATCACTCCATGCTTAGAGACACAATGAGGTAGAGAGAGAGGGCAGAGACAATGTTATATTATTTCATTTTTGGTTCCTCTTGCTGTATGTTCATGAAGCCAGAGTAAGCAGCTGGATGCCTCAAGTAGCATCTACCACAGTCATATATTCATTCTTTAATGTTTGTTTATGTTGGAACTTCTGTTTGATTTTCTTAGTCAAGGTCTGATGCCTCTGGTGAATGACCCTTCTCCATAGGCTCAGACGTTTGAGGGCTTAGTCATCAAGGGTTTGCACTTCTTGGGACCTTGTTCTATGGCATAGACAAGACCTTGTTGGAAGAAGTTGTCATGGGGGTGGGCGTTAAAGTTTCAAAAGCCCAAGTCAAGCCCAGTGGTCCTCTCTTCTTTCTTTTGTCTTCTGATTTCGATGGAGAACTCTTAACTACTTCTCCAGTAATGCCTGCCTGTGAGCTGCCATGATTCTTGCCATGATAACAATAGACTCAACCTATCAAACTGGAAGCCTAGTGAAATTTTTTCTTTTATATAAGTTGACTTGGTCATGGTGTCTCTTTACATCTATAGAACACTGACCTCTGAGAGCTCACCACCTGGAAACTGTCATAAAATTCTGACCACAACTTCCTCGAAATTGATCAGATTAATCAGGTTATATAAGCTAGAACAATACTTTAAAATCTTGTCTTTAGAATTATATTCTTTTTCCTGTAGGACTTGAGATTTCTTGCTTGTGTACCATAATACCACTTCACTGTGATTCACAGCATGTTTGCAATGAGCATAGATACTCCAATTATACAGGTGAAAAAAAAAAAAAAAAAAAGAAGCGAAATTGCTGAGGCAATGTTTTCTGTCTTCCAGGTAATCACCTTGCATTGCAATCACTTCACATGCCAGGTGTTAAATATACGGTGACGGCAGAGCTCTCTTTTCATTTTCATTGTTTTTTATCTCACAAACAATCAATGTTATTTAAGCAATAATCAATCATATCTGACAAGGCTCCCTTAAATATAAATTAAGCTGCCACATATTGCTTTTAAAGGATAATAGGAAAGAGAATGTTTAGCTCATTTTCCTTCTGATTGATGACTTTCTGTTCTTACCAGGAACTGCGCAATGTGGCTTGGGAAATGGAAAGAAGCTGTTTCGTAGAAGGAAACTCATCTTTCTTTCCCCTTTACGCCAACTTCTCAGATTACGTTCATTACAATACAAAACGTCATGTATTCCCACTTTATATGAGGCTCTGTCATGTGGCATCTGCCCTTTAGAGCTTCTTCATTCAGTACTAGTGGCTAATTTCAGACCCGGGCCCATGCAGACCCTACTTTTGAGCACTTCAGAGTATCTTAATTCTTCTTTCTATCATCATTAGTATATATTTTAAGAAGGCACATATGATCCTTGACCTCCAAATTGGTGTTCCAGTGAACAGAATCTGGATCCACTCTTAATTCACTCCACTAATATTTTACATATGGAACCAAAATTGCTGAGGCAATGTTCCTCTCTTTCCAGGTAATGACCTTGCTCTGCAATCACTTCATGTGCCAGGTGTTAAATATATAGTGACAACAGAGCTCTCTCTTCTCATTTTCTTTGCTTTATCTCACAATCAATCAGTGTTATGTAAGCAATTGTCAATCATATCTGACAGGGCTCTTTTAAATATAAATTAAACTGCTATATATTGCTTTTAAAGTATAATAATGATGAGAATATATAGGTATGATAGATAGGTAGATATTGATATGTAGATATGTATGGGAGATAGATGCATACATATATAGCTATAAATAGATATGATAGAAAGATAGATGATAGATAGATAAATAGATAGATATGTAATAACAATAAATGATAAGAGGCCATGAATTTGAAAGAGAGCAAGAAGGGATGTATGGAAGAATTGAGAGGGAGAAAAAGGAAAAGAAAATTATAAAATTATATTATCATCTCCCCAAATAAAGAAATGAGGAAAAAACTTTAAAAATCATTACTGTTGTATTAGTAATCAAACCTAAACATGGCTCCATAACTTTTAGTCTTAAATCTAATTCCACAGAAAACAGACTTGTAGATACTAAAAGTCACAACTAATATTTTTGAAACATGGATTATTTCATCATAAAAAGTAAAATCCTGGATATACTTTGTAGCCAAGTAAATATTTACCTTTTAAAAAAGTTTAAAAAATAAAGTTTACTTCCAGATTAAAGTACAAAAAAAAACTCAATTATTTAACTAATACTTATTGAGCATTGGTAGTACCTATGTGACTTTTCCTGGAATGTGGATATATGTCCTTGCCTTCAGGGATTATACAAGCTAATTGTGCAACACATTAACAAGTATCTTACATCCTATATTATAAGTCAATGATATGATCATAGCATCCAGGGTGCTTAAGGAAAAGAGAAAGCAGTTGTCACCAAACCCAGTTGCCTTTTCATGTGCTGTTTCCATAACAATTATCATCAAATATGAGATTTAAATAATCAACTTTATTCAAGTATACATACATATATTATATATACCATAGTAGCTACTGAGAACCAACCTAATTAAACAGACACACTGACTTGATAATATTTCAGCATGCCTTCAAAATGGTCTTCTTTACTTTCCAAGGTAAAAAAAGAAATTGGGCTTAGAAACCTTATTTTTATTTATATACTTGATCATGAACATTGAACTCAGAATTCTGCATATGCTGAATGAATGCTCTACTATTTAGTTATATCCCAACCCCCAGAAAGCAGTTTTTAGTGAACCAATTTACATATAACTTTTTTGTTTCCTGAATGTAGATGTATCAAAGATTATTCAAACACCTAGTGCTCAGGCAACAGCAAAAGTCACACACATTTTAACGTAAATACACTATGCTAATCAGTAGCAATTTTTGGCATTTTAATTATTGGTAACTGCTGATTTTTGGTAATTCTAGGGTTACTGGTCTAGAAATCAGTGGTACAGACTTTAAGATGTAATGTGGAATCTGCTTTAACCAGTCTCAAGAGAGACAGGCTAATGGAAGGGAAGGAGGATTTAGTACAGCAGGCTCTCTCAAACTCTCATGAGTGTGAATATGTGTTTGTTCATTTATTTACTACACTTGAAGGCACTGGAGACTACAGATGTGGATGGTCAATTTTCATTTTTGTGGAGTGACACTCTCTGAGTAGCTGAGTTACAACAGCCCTGAGTTGGGCTGATAAATTGAAGACAATTTATGTATATTGCCTTTAAATAAATCTCTGCTCTCACAGATTTCTGGGGAATTATCTTTTCTAAAATGAAGGCCACCTGGTAATAATTAGGAAGAGATAATAAAGAAGCCAATAGGTTTCTAGGTATCAGAACACTGATCCCTTATGGTTTAGCAGTTTAAAAGTTGATTTCAAAGGTGAGGTTGCATTATCAAATAGAAAAAATAACTTTCAACTTTATTATCAGAAAAATAAGTGTTATCAAATATTAATTGCACTTTAATCTGACGAGAAAGATAATGCTGAAGTGATAACTTCTTCAGAATAAATTTATGAAAGAAAAAATTACCACAGTTTTTCTTCATAAATAAAACATGATATACACTGAAATTTGAAAATTGCTCTTAATGACTTAGAGAAAAGGGTGTAAGAAAAATAAGTGGCAATGAGGTGTGAAATGTGTCTACTCTTTAGTTTCTTTAGAGAGCCAAAACCTCAACAGCAGAAAAATGATGGAGGAATACATTGAACTGCACTGCTCAATAAATACAGGAAGGCTACCTTGAGCTGGAAAATCTACTCTTTCCAGAGTGAAATTATTTATGTCCGTCCTGACCTACTCTTGTCATTCTATGAGTTTTGAGAATTATTTCACTTTATAGTTGTGAATTCCATCTCAGGAACTGAATAGGCATGGGGCAAGATTCATGATTCCTGTATCCTGAGTAAGGCTTAACTTGGTAGACAGATTAAAAAAAAAAACATACACACATGAGATACAGAAGATAACATTTTGTAACATCACCTTTTCCTTAATATTTCAATTTCTCTTTCCCAATTCCAGACTTAAATTTATTCAGAAATACATTTGCCTACTCCTAAATTTTGAAATTTTTTAATGACCAAATCCTATGACCATTCAAAAACTGATGAAGGCTTCCTGCAAGGTGAGAGGGGAATAAGAGAATAAGAAGAACAACATATTTGAGTAAGGGTGAAAGTAAAGTCCAAAACATTTACCTAGCAATAAGACTGATCAATAGTTTGCCATCATTCAAGTGGCAAAGACACTTTGCTATTACCATCTATAGCTCTTGATTATCTAACAAGGCTGTAGACTAGTGTATTTTGTCACTCAAATCTGTTTAATTTAGTTTTGGCAAGGATGGCATTTGTAATGACTCAGTTGTAGAGAGTTTGTAGTGTTTTGAATATGAATGGGCACGCTGGATCATACATTTGAGTGCTTACTCATCAGGGGATGATACCACTTGAGAGTGATTAGAAGTGAGACCTGGTTGGAGTAGGTATGACCTTATAGGAGGAAGTGTGTCACTGTGGATGGGCTTTGGTGTTTCAAAGACTTAGTCATTTAGTCTCCCTGCAGCTCTGGATGTAGAACTATTTGCTACTTCTACAGCATCATGTCTTCATGACTGCCGGCTGTTACAATGCTCCTTGCCATTATGAAAATGGACAAAACCTGTAAGCAGGTCTCAGTACAATGTTGTCTTTAAAAATAATTGTCACTGACATGGTACATTTTCACAGCTAGAACACTGACTATAGCAGAAGTTTTTGTTGTTTGTTTGTTTGTTTGTTTTACCAGGAGTGGAGTATTTCTGTGATAGACTTGTTCACACTATTGGAAGAAAAGTGAAGACAGAACTTTGGACTAGAAAAGTGGCTGGGCACTTTGAGTGAAGCTTAGTCATAGTATGATAATGGAAAACAGTGCTGAGACAGATATGAACTGTGGGAGCCCAGATAAAGAATTTTCACACAGAAAGAATTTTAATAAGTTGTCTAGAGAAAGTGATATTTTTTCCAAGAATATATCCACTTTCTGCTTTTGTCTACCCCTTCCCTAATCTGTTGAAGTCCAAATGAAAGAGTTTATGATTAATAGCAATGGCAAAGGGGATTTCAAAAGAGCCTAATATTGATTCTGTTGTGTGATAATTAGTGGTCACTCTTATGAAGATCTACAATGAAAAGGAGCAAGCTGAGCAAGGGAAAATACAAAATGTCCAGTTTGAGGAGAAAAAGAGAACCAGGAAATATAATGGAGCTAAGTCGAGTGCACAAGGAGATTAGCTGTTTACAGAAAAGCCTGGTTTTATATGAAATAAAGGGAGTCATTACCTCAGGGCAAGACCCCACCAGCTAAGCTTCCAATTGGAAAAAAAAAAAAAAAAAAAAAAAAAAAAAAAAAAAAAAAAGTGTAAGCAGTAAAGGAAACCGTCAACAACAAAAAGCTGGTGTAGAAGTAATTGAGTAAGGAGGTCATGTTTTAGCCCCATCAAGCAGAAGTCTTGTCAACTTTGACTAAGTGGTTCTGACTTTAGAGTAAAGGATACAAAGCAAAAGACTTAAATGTCCTCAGCAGATAAGGCAAGTCACTGCAGTTGGTCTGTGTCAGGCATGTCCCTGCATAAAGGCCCAGAGAGGTCATTGCTTGAAGTTATCAAGGTGAAGCCTGGATTGTGCTGGAAACACCAAGATGTTGCAGATGCCAGACTTGTGGGACACCTGCCATTAGCATCTGCTAGGATGTGTGGTAGTCAACAAAACTGGCAGGAATTGGAGATCTGAAGAGGATTTTGATATAAAACATGCATATCCAGAATTTGGCATTTGTCCTGCTGGTTTGCAGTCTTTCTTTGTTCTAGAATTTCCTTACTCTGCTCCCTTTCCTTCCTTTTAGAAAGGTAATGTATATTCTGTGCCATCATATGTTAGAAGTATAAGATCTGCTTTTTGATTTTGATTTTATAGGAGTTATACTTAAGAGTTTGCCATGAGTCTCAGAAGAGGATTTAAACTTTGAAATTTTAAACTGTTTTGAGATTGTTATACTGTGGGGACTTTTGGACATTGATTGGGTGCATTTTTGCATATATTATGTCTATGAGCCTATGGGGGCCAGGAAGTAGAATGTTGTGTCTTGAATAAGAATGGCCCCCAAAGGTTTTTATATTTGAATGCACAGTTATTGTACTACTTTGTTTTGGAATATTACTTTAACTGTGTAAAGATGTATTATATTTGTTTATGTTGCATTTGTTTAGCTAGGCAAAGATGTGTTGAATTTGTTTTATCTTTACTTACCTAAGGCACTTAACTGGTCTAATACAAAGCTGAATGGCCAAGAGCTAGGTAGCAGAGGAATGGGTGGGGCTGGAAGGATGGAGAGGAGAGAACAAGGAAAGATAAAGGAAAATGCCAGGCAGCTGCCCATCAGCCAGACAAGGAGGAAGCTGGAACATACAGAATGAAAAAAAGGTTTAAAAAAAAAAGTCTTGAGGCAAACTGTAGATGAAGAGAAGCAGGTTAAATTAAATTATAGGAGCTAGTGGGACAAGCATAAGATAAGGCTGAGTATAACTAATAATAATTCTCCATATCATGATGTGGGAGCTAGTTGGCAGCCCCACTACACAATTTAGAAGGATTAGAGGCCATGGCCTTTTGGGGAAAGTATGTTATTGAGGATTGGTGGAGGTTTCAAAATCCCAAGCTAGGCCATGTGCCTTTCTTTCTTTCTGCTGCTTTCAGATCTGTCTTTCAGTTACTCCTCCAGTCCCATGGCTGCCTCTGTGCCATCATAATCCTGGCCATGATAAAAATAAACTAACCCTCTAAAACTCGAAGCAAACTCCAATTAAATGCTTTCTTTTATAAGAGTTACCATAGGCATTGTATCTCTTCAAAACAATAGAAAACTGATTAAGACAGAGTTTAGTTACAGAAAAACACAAAAGAGGGGGGGAAAATCTTTGTGCAACAAAGGTAAATTAAACACGAATTGAGAAAACAAATTTTTTTCTCTATACCACACTGCCTTTCTTTTCTTTTTTTTCTTCTTTCTCTCTATCACTTTTTTTGGGGGGTATAAGGCCTCAGAAATGCATAGTCAGCTGTTCCCCAAATATTTTAGGTTATATCATTGCTTGCCAGATAGTTCTTAATTTGTTGTTTGTTTGTTAAAGACAGGATTTCTTTGTGTAGCTCTGGCTTGTCCTGGAGCTAGATTTATAGACCAGGCTGACCTGGAATTCACAGAGATATGCCTGTATCTGTCTCCCAAGTGCTCAGTGTAGATGGAAGTTTCTGTCCTGCCCATTCCCACAGTTTAGTTGCAAAGAAACACACAGAGGCTTATATTAGTTATAAACTGTTTGGCCTTTTAGCTCAGGCTTATTATTAACTAGCCATCATAACTTAAATTAACCCATAATTCTTGCCTATGTTTAGCCATGCAAGTTGGTACCTTTTACTGGTGACACAGTCTCATCTCGCTTCCCCTTCCTTTCCTCTTCCAAGAATCCTCTTAGTCTGGTTACCTTGCCTATACTTTCTCTATGGTTACTGGCCAATCAGCTTTTTATTAAACCAATACGAAGGACAAATCTTTACAGTGTACAAGAGCATTATCCTATAGCTCGGAATAAAGTTTGCACAGCCAACATTCAGTCCTAAGTATTTTTTAATCCAGGTCTTTTCAAATGCTAATCATAATATAAAGAGACAATTATGAATGGAGGATCACAGGTTGACAGGTTGTTCAGGGAATAGGCAGAAGCCGTGACTCCAGTGAAATTTGTAGCCCATGAGTACTAACTGATCAGTGGAAATGACTATGTGTGAGAACAGTGCTCTTGTTCTTATTTACACATTATCTTAGAGGCTAAACCCAAATTCCCAAAACAGACAACAGCTCAGCACTGCGGACACCTACCTCCCAGGGGGAAGCAATGCTTTGCATCAACGAGGAAAGAAGAAATAACATGTTTCACCATCTGAGTGTTTCTCTGTCACCTCAAAAAAGCTAACCTGAATAATCATCAGACTTTATTATTTCACAGGTGATGGTGAAGGAAGCAGATGAATGATTGTTTTGAGTTTGGTTAGTTAAAATGAGAATGACACATACTATGATAGTATTTTTAGTGTTTTAAATTTACCATAATAAAATATCTTTCAGTTTTGAGTGCGTGTGTGTTTATTGTTGTATTGAATTCACTGTCAAAGTTCTATCAGTGTATGCATATATATCTTCCCTCCCTTCTTCCTTTCTGTACCTTTCTTTCTCTTTCTTTCTTTTTTTTTCCTGATAGGATCTTCAAATGCAACCATGTTTTGAATTCAAAACAATTCAATTAAAAAATTCAAAATGTTTTGAATTTTTATTTGCTTCCTCAGAACTGGTGACAAAACAAGAATTAGGCCCCAAATATTCTTTAGCAATTTTTCAAGGCAATATGACATCACACTTAAGAGTTGTGGTGGCTTAAAAGAAAATGACCTCAAAGGTACTGTCACTTTTAGGAGGTGTGGCCTTGTTAGAGGAAGTGTGTGAATCTGGGGCCAGCATTTGAGGTCTCTTTTGCTCAAGGTTCTTATAGCGTGACTCTTAGTTTACTTCCTGTTACCTTCAAGATGGAGCCAGTACCACGTCTACCTTCATGCCATCATGCTTTCTGCCATGAGGATAATGAACTGAACCTGTGAAAATGTAAGTAGGCAAACCCAATTAAGTGTTTTCTTTATAAGAGTTGTGGTGGTCATAGGGCCTTCTCATAGCAATGGTATTAGATAGCGAGAATTCTCTCCCTCCTGCAGCCTCCTGCTGCCTCCTGCTGCCTCCCGCCTATGGCTAAGCCTCTCTGGAGCAGGATCCTCCCTCTGCCTTGAAATTTTCTGTGTTGCTCTCCTGTTCCTAAGGTCCTGCTCGTCTACTTGTTCTGTCTCTGCTGCCACTGCCACTGCCACCACGCCATCCAGCCCAGGATGGTGGGTCCTTCTTTCCTGCTCAGCTGTGGGCTGGCAGTGTATTCTCAGCAAGTTCTCCGCCATCTTCATGTGTACAAAAAAATGTATACAAGTATGTGCGAATGGTGTGGCCACATGCACATAATTCTGACCGCCTGTGTTCTTGATATGTAACTTACTAAGGACATATATTTTTAAATCTATAAGGTGTCTTGCAACATGTGGGCAGATGCCATCTTTGCTTAGGGTGACTGCCACCATTTTGTTTAAAGTTAAGAGAGATGATTCACTGCCATCTTGACTAAGGGACAGGTGACCTAGTCGCCATCTTAACTAAGGGTGTGCTTTGCCTTGTCTTGCCTTTTACTTATGTCTCTGTCTCTAAATTCCTCTTACTGACTCTGTTGCATGTGACGTGTTTGCTTAGTGACATGCTTTTTGCGGGACCCACCTGACACCTCCCCACACTTCATACAGTGACCCCACTTGTCTAAAAAAGATCTGCTGTATCCCACCTGTAACAAATCTGTTTTGCCTGTCATTCAGTGCCAGTAGCTGTATCTGTAACATGGGAATCAGAAATGAAAAGACAAGCTTTATCTGACTCAGCACACACTGGTTTTCCCTCTCTTCTTATTCCTGTTTAATACATTGTGTATGCATGTGACTTTTGATTTAATTTTATGTGTGAATGGAAGCTATCTTTAACTCTGTATGTGTGTTCATGTGTGTATGGAACTTCAACTGTGCATATATATTCATATAATTATTGTTTAAAAATTTTTAAACATTTTTAATCAACTCTGTTCATTGTATCTCCTTCAAAAAAAAGACAAGTCTCAAATATTTTAAATTTGTATGTACTTTTAAATAATGATAAATATATGGTTAGACCTGTTACAATGTATAGTCCTTGTGATTCAACCTTGCTCTAAAATATATCCTACATAGTGATAAATATTTAAGGTTATAAATATCTATTTTAGATTTAAAAAAGCTAACCTAGAGATTTGCTGTAAACTGTTCTTGACTATTGTCAATTTTTATATTTCAGCTAATATTGCAAAAAATAATCTTTACTTCTTTGTCCTTCTCAAGTATAAATCTGACTTGCTAAGTAAAAGCCAGGTAAAGTCAAGCTGAAGAACTCTTGAGTAAAACATTATTCTACAACCTCTCAACTTGGATCCAGCTCTCCAGGCAGGTTCTATACTAATTTCATTGTACTCATAACTCAGATACACTCAATAGATAATCCTCACATGCTCAGAGATATAGAGAATATGGCATTTAAACTGTTTAATTATTAAATGCTTTTCATAACAGTGAGACAGATTAGCTCCTGACAACACCCCTATCTCCGCAAAAGAAGATGAATGGGAAAACAACAACAACAACAACAAAAACTCTACCTGCAACTTCCTTCATAAATGAATGTGCTAGCCACTGAGCAAAACTGCCTTTTCCCTGAACTTCTGCAAAACCCTCTTCAAACCATAGACAAGAGAATACTTGGGGAACAAAGGTAAAGTCCTCTTAGAAGTCCTAGCTCCACAAAACCTTGTGGGTTCTCCTAGACCTTGCAGGCCTAGATCTGCCAGCCAAAAGACAGATTTTGCCCTAAGACCTGCCCTCAATGACCATGGAGGACCCCAGGGTGGCTGTCTAGGTAGACAATCAACTAATCCTCTGTCATTTTTAAATCAATAACTCAAGTAAAAATTTATTCTTCTCCAGAACTCTGATGCATTTTAATGACTGATAGCTTTGCCAGTTTAACAGCAGGAACCAAGACAACGTCTAGACACAGCTCACCTTGCTACCAGACTCAAAAAGAAACAAACTCACAAAATAGATTTCTCCTAAATGCTGAGATGATGTCATAATGATAGGGAAGAAAAAGGTGCTTGAAGGGCCACTTATGTGAAGATAGAAAAGCTTAAGATGTGAGGACCTAAGGATATTTCAGGGTATAAGAAAATGTTTTAAGGTCTATAAATGCAAGTCATCAGATTTCTCTCTCATTAAGGTACTGTTCATAGTCTTAACATTAACCTCTAAAGTTGTAATAAGCTATTAACCCAACTCTGACAGAGTACTAAACACCATATTATAGCCATAAGCTTAAGATTTTAAATTCCCTTTGGTGGTTTCCTAACTATACACTTCAACAACATTTTTCATTGTGTAAAAAAAGTCTATCACAGTCATTTCCAGCATGAATATATTGCTGTTTATACAATTTAAATTTCAGTACAGATTACAAACAGGGAAAATGCTAATGTGTCTAAAACTTATGTTTTCACAAATTCAAAGAATTTTGTAAGTTCTGGGGAGTCAACTTGGAGGATTCACCTCGAACAGGTCAGATGCACCCTTTCCTCAATCACTAGGTCTTAAGAGCCCAAGTGTCCCAACCTTTCCCTGGTCCTGACACCCTCCCTCTCAATCACTAGAACCTAAAGACATTTTTTTTTCCTTAAGCTTAACCTTGTTCTCTGTTCTGACAAGACCTCACCAGGTCCTAGAGACACTGGATAGTTCCACAGAGCCTGGACAGCAGTGAAACAACCAGATACCCCAAGACATGGCCAGCATTTCAGCTTTCTCAGGTCCCCCAAAGGTGATCAATGCCACAGTAGAGCAGGAAGCAGTCTTGAGAACCCATTTCTGCTATCCCCTTTAGTTCCCCACCTTTTTATAATAAGAAAAAAAGTGGAAATGTTAGGGTTCAGGCATTATGCTTTGCCTGGTCACGTGGAAGGATGACAGGGTGCTATCTATGGCTACTATGTCACTATGTATGTACGCAGCTGCAAAAGGTCCCGTTAAGAGATATGCTCTGCCCACTCCCACTCTCTTTTCTCATGTTCTTCTGAAGAGACAGACTGGCTCTTACTTCTTCCTCTCCCTCTTTCTTCTATATTTTTCTTTCTCTCTTCCCTCCCTGACTCCTTTCATCTCAGTAAAACTCCTACGTAAGATCTGCCTGCATGGCATTTCTGGGCCTCACCTGCCATCGGCTCTCACCCACTGTATGGCCCCTTGGCTCACCATTTTACAACAAAGTCAGACTAATTAAATATTTTCTTTGTCAGATGTGTTGAGGTCATAGTATCTTTTCACAGCAATAGTAATCCTAACTAAGACAGGAGTGAAGTCTGATAATTTTTAATTGCAAACCCCAAATGAAGACTCACTAGCAAAAGAATTTTGGCTATGAAATTAGCATATTTTAATCCATTGCCATAAAAATTCATTACTAATTTAAATCTCTGGAGTGATTCTTTACATATGTTCATAATTATATTTACTTTAATATAATTTATGTATTAGAGTTGGAATTTAACACCAATTTGGCTAGTTGATTTACAAATCCACTTTTAGTCTACTGTTTTTGGCATATTACTGTAATGGACTGCCCTTTCCCTTTAAAAGACAATCCCTGCCCAATCCCTCACCCGGCACAGCTGAGGCAGGAGATTCTTCCTTCAGCTTCTAGTCTGAGATTTCTGCTTTTTCATCTCTCTCCCAAAGAGTTAGCTGCTGTTGTAGCTTCTCTCCTTTTCCCCCACTCTTTCTCTGCTCTTCTCTCATCTCCCTTTCTCTTCTTTTACCTTACCCCTCCATAACCCACTAAATAAATACCCAGTCTCACTTTGCCTGGTGAGCCTATCCATGTCTCTATCTCTCACCTGCCATGTGACTCCCTGCTCAGGACCAGCTGCCTTCGGAGACCTACAGCATTGTCTCATGGCATGCCTATCTGTCTCAGTCTCTTACCCACCATGCAGCTCCCTGCCTGTCACTTGTTCCTTGCCTGGGACTGGCTGCCTTTGTGGCCTGCTGTGGTCTCAGGACCCCTGTCTGCTACTTGCCCCGCTGGGGGACCTGAAGCTTTTCTGCCCCATGTGCCCCTCGGAGATCCACAGCATTTTACTTTTATCATAACAATTACCTTCACTGTAATTACATATGTTTGAATTATCTTACTTTTGGCCTCTTCCAAACAGCTGCCCTCATTTAAAAAAAAAAATATTTAATAGACTCTTTAGTGCCTTCAGTCAATGTTAGGTTATAACATGGCCATATTGGTGTATCATTATGATTGCTGTGCTATCTTTGTTTTTCTCCAAAATAAGATAATCCTCCTTTTCACAGGTTTCTTCAAGACCAAGGAAGGTGACCACAAAGTATATATATATTTACAAAATGTACAAATGTCAGAAATTCTTTAGTTTTTGAAAGTTCCTCCTTCTACACATACACACACACAAATAAGTTTTACACTAAACAAAACCTACATCCAGTTGACACCTGAACATGATCAGTGCCCATACTTGCGTAAAGTAACCCTCAACTTGATTGTTTTTTCATTTGTTTGACCCAGAGTCTCCCACAGTAGCCCAGACTGGCTTGAACATCTCTAGAACTCAATCTGGCCTTAAACTCAAGGTCATCCTCCAACTTCAGCCTCTTAATTTTCTGGGATACATTTATGAGCTAGTATTTTTGGCTTTGAAAGCAATTTTGTGTCTAAATATTTTCAGACTAGTTAGTTACTAGTACATTAGTAACAAATCTTCAGGTCACAGTATATCAGAAAAGAAGAAAACGAACAATTTCTTAACTTTTTATAAGAATTCGAAATTGATAATCAAAATAACACCTGATATTGATGTAAAACTAAACTGATTGATGGTAGATATCTTTGCAGTAATGTTTTTGAAATAAGCATAGATTTCATGAAGAGAAAATAATGTGTATAAAGGTATGGAAAGATATTTACTTTCTACTAAATTAGAGAATCTATATTTAGGATGAAATAATCCTTAAGCATAATAATAATAACAACAACAATAACAATGAACATCATTAAAAATCACAAGAACAGTGTTGAATTAATCTCAGACAGCATATGAACAATACTGTAAATCATATGGTATAAAGGATACTTAGAATTAAGTAATGAGGCAAGATTATAGAACAAATTAAAGCAAACCATTTCACTAATGTGTGCATGGCATGTGTCCAACTTGAAATCCTTGACTCTTAGGAGCAGAAAAATAGTTGGAAAGCCAGTATACTTAATAAGAATTCATTTCTAAGGTCATGGAAGTCAGAGACAGGCTCTGGAAGGTAATGAACCATGCGGATGTGATACAACAACTTTAAATGATTTTGTTAAGCAATCATTTTTCATGGAACTTGGTAGAGTGCTTACTAAGACAAAACAATAGATGAGGAACATTTTTTAACTTGGATACCTTTAGATGGTTTAAAAAATGATTTATGACTTGCGTTTCAAAGCCATGCTTGATAGACTGTGCGCTGAAGACAATGTGCATAGCTCCTACTTTTTCATTGTGTTGTCACTGTTAATTGGGGAATGTGCTGTCTAGGGCAGCTTTCAGAAGCCCTGAAAAGATTTTCAGCTTTTCAGGGGATAAGACGGAACACAAGGAATTTACTATATAAGTGAAATGAGACGAAATATTTAACCTGATTAAATTAAAATGTAGTAACGGCATGAATACAGGGATAAAGATGTATAGCTTCAAGTGGTTTTCCTTCTGCTATAGCAGTAGTCAAATTCAATAAAAATCAGAAGCATTTTGATTATATATGAAATATCTGGGTATTTGAGCCACAGTCATCTTAGTTATAAAACTGACAAAGAGTATATAAAATATAAAATTTTGTAAGATTACTAAAAGAAATTTTGTAACTACTAATTAGATGACAGAACTTAAAAAAAGAATTTGCTTACAGTGAAGTTAATATGTAGTTTCATTTTTGTGTATATGAGAGTGCATGTTGTATGAATGTTTCCCATGTATATATTTTGCATATGGAGTCCAGAAAAGAAGGTAGACACTATGAAACTGGAAGTACAGGCATTTGTGAGCTGTCAGATTTGAGTGTGGTGAACTGAACACAGGTCCACTGGAAGAGCTTTAAGTATTCCTAGTCTCTGAACCATCTCTGAACTTCAGCTTGTCAAACAATTTTAATGAAAAAGCTAGGCAAGTATACAACTAATTATAACACAATTATTAAAACATAGTAATGAAAATAATAAAAGAGACTCATAATTCTCAGTGTCTTTTTTAAATTAAACATTTAATTCTCATGAGAATTATTAATACAAAAAACTTGATTATATCTATGACTGCATGTTAAAAGTCCTTTTAAAAATATTATCATTACACCGGGCGGTGGTGGCATACGCCTTTAATCCCAGCACTCGGGAGGCAGAGGCAGGCGGATCTCCGTGAGTTCGAGGCCAGCCTGGTCTACAAGAGCTAGTTCCAGGACAGGCTCCAAAACCACAGAGAAACCCTGTCTCGAAAAACCAAAAAAAAAAAAAAAAATTATCATTAATCATTGAATCATTGATAAATACTTACCAAAATGGTACATATTGTACTTCTCCTGTTTCTGACTAGAATAAAATTTTTACCAGATAAAGAGTTTTTCCATTGATTTCTTCTTGGGTAGAAATTTTTTGGTTTTTGATGTTTTATATTTATTATTTGAAAAGTCTCTGTGGACCGATTAGATCTTGTTTTACTTTCATGGCCATATTTCTTTCCTATCTACATTTTAAAACATTATTCTTAAATGGACATATATGTGATTGTGTATGTTGACTTCCATGTAGGTGTTCTTATTGGCCAAAAATGTCAATGAATGCTCGGGAACTCTCCGTGAGCAGCAAGTGCACCTAACTGCTGAGTCATATGTTCAGCTCCACGACCTGGAACTATGCCCAGATCACGGGGTTCCCCCACAATCACTCCTTTGATAAAATAAACAATATTTATTCAGTGGTTGAGAGCAGAGAGCCCCAAGCCCAGGTAGGGTAGGTTTTTTGTATAGTAGAGATTAGGGTGAGGGGATTTCTAGGGTTCAGGACTCTGCTTGGCTGACATTTATCTAAGATTATCATATCTTGGCAAAAGGGGAATAAGTATGTGCTGGGCTCAGTGACATCTGGTGATCTTATCTAGTCTTATCTAATGGTTGGAATGTCAGATTCCTCCCTTTAGATGCTGGACCTCTCTGGATGTTGTCCGCGTATGGCTTCTGGTGCAGCCTGCCAGGAAACTGAAACTCATGCCTACTTTTTAACTGGTCTCTATCAAGCCTGCCATGGCAGCTGTGTGGCCTGGGCCCCATGTGTTTTCTGGTTGCTCTGGGCCCCACAATGGATTTTTATTCAAGGACTGTGTCTTCTTCCTTTCTTTCTGAAATCTTGACTACATTACTGAGAATAAAACTAACAGGGAAATAATAGGATGGTTTAAATACACTCCGTGAGAGACTTAAATGGCACTTAAGTGGATGTGAGAAGTCAGCTGTGGGTACTCAGTGGGGGAGCCCTCAAGCTGGTTGCCTGTTTTTATCCTGTGTGGACACAGTTCTTATTCAAACACAGCTAGAGACTAATTAAGATACATTGTTCCTACACTGTAATGAAATTCTGTGGATTTGGGTAAACTTTAGTAACTGAGTAAAAAATAATAGGAAGAGTTGTGTCAACATTACAATTCTGAAAAGAATAGCTCTTCTGGAAAACTAACAGTTGAAAGCAGTCGGAGTATCACTAGGCTTAATTATTTCCTGAATGTTTTAAGTATTTCTGTCAATTTATCATTTCCAACTATGAAACACAATCTGCTGTATTTCACTGATCTTTTTTAAAGACTCATACAAGGTAAAATAATACTTTCTGTGTACTTACTCCCAGCAAGAGTTTGTTTGTGAACTGAATGTGTTTAAGAGTCACCTTTGCACACTGCTTTTTGGCAAGATGGAGCTTCGTATACACCCTTTAGGGCCAAATAAAGTAGGTCCACATTCAAGGCCAAATGTCAACAAATGACAGGAGTTGTAAAACTATATGTGTCTCTCACTGGAGCAAGTTTGAGTTGTCTGTGTACCTGTATAGGCATTTCCTCACTGAAAAACAATTTGGATAAAAAGAATGTTCTTTCAGAACAAAACACATTTGTTCCTTAGGCTAGATTTTAGTGTCTTTTATAAACACTATCCCAGCACATAACTTTCTAATATCTACAATAACAACTCTTGCATAATTGATAAATGGTGTGGCATTAGTCAGAGCAAAAGAAATCGTGATTATTTTGAGAGCTACATAAATGCCAAAGAAGATTTCCTAGTTTTCAACTCTTCAAACTTCAGTGGTATCTGTCTTTTTAATATAGCTTGTTTGAAATCTAGTCTATGAGCACCTTTCTTTTGCGGATTTAGTTTCCTTTAAAGTCTGCAGGTTTCTGGCCAAGCCCGATTGCTGAAGACAACAACTACACAACACAAGCTGTGTTTACCTAGAACTTTCACATCTATGGGCTAGTGTTCTTGTTACTGGAATGCATTCTGCAAGCTATCAAAGAGAAAATGTAAACAAAAACCCAGCTACAAACTCTTTAATGCACCATAGTGGTATCCTGCCTGTAAATTGCTAGGATAATCATAGCACAAAGCTTGTGAAAGTAACTAATTTGATTTAGTATTTAGTATCTGATTTGACTTAGGGCCCACTTGAGGATATGCAACCCAAACCAAAACTGCTTTGGTCAATAAAAATCTGAGACTAGATAGCCCAGGGACCTAAAGTCAAACCAAATATGACAGTTCTTCTAAACTAACTTAGCAATAAAATGACTACTAATGACATTCTTCTCTACTCATAGATCAGTACCTTATTCAGACATCATAAGAGAAGCTTCCACCTGCTCAAATGAGAACAAATACAGAGACCCATAGGCAGATAATATGTGAAAAACAAAAGACTTTGGAACACATTGTATATGTCTAATGTGTTCATTAATAAATAGTCTAAATTCTTCTCATAATATTGACTAAATTATAAGAAGAACTAAAAATAGATTTTATGATTGCTAAATTCACAGACTGTTGAACCTCTTCATATAGTACTCACAGGTAAAGTTGTTGTAGTCACACTTTCTCTTTGTCGTTCAGTGTATTATGGAAATAAAATACACTTTGTTTTTATGAGGACTTTGGAAAAGGTAGTACAATATCAATTATACATAATCACATTTTAAAGAAGAGGAATGCTTACATTGACAAGAATAGCATGAAGATACATAATCTATAGAAGTATTTTCAGAAACACATGGCTGATGCCCAGAGACAATCATAGCATCGTAGGATGTGGTTGAATATTCCGACTGCTTGTGGGCATACTGATATCTGGTATCAGCACTGTGGTGATTGAATTTACACTCATCTTCGACATTTAGGAAATCTGGAGACCACACTTCATAAAATCATTTTCTGAAGCTCAGTGTAAATTTGATATGCTGGAGACAGCTATTTTACTTTCGTTCTTACAAGGTGTAGTCGTCTTCAAAACTACATGTGAGCAGTCAAACTCATAGATTATGGAGAACTAATTCCTTTTAATTTGGTTAGATCTCTGTTAACAGAAGTGATTTTTAAATATTAAACGGTACTAGAAAAAAAATTTGTATTTTTTTCTTGCAAGGAGATTTTAGGAAACTCAGCAACATATGGTTTCTTTATTCTTGAGTCAACTGAGAATAGAGGGCTCTATGCTTAAAGAGCATAGAGATCGAGCTATAGGATAAACATTTAAAACTGGAGTACACACAAAGTTTGCATTCCTAACCTATTATGCCACCCTGGTGGCCAATGGCTATGCTGTGTTCCTTCTTTAAATGTGCACCAATAAAATGCTCCATTGTATGAAGGTAATTATTTTTCCAAAGCAGCAGCAATCTATTTCTGAGGAGAACTATAAATGAAGGGCATGCTCCTTCCCATGCTGCAGGTGCTCAGAAATAGAGGAGAGGGTACAAGCACTTATAACTAGGTTGGCCAAACACCACCTCACAAATTGCAAACCCAGGCTTCTTTTGATTCCTTAGAGCTTTTACCTTAAGACAAGATCTTCCTGACTTGCCCTGCCTGTCAGGCCTTGAACTTGAAATCCTCCTGTCTCAACCTGCCAAGCTTGGCCTGGCTGTCTTTATTAAAGACTGATTAAAATTCATCTGCATTTGTAAAAATAGCACAAAGAAAGAAGAATATAAATGCCATGTTTTCTATAGATTTTGACCTGTTGTATAGCTCAAAACTTTTATAGCTTGGCATGCTCTTCTAACATTGCTTGTGTTGCGCACACCTGTCCACACTAACCAGTGCCCACGTTAACACCTGTATTAAGAGTGTGTTGCCGATTGAGTTCTAACTTTCTGAGAGTTTGCCATACTGATTTCTGTTTTGAAGGAAATATACTCAGAGGAGGCACACTCACACCACAAGGACATTTGCTCAGCAATATTCCTAGCAGTATTATTTGAAATAGCCAGAATAAAGTGATGGGACAGACTTAATAGACTTACCAGAAAAGGCCTTACCCTACTATCTCTGAAGAGCAGATGGGGGTGGGGTGAGGGGAAGGTGGTGGATGCTGGATGAGAGGAGGGAGGAGGAGCCGGGATTGGTATGTGAGAAGAAAAAGATTGTCGTCTTTTTGTTAAGATTGTTGCTTTGTTTGTTTTCTCCTTTTTTTTTAAGAGGGAGAGAAAGAAAAGAAGCTTAGAGTCCAGTGAGTGAGGAGATTGGTAGGATGTTGGAGGAGTGGTACTTAATGAATTTTTTTTGTAATTTGAAATATTTTCATGAAATGACCAAAATTTTCATTATTTTCAAGTTTCTATAAAATCATCTGTCTTTTAATAACCAGATTATGAATCCTTGTTTCTGTCCAGAGGCAAGTACTGGGCTTGGCTTCAGTTTTGATTGCTCCCGCCATGCACCCTCTCAACATTTTCATCACTCAGTCCCTGCTGTTTCTTCAGTTGCCCTAGAAGCACTGTTTTCTTCAGATAGTTTGTCATGAATTCTGTTCACTGAGGTTGCTGCTAATATTTATTGTAATTAGATTAAAAAGCTATTCATTTCAAAAGCATAGTAACAATTAAATAAATTTGAGATAAATTATATGATTTTATGATATTTCATTTGGGTATCAATGAAATATCTAATAAACAAGATAAAGACCTTATTGAGCCTCTGATAAAATACTAGGTTAAGAACTATGCCAAATTTTATCTCATATATCATTCTCTATTTTTGCTTAGATATTTAAGCATTGAAATTTTACATAAGAAAATAAAAGGATAAAAGTAAAGTAATGATATCCGTCCAGCAATGACTGAATGTAAACATTATTGAATTTATAGCTTAACTCGATCATGATTTATATATGGCACATGAATATGATGTGATAAACATCATATCAAAAGCATTTTATGAGCAGCTTTGTTACTGGAATAAAACAAATCCAAATATAGCTGTTAAGCTTAGTACAGTTTAATTCTTGATTTCATAAACTTGGAGTTTGGCCTTACTATAAAGACATAATTATAATAAGTATATGGTCAATGTAACTGTGACTATTTACTTTATTCATTTGTTTACTGGTTATTTAATGTGGTGTGTATATGTGTATATGCCTGTGTTTGGCATGTGCAGTTGACTCTAGGTGCCCATGAAAAACAGAGGATTTATATTTCTTGGACCTGGAGTTAAAGTGTGTGCCTCCTGATATGGACCCTAGGAATTAAATTCTGTTCCTCAGCTACTTATTTTAAACATAGTTGACATAATTATCTTGACATAGACTTTTATGTCATTCAGTGCTACAACTTTAATCCTTATAGGTGAGACGGCTCATGAAGGAAGTAATTTCTTTTTGTGTTTAGGGAACTATTTCCAAAGTGGATTGAACAGAATGACTCTAGGGCATGCCTTTTGTAACTGTTACTTAGGAGGGTTAAAATCAACTAATATGAAACATAGTGATCTACAAAGTTTAACATGGAGGTGTGCTACTATGTACCCATCATTTATAACTAAATTCAAATATTAAAACTTCAAAGCATCAAAGAAAAATGTAGTGCAAGATAGTACCTGCTTTTACCAATTACATCATACAAACATTAACACGTTAACATTTGCTGATTTGTATTTCTGTGCACAATCTATAAACTAGCACAGTAACATCGAGACGATTCAGTGAAAAAAATAAGTCAGAAAAAGAAGCTTGAAAACGTCAAGTTTAAAGCGAGTTACTAAAAATGACAGAAAATCTTTGGAGAATCAAATGTCTATGAATAACAGGATACTCTCTTTTCCACCCTAAAGCATGAAACTAACAAAAGCAGGACAGAGTTGAACTGTACGAGTCATTATTCTCTTGTAGGGACCAATTTCCAATTGCCATTTAATGCCCTAAGTGACAGAGGACTAGGAGTGTAGTAGGAAGCCCACTTCCAGGTAGAAACAATCTTTAGTCCCTCTTTTACTGGAACATGCCAGGTCAGCCGCTTCTGTATTTGCTTCACATCCTTCTGCATCATATCCCATGAAACTCTCTCTGGGCAGACCCCTTCCTTGAAATATTATCTTTTAATTATTCCTCATATGGTTTTTCTTCTGGAAATTTCATCACTTTTACTAACTTTTTTTGGGGGGTGGGGGGAGGCCTGAGCAATCTTATCTTTGAGTGACTGTACTAAAGTTTCCATCTCAAACACATTTTGCTTTGCTTTTCCTGCTGTGAGATATGATCCAGCTCTTCAAGTTCTCATCTTCCCATGTTATCTCCGCCTTGATGTCATCTCAAAGGGGCTGAATACTTTTCTCACCTAAATGCACTACAGAGCTCATTTCTTAATCTATATGGAAATCCCTTCAAAATGTTCAATCTACCTTTGTGAAGAAGAAAAATAAGCTAATAGTTTTGCATGTCATAATTAATTCATAAAAGTCTGTATCCCAAATTTACCTTAAACTAAAGACTTAACCATTTAATCAAACTCTTTCATAAAATCAAGAGAGTACTGAGTTGTCTTAACAATACTTCTACCCATTACTACTGCCGGAGAAGAAAACCAATGTTTCATATCTTCTATCAAAAAAAAACTGTCTTTGTTAGATTTTTTTATCAATTTTTAAAGACCCATTTAATAATTTTGAATTTTTGAATATAGATTCATTTGAAATCAATGTAATGTTTTCCAATTTTTACATATGTTTGAAAAATTAAAGTGCTATATTTACTTGAAATTATGAATTATTTCAGATAACATCTTTAAGAAACTAAAATTCGGTACAGGCATTAGGAATTCCAGCATCCAGAGAGTTATGAAATGAAATAATGATGGTTCCCGGATGCTTATGTTATATAGAGATTATTTCAGAAAACACAGTCATGATTCTAAGTTGTTAGACATAATATTGTGAAATGTGAAAGAATAAGGCAATTTTATTATGTATGAATAACAGTATAATATTTAAAATGTTTGAAGTATTTTCTATACCTCTGGCCTTGTGTAGTTACATTCTGATCAAGTATCTTAATAACTATTTATGATTATTACTTTCATCTTATAGATGAGAAATCTGAGGCTGAGAAAGGTTAGGAAATATGTACAATGTTATAGTTTTATTGTGGTTTAAGTTAAATCATAAAATTCAGCAATCAAACCAAATAAGGTGGTAAGAAAGAAGGCAACGCCTACTAAGGGTTCAATCATTTTAGGTCAAGAAGTGAAAGAACAGGCCGGGCGGTGGTGGCGCACGCCTTTAATCCCAGCACTCGGGAGGCAGAGGCAGGCAGATCTCTGTGAGTTCTAGGCCAGCCTGGTCTACAAGAGCTAGTTCCAGGACAGGCACCAAAGCTACAGAGATACCGTGCCTTGAAAAACAAAAACAAAAACAAAAATGAAGTGAGAGAACACAATGTATGTATAGTACAAGAATATGTTTCAGGTTGACAAAATTTAAAAGTGTAAAACCATCAGTGAATTATTTTATGTGAAGATTTCACACTAAAGAGCAATTGCCATTAACTTAAGAACTTTTCCTCTATCAGAAAGAAAGCGTATTCAGGACCTTGACAATGTTAATATTCTGGCCTCCTTGTCACATCTCTCTCTGAGTGAATTAACAATGGCATCTGATTTAATACATTGTGCTGCTGGCAACTCTGAGTCCTGAAGGAAGCTGGTCAAACCTCGATATCGAAAATACAGAACTATGAATATATCTTAAATTTTTCGCCCAGTTAGAAACATCCAGTGAGACTCCTCACGAATGGAAGGTCTTTTTTTTCTGGACAGGGTGATTACGAAAAAAAAAATGCTTTGAACTTGAACTGGCCAGAAACTTCTGTTTAGCTGGTTTAAGTTTCATTTCAGAGACTGAGCCATCTGTTCAATGAGTGGACAATTTTCTTACCTATTCCCTGGGGATTTAAATCTGTTAAATCTTTCTGAAAAACAATGTAGGAATTGTATTAAGAGCTTAATTCTATTCTGGGAGGGCTGTCTATCAGCTCCTGAAAACTTACATATGAATGTGTTTATAACTGTGATATTTGTAAGGGATAAAATGAATAGGAAACAGGTAAAGGATTACATATTGTTGTGTGACTATATAGCAAATGAGTATTTTAACTCCTAAAAATTCATGTTGAAAATATTTGATGACATATATATTTGCTTAACTATAGTTGATTAACAAGGGAGGTAACAATAAACGAGATGGCAAGTGATAAAAAGTGCTTGCCAACAAGACTGAACACCTGAGTTTTATTCCTAGAGCCCATGCCACGGGGGATGAAACTCACCTAAGTTGTCCTCTGACGTGCACAGGCATGCCATAGTAATGCAGCACCCTCAACCCAAAATAAATATATAGGTGTAATGAAAATTGAATACTTTCTGTCTTTGCTAATATATTAATACTAAATGTATAAAGCATTTTTAAAAAAGACTAAGAGTACACATTAGAGAGTTAAAGATGTTTTCAAACACACTTAATGTTTTTTCTAGACTTGCTATAAAATATTTAACATAAGACAACATGTGTTTAAAAGAATTATAGGAACATAACTCCTGATAAACAAATATGAAGTTAACTTTATTTTCAGTATCAACCATTCTTCATAAAGTTTGACTAATTACATGGTTTTAAAATATTAAAACCAGTTAACAACTATTTAAAACATAAACGTATCTTTTTGAAAAGACACTTTAATTTAGGTTTTAGAAGTATTTCAGTTGGCTTGCTATAAATAAATTTATTATCATAGTTCTTTTTAAACAAAGCCTGGGGAAATTCCCTTTCTTGGTGAGATACTAATTGTCCCAATGGTATCTGCACAGTTGGTCACATTTCTGCCATGGAACCAGTGACTGAGATTGTCCCCAGCTGTGACTTATGATCTGTTTAGGTACAATCTGGCAGAACATACTGCCAGAAAGCCTGCAAGATGCCTGGGTAAGATGAGAGTGTGGCTTTTCAGCTCATGTCAGAGTTCTTCCATTAAACTTTTAAACCTTAGCACGCTGCAAAGTCTGTCTGTGTGCAAAGAATCTGAAATAAATCCATAGTGGGAGTTCGCAGAAATAGATTTCATTTTCAAAAATTGTTTCAAGCTTTTAATAAACTGTTATTGAAGCATATTTAATAATACATATCATAACATCACAAGCATTCCTGAAAACATGAGATTCCACGAAAAAGAACAATGTTTTGCACATGGAATTTGCAAAACAGAAAAGCAACATGGTATATACTGAGCAGGTTATATCTCTCTTTCATCTATCTATCTGTCTGTCTGTCTGTCTCTTGGTAGTTCTGTCAATCAGTTTATCTGTCTGTCTGCCTATTTATATGTGCTATTTACAGATGTATCAATCAACAATTAAAGAAAGGGAGACCATTGATAACAGAGAGAGAAAGAGAGGGGGGGAGTTGCATGAGATGAGTGAGGGGAGAAACGATGTAATTATAGTTTCAAAAATCTCTAAGTTCTTTTTAAAACACTGGGTCCCAGCCCCTCAGAAAAAATACTATAGGTAACTGTAACTAATGTCTGCTGTGAGATGAACTAGAAGTCGCTCTCAGGAATGGGCCCTCTTATTGATTGTCCAGTACAGAGGGCTAGTCCTGAACCCATATAGGTATACGCAACAAAACCAGACACAGCAGGTTGTATTTATATATTTGTACATATACATACATATGAGCTGTGGAGTGGGGGAGAAATTGGAATAGCTTGGAGAGTCTAGAAGGAAGAACGGGAGGTGAAAAAATGATGATATTTTATTTCATTTAAAGCTTATTGAGAAAAAGAAATGTACAAATAAGATCGGGAGCACTACAAAGGTAGATTGTGACTGGACAGTCTTTGGATTCTGTGTAGGATTGTGCTTATTTTATTTAATAGGTATATCTTTCCTCTTTCAAAGAACCGAACTATTTAGAGGGAAGAGAGATTCTGCTGAGTTTTTAAGATGATTCCAAAGGCAGCTTTAAACCTTTTAAAAGACTGCTTCAAGTAAATAAGTTAATATAGCATTATTATGTGGAACATCTATTACATGTTTAAAGAATGCAGTTGTGCTTAATTTTGGGAAGATTGCTCAAATAATGGTCTATACACTCATATCATACTGCTTCCTAAAATATATCTGGCCTCTTCATGTTGTGAAATTTAACAGGTGAAGATGCTTGAATTAACAGAGATATTTGATTCATTAAAACCCAACAGGTACATTTACTTACCATAGTACCAGAATAAATAGTCACTTGGTATATGATATTAATGGTATTAAAAGTTATAAGATCTCTTCACTGGAGATTCTCATTCCTTTGTTAAACACTACGAACCTGGTATGATTGTTTATTTGGTTTAAAGATAGATAATATATTTCACTTTGTCAAATCATAAAGTATAGCCACACAACATAAAACTCCACATCTAATTTTCATTTACTGGAGATATATAGCAAGACAAATGGGTCACAACAGACTCAACTGAAATAAAAATCCTAGTAAAGATTTTCTGAGGATTTTTCTCAGTATCTGCATTTTATTGACAATGAAATCAAGACCTTTAGCTGATTTTTTTTTTTTTTGAGACAGGGTTTCTCTGTGGCTTTGGAGCCTGTTCTGGAAGTAGCTCTGTAGACCAGCTGATTTTAAAACTAAGGTTTGACTATTTATTTTTGGAGAAAAGAAAAAAAAAAAAAACATTTGAACGCAATGAAATCTAAGTTGTTAAGAAACAATTTGCATAAAATTGCATAGCTTTTTACCTGAGCAAAAAATTTTTATCTCTTTTTAATTCTTCAAGCTTGAGGAAGGCAAGCTGGTGGTTTTTAAAAAAGAAAGTAGATTCTCAAAGAATAAATCATATTAAAGGATTACCTTTTTGTATTTTTATCATATTTAAAATGGTGACAAAAGGTGAGTACTTTTTAAATTTTTATTTATTTAAAGTCATATTTTTTTTTAATTTTCCAAACCTATCTCAGTTTCCACTCTCTCCCCTCCTCTGGCTTTCCCCACCTTCCCCACCCCACCCCCTATCCTGTCCTCAGAGAGGGTAAGGCTTCCCCTGGGGAGTCAACAAAGTCTGACACATCACTTTGAAGCAGGACCAAGATACTCCCCCCTAAATAAAGACTGAAAAAGATATCCCTTCAGAAAAAATGGGTTCCAAATAGCAAGTTCAAGCACTAGGGTTAAATCTGCATCCCACTGCCAGTAGCCCACAGACTGCCCAAGCCACACAGCTGTTACCCACATTCAGAGAATCTAGTTCGGACCTATCCAGGACCCTCTACTATCAGTCTGGAGTCAGTGAGCTCTCACTAGGTCAGGGTAGCTGTTTCAATGGATATCCCCATAAAGGTCTTGACCCCTTTGTTCTCTTCTCCTTTCTCTCTTCAACTGGACTCTGGGAGCTTGGCCCAGTACTCTGTTGTGGATCTCTGCATCTACTTCCATCAGTTGCTGGATGAAGGTTATGTGATACCAATTAAGGTAGTCATCCGTCTGACTACAGGGTAAGGCCAGTTCAGGCACCCTCTCCATTACTGCTAGGAGTCTTAGCTGGGGTCATCCTTGCAGATTCTGGGGAATTTTTCTAGTGCCAGGTTTCTCACTAGCCCCATAATGGCTCCTATAATCAAGATGTCTCTTTCGTTGCTCTCCTTCTTTGTCCTTCCCCCAACTTGATCATCCTGTTTCCTCACATTCTCCTCCCCTTTCCCTTCTCTCTGACTCTTCTCCTTCTGTCTTCCCTTCTACCTCCCACACTCCCAATTTTTTTCAGGTGGATCTATGCATGTCTGTCTCTGTCTCTCTTAGGGTTCTCTTTGTTACCTAGCTTCTCTAGGGTCATGGACTATAGGCTGCTTATCCTTTGCTTTATGTCTAATATCCACTTATGAATGAGTACATATCACATTTATGAAAGGTAGGTTCATATATATATATATATATATATATATATATTGATCAACAACCCAATTTCATTCATAAAACCATCCTAGCCTCAACCCCAGGATTATCAGGAAGCAGATTCACATAGCTTTCCTAAGTATTCAAAAAAGAAAAAAAACATTGAAGCAGAAAAACAAGTGACAGGAAATTAATGTTTGAAGACTGGCTGTAAATGTTGAGTGATAGAAAGTTGCAAGGCTAACAAATCAAGTGATCTTGGATGCCTTGTTAACAGGATAAACTGTTATCACCGACTTCATTATCAAGTTGGATATCCACAGAAAAATTACTACACAATTCAGGAAAGATATGAAAGAAGATGACTTGCTGAATGTTAGAATATAGTAAATTGGAATAGAAGGTAAGGACTAGATAAATAGATCAACAGTTTGTGGCTTAGGTATAATTAAAGAAGGTAAGAAAACCTGTAGCTGCTTCTCAAGTGTGGTAAGCAATAAAGAAAGTGATTCTTTGGAGTGTGTGTTTTCTAGGACAAAAAGAAGTCCATTTAAGAAAACAAATGTAAGCAAGTACTCGTTCAGTATAAAAGAATCCTCTTAGTTAGTATCCATAAAATACCATTCTTAATATTGTTTCCTCTGGAAGGTATTAAAAAGACTACAACTAACATCACTTGGATCCACATGATATAAGATACAAGTAAGACAGATTTTGTTCAGTGTTTACAAAACTACGTGTGTGTTACAGTGGGACAAAGGAAATCAATACTGCTTTGTGGATGAGATCATGTTGAGAGGACAAGTGACTTGAATGACATGACATGTGTGCAAAGTACATAGTTAAAACTATATACATTGTTCACGTAAATGTCCTTTTGTGGCTGGTGAGACTCATTAGGCTTAAATCAACATTTCTAGAAGATAATTCTTCATTTAATTATGAATATTGTGTTTAAAATGAAATATGCAAACAAGGAATAGAGCCATTAAAGTAAAGGAAACACTATAATAATATATTGTTAACATATAAATTAAAAAATGGATTTCTTAGTTGGACAGTAGTACTGCATGCCTTTAATCCTAGTAATTGGAAGGCAGAGACAGGAGGATCTCTGTGAGTTCAAGGGCAGCTTGGTCTATAAGAGCTAGTTCCAGGACAGCTAGGACTGTTACACAGAAAAACCGTCTCAAAAATCCAAAAAAGAGGATTTCTTCAGAAATTACAAGTTCACATTTATATTACCAAATGGATTTATATGTCATGAGATATTTTCTGGTATTAATAAAGGTCTACTCCCTCAATCTACAAAGCCTCACTCTTAGAGTCTTTATTCATCTCACACTACAGAAGAGAACAGCGTTTAGGTAGATATCTGTTTTAAGAATTTCAATACAAGGTCTGGACATCAAAACTAAACATAACTGGTCAAGATAATTTTTTTTTCTGCCTCTGCTAACTGTACTGGGAAAGAGTGGGGGGGGGGGATTCACAGGATTGAAGAAAAGTTGTCACTATTGTCCCTAAAGTTATAATCATGATTATATTAACTGTAAAGGTGTATTTTGTCAAGTGCTAAGCCCTTGTTCTAATCGCCTGTATTATAAGAAATAAAAAGTGCTTGACCAAACTACTTCCTTATCCCTGAACCATTTAGTTTGGGAAGAAATCTGAATAAGCATGAATTTCTGCCACAAGACATGAGATTACTGCCACCCTGGATTGACTATTACATCACAGTATGGTATGGCAGGTCTTTCTATCTCTGTGTTGCTTTCATTGGTTAATGAATAAAGAAACTGCCTTGGCCTGTTGATAGGGCTGAACTTAGGTAGGTGGGGAAAACTAAATGGCATGCTGGGAGAAAGGAGGTGGAGTCAGAGAGATGCCATTGAGCCTCCAGAGACAGACACTGGGAATTTTACCAGGTAAGCCACAGCTATGTGGCAATACACAGATTAATAGAAATGGGTTAAACTAATATGTAAGAGTTAGCCAATACAAAGCTAGCGCTAATGGGCCAAGCAGTGATTTAATTAATACAATTTCTGTGCTGTTATTTTGGTTCTGGCTGCCTGGATGAACAAGTGCCCTCCTCCTACCACAGCAGATGTTAGTAATATCATTTAAGCAGTTCTGTTTTACTAGCAGCATGTAGCATCATCCTAGAAAATGGTCAATTAAAGTAGAGGGAACTTTATAAGCTCTTCTTGTATTGATATATAACATAGCACACAGAGGTCATCATAGTGTAGTCTGTGTCTGTGCCAGTGGAAAGCACAATATTTTGCTATTTACCCCATGGTAAACTGTAATAGGAGGCCACTAGTGCGTTCCAGGCTGCACAGCTGCCTAGACTCCCAAAATAACCACACAGAAACTATATTACTTGAAATATTGTTTGGCCAATAGCTCTAGGTTCTTATTGGCTAATTCTTAAATCTTAATTTAACCCATTTCTATTAATCTGTGTATTGCCACGAGGCTGTGGCTTTCTGGGTAAGTTCTGATGTCTGTCTCTGGTGAGACTACATGGCTTCTCCTAACTCAGCCTTCCTTCTTTCAGCATTCAGTTTAGTTTTCCCTGCCTAGTTCTACTTTTTTGCCCAATCACAGGCCAAGACATTTTCTTTGTTCATCAATGGTATTCACAGCCTACAGAGGGGAATCCCACATCAGCGAACCATAAATCATGTACCATATGACTATACCTTACTTTGTTGCCCATTTTGGCTGGAAAGTCTTCTTCCCACTATCTAACAATTACTGGTCCCCTAAGACTCAAGTACATGATGTCTCCTTTGGCAAATGTTTCTGATTGCAATACCTTCACAATCAACTTTCAGGCCACATTCTGTGTTATTACTAGTTATTTTTTTTTCCCAGAGTGTTTTATCAAGTGGCAGCTTTTCCCTCCCCCCGAAATGTTCGCATTCTTATACAAACTGCTCAGTTAGTCTGTTCCTTTTCTGAGTTCCCCTAAAGGACCAGAAGCTACTGCTGTGAGGTGAGAATCTAAATCACAAATGGAGATAGGCAGTCTTTGAAAATCTAGTAGATCAGTTTAGCGAAAGTCCAACACTTATAAGCAATGCAATGTAGATCTCTACCCATGATTATGTTACAATTGTCAACAGCATTCTATACATTTAGAACTAAAGGAGAGATGGAAAATATTGGTTGGGTTGATAGAAAGGAAGTCATTATGCTTAAAATTTAAATAAAGACAGAAAACACAATATCTTGACAGTCAAAATAATTGAAAAGATGATATGCTCAGGAAAAATGAGATTGAAACTTTTGACTTAAAATGTTTTCAAGAAGACATGATGATTCACAACAGTACCATCGATGTCTAATTACTAATGCCCACATAGCATTCTCACTTATGTTTGTTCCCAACTTTGGTTTTCAGTAAAAATATTTTTACCATAATTTTAATTGGTAATACTTGGCATAATAGGTATTATACAAGATTAAAGCTCAGAACACAATTCTTTTATAATTACAAATTCTTCAACAAAGAAACTCTGACATTTAGCGTGGCAATTTTCTATTTTACATAGATTCAGGGAATTTGGAAAATATCCCAGTTGCACATCTATTTTTGAATTTCCCATTTTTAACAAAAGCAATGGACCTGAAATATTGAGAATTTATGTAATCTGTGGGAGAATCATTTTTAGTTCTCTCTTAAGACAGAGTCTCATCAGGCATTTGTCTACCAAAGAAAAAACAAGTATTCTGATGATGAAACTTATTTGAAATATAGGCTACAGAGTTTTCAAATAGATGAGTTATTGTAAAATGTAAATTCTGTTTTGTCCAGTAGAAAGGAGATAAATTAAATCTCATGACTCATCGAAACAGAAACAAATTTTTAATTACATCCAGCACTGGATTCTGTGTTAAACACTTGGAGATTATTATACTCCCATTAATCATCAGTTGGAGATACAAAAGTGACAGCTATGAACCACATCCATGACCAGCAAGGCATGATAATTCCAAGGGTGCAGTACTGGCATACATATATTGATAGTAACAAAAAAGATTTCTAATTAGACTTAAAACCCACTCAATAAGAATAAGGCCATGCATGCTACCAGAAACACAGGTACTACCTGGCACTGGTGAAGTCATGGTTATTGGAGGGAAATCTACAACCACTAATTTACTAAACCAGCATAACCTCTAACAATAATTATAATCATTTGTCCTTATACCCACCCCACGGATAAGTGTAGTTTTTACCCTTTATCAAGAAAACTTCTCCTTGCAATAGATGGAGACCACTGCAGTAACCCACAACCAATCAATATTCAGAGTCATAGAGCCCAGGCCTAATAGAAACATCTACAGAACGTTACTGCATCTAAGGGTCAGGAAGCATTGTAGAAGACAGTTAGAAAGATTCTAAGATCCAGAGGTGCAGGGAGTTTGCTGTGAGAGTGTCTTTCTTAATAGTATCAGAAACTACATTCATAAATTATCACCATCATGACTACCTAAAGGATAGCAGAACACGAAGGACACTAGTGAATCTCCCAAACTAGTTCCCATACCTACACAAAGAACTACAGGCAACTGAGTCAAGCTAGATGCAGGAGAGGTAATCCTCCACAGGGAAATGCACAGCAATTAACTGTCCAATACCTAACATTCAGTGCTGAAAACACAATGCAGGTAATATTATATAGCTTGAACAGGTTATATTTAGGAAAATATGTGTACACACGCATGCATGAAAGCAATAACGATTGCTAAAATTAAAGAGGCATAAATTTGAAGGAGATTGTAGAGAAATTTATTGGAGGGTTTGGAGAAAGAGAACGGAAGGAAGGAATGCTGTAATCAAATTATAATCTCAGAAATTAATGAACACATATATAAAATATAGTGAGAAGTATTTCATGTTTACAGGAGAGTCTCTGAATGCAATTTTGTGACTGACTTGTCTAGCTTCAATCTCTCTGTCATGACAGAAATAGTGTGAATGTGAATCTATATGACAGAATAATGAAATGCTTTAAAAATACTACATATAATGACTTTGCTATATATAATGTCTCCTCCATAAAAATGTTGTGTGCTAAAAGTAATACATATATAAGCAGAAATATGTTTTTCAACTTATGTAACTTTAAACATTTGCATACATTGATTTCCTGAAGAGAATAGCAATTTTTATTAAATTTAAAAGGCAAGTTTAATTTATATATGTGATATTAAGTTTTTTGTAAATGATTATATTTTCTAAGTTCCAGTAGTCCAATATGGCAGAAAATTAATTTTCTCGCATTTTTACTGAATTGAAGGCCATGAAGAGCCAGTGCAAACATTTATGGTCTTTTCAGGAGAGCAGTGAAAAAGGTGAACATAAACATTGCGGATAATCTCATACATTAGAAAAGGAAACAAAATTTTATGTGTGGCACATAATGTTCATGGGACTTTATAGGAATATAAGAGATTCAGATGGAGCCTGGAGTCTCCAGCTATTGTTGGAAGTTTCGCAAATCCATTGCCTTCTATGAGCTGACTTGGGTTTCAGAGGGCTTGCTTGTATTCTCCTAATTTTCTGTTTTGCTTCCTTGTATCACACTCTCCAGATTTGGAAGTAAGTAGACATACGGAAATCAAGCTTTGGACTGGGGGTGGGGTAGGGGGGAAGAACCCTTCTCAAAAGCAAACACAAATTAAACAAACAAACACAAAATCTTAGATATGACCTGCAATATGCCTACAGAAAGAACACAGAACAAATAAATCAGATAAACGACAAAGCAAACACTATGTGACTATGTAAATCAAGTTTGGAATTACAATGCAGGCATCATGGGAACGCGTTTAAACCCACAAAGGGCAGATGTATGTATGAGTACAAGGCCAGTCTGCTATACAGAGCAAGCTCCAGGACCACTAGTTTCCCTGTGAAGGAAAACTAAAACAAACAAACAAATAAATTGGAAGGCTCAAAAAAAACTATTGAACTTTATAAGGCCAAGTATAGACAGATAAACGACAACACATAGGCTACTCTTTCACATTATTTTCCATTATTTCACATTATTTCCATAGTCTAGGGAGATTGATCAGCACATATGAGTTCAGGCTAATCAAGCATGAGAACTTAAGTTTGAATTATTAGCATTCAAGTGAAAAGCTAGATACAGCTATACATTTATAAATCCAGAGCTAGGTTGGCAGTAGTGTAGACACAAGAGGGCCTGTGAGGCTTGCTTGCCTCCAGGTTCACTGAGAGTTCCTGCCTTAGGGTAATGAGCTGAACAGACAGAAAAGAACACGACATTCTCCAGTCGACTCCTCATTTGTGGGTACAGGTATGCACCACCACTACACATAAACACATAGAAAACACAACACAACACACACACACACACACACACCCCAAAACCAAAACCCCAAAACCAGCCAACCAATCTTCCAAACAAACCAACCAAACAGCAAATTAAAAATTAACAAACCTAACCAGCCAACAAACATAGGTGAGACAATAAAACACTTTGGTGATATATAAACTTCTACATGAGTAAAACAACTCTCTTCATGGCCCTGTTCTGTCTTTTCCAATTTTCTTTTGAATTATCAAGCATAAGTTGTTCCCCTAACTGCTGGAAAACTGAAGGAAACGTGAAGCAGCGACATGGACACCCACCACATAAGGACCGTGGGCCGGCATCTGTCATGTGAACCGCATTAGATCAAATGACAGTCACTTTGGAAATTCATCTCATCACATTCTGTAGCATGCTATAGTCATTTTACTGTAAACTCAAAGGAATTAATGTTGCTTGAAGCAGAATAAGAATACAGAATGTGAAAACAAGGTAAAATATTCATGTGTATGTATATAGTGTGATATATGAATTTCTGCCTTATTCATTTTGCCTGAATCGCTGAAGTATGTTTGACATTTGGCTGTGAGCAGCAAGGCTCCCTCCCACTACTTACTTGGAGCCCCTAACTTGGAGAACTAACTAGGAAGCCTGAGGATTATCCATTGGTACAGCAGGAAGTTTAAAGCATGCAGATCCTCAGTTTCCCGCAGATTCATTCAACCATGCATAAAAACTCCAAATCCAAGGTCCTTTCTCTGCACTCGTGTGGCTTTTTCAAACTGTCTTGGAGTTTTTTCCTGACTAAAAAATCAAGACTGTGATAGTAGGAGCCTCTCAATGCAAGGCTCATGACCACCTGAGATAATTTTGTTGTTGCCTTGGTAAGGAGACTGTTGTTTGCTGGTGAATTTGCACATAGAGCTATGCTGATGAGTTCTGGCAAATATTTATCACAGATTTCATCACCTACACTAAACGTTGTGAAACTTTAGCTGTAAAAGTGAGTTCTTAAACTGAACCTGGGTGCATGCCATGGTTTAGACAACTCTGCCTCATAGTGAATCATGATTCCAATTTAACCTTTTTTACAGGACAGGCGCTTACTTTGTAATAATTTGCTGTGTGTATCAAGCAGGTATTCCTCCACTCCATTGGAAACTCATCAAAAATTCCAATACCTAGTTCATTATATGTGTTATCAGTCAGTTATCATGATGAATACTAAGCTGTAAATTACAAAAAACAGGTATTGAGAGAAGATCCAGTGAGTGTTTTTTGTAATTTCATTACCCAGGACCTTGTTGGTAACAAGTGTTTCCTCCCAGTTTTTTTTTTTTTTTTTTCTGCTTACTAGAACGTATCACTTGATACCCTTATGGTACAACTAAGGACTTTATTCAAATTATCCTTAAATGGAGGGATCTATACTCTACAAGCAAGCATTTCCATGAGGGGATCCTTAACCTTCATGTTACAAATTTGAGTTATGACAAAGAGAATTATGAATATGAAACTAATCCCTCAGAAGCATAAATAATTATTGTCAAAAAAAAGTCAAACAAACATAAATAATAAAAAGTCAAAACAAAAACAAACACATAAAAATTGAGGCACAAAAGCTGGATACAGAGAACTGAAGGGGAACCATAATTTTTCTTACTTATCTAAAAGTATATTACAAAATTTTAAAAAGTGAAATTATAGCATACCCATTATTTTTACATGCTTCTATAATACAGGTTTTGAATTACTATTACCATCTACTGAGATGTACCAACTGACAAAGCTTTATATCCTTAATCAATAGAACAAATAAGATTAAAGAAATCCATGGGAATTCCTCTAAATTTAAACAATGTACACAAGATGTTGTGTAATAGTTAGAAGTAATACAATGGTGAGAGAATAATTATGTCTTATTTTAATCTTCACAAATATTGCATTGACTAAATACCTCATAGTGGCTATGGAAGCTCTGGCCAAACTATTAATAAATTAAATTAAATTTTTGGTACTTGTAATAAGCTTGACAAATTGGGACTGCTATAGATCTTTACCCTCAATTAAAATAATTAGTATAACCAAATGTAAAATAATATAAGGCCTTCAGAGACTGAAATCCAATATCCAAGACTTAGCAGAAAATATGAGGCAGTTAACTTTACAATTTAACCACTTCACAGCATAATGTGTGTATTTTAAACGTCAAAGTAAATTAAATCTCCGGGTACATTGTGAAGCAATTCCATGTCCTTACTATTTTAGAGATCTATTGGCAATTTTCTTAAAATTATTGAGCACAACTAATGTTAAGCTGATAAATATTTTGCTGCCATTGATTTCATACATATGCTCTTCTTATGGCCCATCCCAGTAGCCTCTCAATCTCCACATTGAATGACAACACAATACATTCTCTACAAAAGAAGCTTCAAGCCACCTTTGTTAAAGCTCTTTCATGACCAAGCCACTGCAATGACCTCTGCGGTGCAGCCAAGAAAATACAGGCTCCATTTTTTTTTGTGATACACAGGTTAAAAAAATCATGTTTTATAACATCATCCTACAAGTATCTTCATTTCTCACAGTTATCTGAGACATCCTGATATTCACAAAGGTACTCACCAAAGAAAGAGAGGTTCTACTATCTAGCAAATTGAAGAACATTGTCTCAAACTAAGAATTATTGAGAGTTATCTTGTCTTTCAAAGACTACATCATCATCAAACCCAAATACTGACTTTCTGAAATGGAAACCATTCTTATACGTTAGCCAAACCTGTTCCCTCTGTCACAACCCATAAATGTGCTGCATACCCTTTCACGTCCTCATGCCTGTACTGGTAGTCATAGCTTTACAGGAGGTCGCCTACTCTGAGGACCTCTAAACAACCTAACTTCCTTGGGATAAACTGAGTGACCAGCAAAGCAGTGTGTGTTTCCTCGGGAGATTGTGTGAGCATTGCTAGCACATACGCCTGTTATATCTGGACATCTGCTACTTCAATACATTATTCATGAGACTTTTAAAAAGGGCCAGTATAAAGAGTTGAACCAGTGTCTTTTTTATTTTCTGTTTTAAGATATTATGCACTTGTGAAGAGTTAGTGTGGCCTGTGCATTCTTGCATATCCTGGGACCATTGCCAAAGGTCTGGTCTTATATTATTGTTCATGGCAGCCCTTTTCCTCTTTTCAAACTTGCTCTTTATTAGGTAGACATCTTTAGAAATGACTTCCCTTATAGATGCCCAATATTTCAATTAATCAAAATCATTCATACTTTGTCAAGATACCCACATACTCAATGGATAACTGATACGCATACATGATAGGGACCAGGGCACTCATTACACCTATCACAAAGAATGATGATGACATTTAATGAAAGTTTCACCTTCCTTGCCCTTTGACCATCATATACATGGTGTGGCATATGAGTGGACACATATATACACATTATGGCAAAAAATAACTATAAGTAAATAAATAACTGTAAAGACACTATAAAACTTTAATTCTGTAGCATAGATAATGGCATAAGAAAAACAAGTTTTTGTAATGTTAGGATTCTTGCCAGAAAAAGAAATGTATATATAGCAAAAGAAAAAAATGAAGATGTGGAATGCTATTTAAAAGCAAACAAAAATCTCTAATTAAAATCAAAACCAAAAACTCTTTTGGGCTGAAGGCAGCATCACAACCTTGTTATTGAAATGTTGGGGTAAGAAAGAGAGTTAATGTCTTGGGGCTTTATAGTAAAACCCTGACTCCAGCAATAGAAGCAACGAAAAGGTTCACACCTGCAGCCATGCATAAAAGATTTTTTTTTTGCTTTTTCTAAATTTTATTTTATTTTTCTTTTCTTTCTTATTTATTTATTTATTAAAGATTTCTGCCTCCTCCCCGCCACCGCCTTCCATTTCCCTCCCCCTTCCCCAATCAAGGCCCCCTCCCTCGTCAGCCCAAAGAGCAATCAGGGTTCCCTGCCCTGTGGGAAGTCCAAGGACCACCCACCTCCATCCAGGTCTAGTGAGGTGAGCATCCAAACTCCCACAAAGCCAGTAAGTGCAGTAGGATCAAAAACCCATTGCCATTGTTCTTGAGTTCTCAGTAGTCCTCATTGTTCGCTATGTTTAGTGAGTCTGTTTTTATCCCACATTTTTTTTAAGAAGTAGACTAAAGAAAACTTAGATGATTAAAGATTCAGGAGGCTGAAGTATGGGTAGGTAATGAAGAGCTGGAGCCAGTGGTCCAGTAAGAGAAGGAACATACATTACCTGCCCAAGGGAAGATTTTATACCCAGTTCCTGGATCTCACCCTCAAAATCTAGCCTAAAGGTGACATATGTGAAGAACTATAAGTCAAAGCAGGATCTTTCATAAGACATAACTTTGTAGAAATCTGACCAGAAAATTAACTCAACACATATATTATACTCAAGATATTTTAAGAATTAAGAATCTCTATAAAATTTCAAACAAGGTTTTTAGTCTATATAGTGAATACCTGCTATGTTACTTATGTGGTGATTAATTAAGTTTTCTACATAAAATTATGCTAATCTAAGTTATACTTTACTGTCTTTATTAAATATTGCCCTCAAACTGATACCAGTGCAGAAGCTCAGAATATAATTATGCATGGAAAGGTGATCTTAGAAGATTTAATTGGTTAAGAAGCAAAGTGGTATGAGATTGATTTAAGTGCACCCTAAATAACGGTTATCATTATGATCCAACAGAATGATTGTCAGAGAGACAGGGTCCTGAAAATGTCTCATTGAGTTGAGTGTAACAGTTATTCATCTATCAGGTCAGAAAGTCAGGGATTGCTTACAGTTACCACAGCCATGAAGATGTTTTGCCGGAGCCTGCAGGGTGTACATGTCTACATAACACCTAACTTTCAAATGTCTAGCCTCTGGAACTAAGAGAATTAATTTTTACTGCTTTAAGCTACTATGTGTGTAGCACGTAATTCCAATAGCCTTTTGGAATTTATGTACCATGCTTTAGAGAGAATGCCTCAGAAGGAAGAAGATTGTGACTGAGAGGAAATAAAGTTTGGAAAATCGACACAGATGGTGTTTCACTAGCACCAGGTGAAGCTAATTCTGTGTGTTAGTCAAGGTTCTGTAAATTATTCTGTTTCATGAAAACAAATACTCAAGTTTCCTTCATTTCTGTCTTCTCCATACCTAAAGGATTTTGTTTGCAAGCTATCTGACTCATATCTTTAGTTTTGTATTTTACTCATTGATATTTACAATAAAAATGTTAGTGTTTGTCATTTCAAGAGAAAGTTCTAAAAACAACAACACAATCAAAATCAAAACAAAACTTTAATTTTTCATGCAGTTGTCAATTATCCTAATTTCTGCTTGATTTCCCAGCCGATTTTTAGAAAAGACATCCACATTTTCTAACCAATTTTACTAGCTCTACTTTCCTGATTATCTGATTTACTTGGGTCCTGATGTTCTGTTTGCTATATGCTTATATTAATAAATCACTTTCTGTTTTACCATTCTAAGAGTTCTTTCACCTTCTACAGTATTTCACCTGCACAGAAGTCAAAATAAGAGCGGGGTTCCATATTTTATCACTTAATAATGGATGAATAACAGAGAAACAAAACTGTAAGAAAACAATAAAACTCATGATTAAAAATTAAAAGAGGAAGAAAATTAAAATACATTTTGCTAATAACTGTATCAATTCCAAAATAAAATAGCTTAATATATTATAAAACAAGAACAAAACAGTAGTAAACTAACTAATCAAGAGTTGTTATTTTTTCATGGAAATAGGATTGTAATCCTAGAGTGTAAATATTGATCAACTGAGCAATGATAATGAGGTTCATAGGAAAACCAATGAGGTTTTTGGAAACTTTTTGAGTTGCCAATCTTCTTATCCAGAGATAAAGAAGAATATGTATTTAATGGGACACAATCCGCTCCCAAAAAGCAAAGTCAAAATTTGTACATACTTATCCTAAGTGAATACCAGGCAAAAACAAATAAATGAACAGTTTCAGAAAACGCACACTGATGAGACTCATCTGGTGTCATGTGAAGTAGTTGTCTTCCTTTCCCTACACTGAAAAAAAAAAAAAAACTGTCATCGTAGACTTATTGAGAGATAGCATGGCATATGTAAAGTCATGTAGATGATCTTCTATGAATAACACAGAATATGCTCACTGTTAAAGCTTTTATGTGTGAATTTTCTCTAAGAGTAACTATTTCAGAATCCCACCTCCTGTCAAAAGGCAGTTTCTACAGATGAACTGAGTGCACTGGACAGATAATGTGCTAAGTGATTTACAAGTCAAGTTCTATGAGCATTCCCATATAAAAGATAGAAAAGAGGGAACGATCATAAGTTGAAAGGAATGGAAGGAGTCGAGAAAAATGTGAGAAGTGGTACGTGATAAAGTGGTAGCACAAAGCAATAAGAAATAGCTCAATGCGGCAATAGCAGCGAATTATGGCGAAGCAAGAATGAGAGCAGACAGAGGTAAAATAGGAATTTGATTTGTAGGGAACCACTGACTTTTGCTTAATCATCTCACACTAAAGAGTTAGAAATACAGACAGGAAGATGTTGATTATGGTGGTTTCATTCCCAAACTGTTCAATCAACTGTTTAATTCCCACAGTAACCTCTGAGGCACAATTGGAAAAGTTGGATAAGTACATGTTTGAAAATCCAATATTTATTTTCACAACTTAACTTTTGAGGTCTTAAATAAATAATAAAAATGATTATTTCATTTTAAGCTATGTGACTTTTAAGAGCTAGTTGACTGAATATGTAGGTCACTTGATTTCTTGACCTCTTTGAGGAAGAAGGAGGGCTGGAGGGTCTTCCATATGAAGTTGAATGCAAGTGAAAATGTGTTCATGTGTTTGACTTTATGCTAAGGATTTACTCACATTGTTAAGTTTAGTTATACTATAATCTCATGATTTAAACAGTGATCATCACCAGTTTTGGAGATGAAAAAAGTAATTCTGGGCTGAAAATGTGATTTTTTTTTTTCCTGACAACTCCAACAGATGTGAGTTGTTGAGCTGAACCTGAATGCAGAAACCAGGCACTAAACTGTCTTTCTCACACCCAGTGTTTCTGAGGATGGTGCCTAAGAAACATACTTTAGATACACACATCTGTCTTCCTTTTTTGAGTCCTTTCCTATGGACAGAATCTCAATTTCACAAATAAAGATGCTGAGAATTAATGATATTATGAATTTACCCCAAAGAAAACAAAAGGGGTTAAATTAAAATTAAAATGTTTGGAATATAGTGAACATTTATAAAATAAAACTATTTTTATTAATAGGCCAACATATACTTTAGTTTCTCTACTGATAACTTGAGATTCAATTCCCTCAATTAGTTTTAAAACCACTCTTGTTTATCACCATATGGAATTATTTGTAAACTAAGAGGATCAAATTCAATTAGTATTAATCTGCTAAAATAATATTATGTTAATTAGGAATGTATTAATTATTTACTATTTCAATCAACCATTTTTTTTCTCTTATGAAACATATCTCCATTGGGACAAGCATGTATAAATTCCAGAAAATAAAGTGAGGAATTTTTGTATTTTTAACTATTGTGGTCACAAGTCTATCCCTAATGAGACTATAACAGAGATGATTAATAGCTTTCCAGAGAATTTTGAGAGCCCTGCCAATTTCTGTACAATCATTGACAGGTTTCTCTCAATGGCCATGTAATAGCTTTTGCATCTGGGATCCATAAAATTCCATAAGGCAGAGGATGATCACGATCACAAAAAGGCAATGACCCACACAAAAGGATTATGTTCTTTCTAAAAGGTCACTCTTCTCAACATCGCAAAACCCAAACTTGTTAAAATCGATCTTGTATGCTAGGTTGAAGAAATACTTCACACAGTACTGAAATTGACATCTTGTTAATGCTCGCATAGTAGCTCGATCACAATGATAAAATGAAAGGATAAATACTTCCTGTCTGATGGCCCTGTTCTCAATTTAGTGGAAAGTCTTAGACTAGATAGAGAGGAGGAAGGAGAATGAATGGGTAGTATCTGGTTTAAAGAAATTGGACTGGAAGCATCAGCTTATTATGTATCAGCAGCAGAAGTATTAAGTTGTTGTCCAACAGTCTCTACTGATAAAATCCATGATCTTCTGTCAGAATACTGGATGTTCTAGACCCAGATATTCATGACGATTACACAAAAAAATTCTTTGTCCATACAGCAGAATGCTGTCAATCTGAATTTAGGGGAGTTTATTAACTTTCAGCCACTCTCCCTCTATTTACTGCTACTCTTTGCCTACCCATGCATGAACAGAACTTAATCTGGGACAGCTCCAGCTGGATCTCAGATCCAAAACCATTATAAGCCCTCTAGGTGACTTCTAAAACCCACAATCAGTCATGGGAATGTTGAGACTGCAAAGGACATAATTTATTCTCAGTGCTAATATAGAAAAGAGTGTCAGGTTAAAAAGAGGATCTGAAATGTTCTTTGTTGCCATTTTATAGTTGTTGTTCTGGAAATTATGTTTGCGAAACCAAAACAATTCAACTCCGGGAAATGTGTTCATGAATTATAAGCTTCATATATGTTTTATAAATAATCCTGTTACTGCTGCAATAGTTACATGTTTAAATTTATGTATATATTGCAGAGCAGATTTTGTTATCTGCTCCAGTAATTTTTCATTTTATGTAAACTCAATATGAAGGCACTTGCAAGGTTACTGGATGTTCTTATTTTTAAAAATTAAAAACAATCCTGTTTTCATTTTTGTATTGTTGTTCACCTGTATACTTGACTGTTATTTCAGATTAAATAAAATGACCTCAGTATTAATACAAAGCTACCACCTAAATGATTGCAGAGTAAAGCACTTTTTGAGCAGTAGATATTCTCATGAAAATTGTTCAAATACCATGTAATGAAAATCAAACATGTCTAGAAATGAAAGAATTCACAGTGAGTTGTCTCTTACTTACCAAACTCCTTGGGGACTGCTATAGAATAGACACAATTGTGGTCCACACTGTAATTTTTGGGGTAGTTTGGTGATAGGACAGTGCCTTCTGAACCTGTTGAACGACTTCCACAGGGTGCTGGTAAATAAAAATGATAAAATATTGTTTTTATTAAAAACATTAGAAAACTTAAAAGAGGAAAATCTTCATGATCTATAGGAAATTCATTACTGAATTTAAAACACTAAAATTTATTTTCCTTAAATATACAACTATCATCAGCACTAAATATTGAAATAAAGTATATATAAAACTTAATGAGCAATGAGATTTACTGTCCTCAAAAGCAAAGCAATATAATTGTTATAACAGTTATTTCTAAAAGTAATAATGATAGCCTTTCATTTATTATCTCATAAAATTAATAATATCATAACAATGAGAAAACACATATGTGTGGAGGAGAGGAGCCAGGTATTGAAATGTTACTCAGTTACTCAGGCTCCATAATAATTACACTGCTCTCAAGCGTATTATTTCTATACATTGGAATGCATGGTATTACAAGTACATTTCCTAACTCTAAGCCAGTGGTTCCCTAGCTGTGTGTTGCATATTAGAAATCCTGAATATCAGATATTTACATTATGATTCGTAATAGCAAAATTTCAGTTATGAAAGAGCAATGAAAATAGTAGTGGTTGGGCCATCACAACATGGGGAAATGAATTAAAGGGTTGCAGCATTGGAAAGATTGAGAACCACTGATCTAAGCTGTCTATTGCCCCCATCTTTATCTGCCATGAAGGCAAACCAGTCCATGGTTCCCTGGCACTGACTCACTTAGACCCAATTTCACAAAAAGATGAAACTGAAAACTTCTGATAAGTTAATAAGAAGTGATTCCAATGTTAAAAGACAGAAGATTCCCTAGGGTTCATAGACAGGATCCAGCCATTTCTGATCTGGTACTCAGAGGAACTTAAGCACCTACTAAATAGCCATACATTCAGGAGAGCTGATAGTCTCTAAGCAAGCAAACAAGGTTGAAAAACACGCACAATAAGAAAAAAGTAGCTAAAACATGGTTGGAGATTACACCAAAGGTTCTTGGTTAGCTAAAGGGAAACAATGCAATCCCCATCAAAATCCCAACAAAATTCTTCACAGACCTTGAGAGAACAATAATCAACTTTATATGGAAAAAAAAAACAGGATAGCCAAAACAATTCTATACAATAAAAGTACTTCCGGAGGCATTACCATCCCTGACATCAAACTCTATTACAGAGCTACAGTAATGAAAACAGCTAGGTACTGGCACAAAAACAGAGATGTTGACCAATGGAATTGAATCAAAGACCTGGATATTAATCACAAACGTATGAACACCTGATTTTCGACAAAGGAGCTAAAATTATACAAGGGAAGTAAGAAAGCATCTTTAACAAATGGGTGCAGGCATAACTGGATGTCAACCTGTAGAAGAATGAAAATAGATCCATATCTATTACCATGAACAAAACTGAAGTCCAAATGGATTAAAGAACTCAATATTAATCTGACCACACTGAACCTGATAGAAGAGAAAGTGGGAAGTAGTCTGCAACACATTGGCACAGGAGACCACTTCCTACGTTGAACACCAGTAGCACAGACAATAAGAGCAACAATGAATAAATGGGACCTTCTGAAACTGAGAAGCTTCTGTAATGCAAAGGACACTGTCACTAAGACAAAAAGGCAACCAACTGAATGGGGAAGATCTTCACTTACCTTGCATCAGACAAAGGTCTGATCTCTAAAATATATAAAGAACTCAAGAAACTAGACATTAAAACTTTAATTAACCCAATTAAAAATGGGGTACTGAACTGAACAGAGAATTCTCAACAGAAGAAGTTCAAATGGCCAAAAGACACTTAAGGTCATGCTCATCCTCCTTAGTGATCAGGGAAATGCAAAGCAAAACAACTTTGAGATACCATCTTACACCTGTCAGAATGGCTAAAATCAGAAACACCAATGATAGCCTATACTGGAGAGGATGTGGAGTAAGGGGAACACTCATCCATTGTTGGTGGGAGTGCAAACTTGTGCAACCACATTGGAAATCAGTGTGGCGGTTTCTCAAGAAACTGGGAGTCAACCTACCTCAGGATCCAGCAATTCCACTCTTGGAAATATACCCAAGAGATGCCCAATCATACTACAAAATCATTTGTTCATCTATGTTCATAGCAGCACTATTTGTAAAAGCCAGAACCTGGAAACAACCTAGCTGCCCCTCAATAGAAGAATGGATAAAGAAGGTGTGGCACATATACACTTTAGAGTTCTACTCAGTGGTACAAAACAATGACATCTTGAATTTTGCATGCAAATGGATGGAAATATAAAACGCTTTACTGAGTGAGATAACCCAGACCCAAAAAGATGAATATGAACCTTCATCTGGTGATAGATGGAGGTAGAGACGGAGACCCACATTGGAGCACTGGACTGAGCTCCCAAGGTCCAAATGAGGAGCAGAAGGAGGGAGAACATGAGCAAGGAAGTCAGGATTGTGAGGGGTGCATCCACCCATGGAGACGGTGGGAATGATCTAATGGGAGCTCACCAAGGCCAGTTGGACTGGGACTAAACGAGCATGTGATGAAACAGGACTCTCTGAATGTGGTTGACAATGAGGGCTGACTGAGAAGCCAAGGATAATGGTACTGGGTTTTGATTCTACTGCATGGACTGGCTTTGTGGGAGTCTAGTCTGTTTGGATGCTCACCTTCCTAGACCTGGATGGAGGGGGGAGGACCTTGGACCTCCCACAGGGCAAGGAACCCTGGCTGCTCTTAGTACTGGAGAGGGAGGGGGAGTGGAGAGAGTGGGAGGGAAATGGAAGGTGGTGGAAATTTTTAATAAATAAATAAAAAAGGGAAACAATAAAAAAGTATGTTGCAAGTTCAGAGAAAATAAAGTCAACCAAAAAAGAACGGCTTCAAATGGCTAAATGTTACTTACAAGTAGCAAATGAAAAAAAAAAAAAAAAAAAAAAAAACCTTCATTTTCTTTCCCATACCTATGGTCTCCATACTGAAAGAGTTTTGCAAAACCCATAATCCTAGAGGCCCTGCCTCTTGCTCCTTTTTATAGTGTTTCCTTTTCCCTTGCTGGGCTCTGTCCTGCTTACATGCAGACTCACTGGGCAGTAGATTCAGTAAGTTCTTTCATGGTGTATCTTCCCAGGGAAAGGATATGAGTTTGTGAGAAATTTTATTTTTCCTCACCTGTTGTCAATATTGAAATTTAATAGTCTGATTCTTAGCTCTGGCTTAATTTACCTAGTTACTTAGGATTTTTAAATACAAGTTTCTTAGAAGACAAGAATGCTATTGGAAATTTGAAGAGTTGATATCTGCACCATGAGATTTCAGATGATCACTGAATTTTTTTTTTTTTGTGTGTGTGTGTTCTTTTTTTCAGGAGTCTGGGTTCCTTCAGCCCCATCCTGGGAATCTGAACAAAGCTGAATTTAGTGGAAATGAACTAATCTTTTTGGCAGAGAAATTTTAAGAGAGCAGAACATTCAGATAATTCTCTGAAGGTAGCTGCAATTATTAAAGAGATTGGAGAGTTTCTGCACTATAACTATGACTATAGGAAGATGGCCACAGAGGATGGCGCAAGTTCAGCCAAAGGGGGCTGGATTAGTCATCTAGCCTTCAGTATAACTTGGTAGTGTTGTCCATGTGGTATTAGCTTTGCTGGCCTCTTTTCAGAGAACAGCTGAAGCCTGGCTGTATGTGGCAGGGTTGGAATCCCTGCAAGAGAACCCTGATAGCCTAGTGTGTGTTTCCAAAGACAGTAGAATAGTTATGTGTCTCAAGAACTGTGACGGTTTGAAAAGGCCAAACTTTTGATGAATTTCTAGTCAAAGCTTAAAAAGAAGGCACTGGGACTTGTTTCTACTGCATGTACTGGCTTTTTGGGATCCTAGTCTATTTGGATGCAAAGCTTCCTAGGCCTGGATGTGGGAGCAGGGCTTGGACTTCCCACAGGGCAGGGTTCCTGGCCCTCTCTTAAGGAGGTAGGGGGAGGGAGGAGAGTGAGAAGGGGAGCGGGAGGGGAATGGGGAGGAGGGGAGGAAGTGTAAATTTTTGAATGGAAAAGTAAATAAAAATAAACTGAAAAAAAAAAGAAATATTTTTAAATACAAAAACAGTTTGTATTGATCCAGCTAGTGTTTGGTGATTTCATTTATTTGTTTAAAATATTTAATAAAAGCACATTGATAATTTGAGTAAAATAACAAATGCAAAAATTTCGAGAAACAGCACATTGACTTGGTGATAGTCAGGAAAAGGTTCCTAGCTTTCACCACCCCCTTATCAATTGAAACGAGACTAGTCAGGTGTAACCTTATTTCAGCCCTGATAACCTTAATTGTCTGCGACTGCTGTACATGAGAGAGTAACTGAAGAACAAATGGTGGGTTGCACGTTTCTTTTCTTCCTGATTTTAAGGTGCTCTAAACTTAAAACAATAATTTGAATTTACACAGTAGGAATTCTTATTTTTATATTGGGGATATGAATGAAAGTGATGTCTTTTAATTCGTGGTTGAGCCCTGTGACTAAGTCAAGAGTGAACGTTCTGGCACCCCACGTTTTCTGTGCCAATCAGCTTGGATTTGCTTCATGTGTTCTATTTTACATAATAGAAATGAAGGACTTTGACTGAAGTTTTCATGTATAAACATGAAGGGTTTCTGTATGGATGTATGGAGATGACCTCTTTTTGTCCTATGGCCACTAACTATGGATCCTGGAAAGTTCCGAAAGCCTGTGTTCTTCGTTTCTTGCAGTCAGCATGCCCGAATGTGCAGCCAATGAAGCCTAAGCTAGCACAGGTAGGCAATAACTGTGAAGCGCATGATCATATGAACCAAGGGAGATTACACTAACAGAGATCTAGTGTGGTGGATCTGCTTTATGCTTATCCAGGATAAATAGACTACATGAAGTCCTCAGGTATTGTTCTCTCGCATCTCTACATGTTCACAGCTCTAGTTCAATTTCTTCACAGTGATGAAGTCAGGGAAAGGGCAGCTTTTGCTTTCCTTTGTCTTAGTAATCAGAAGATAAAACGACATATGAAGAACTTTTTATCCTTTCCTTAAACTGACTTTTTTCAAAAGAGCTTGTAATTATCATAAGACTTCAAACAGGAGGACTCAATTGATCCTCATTTCAAATTAAGCTATAAAATTATATTTTGATGGTATGTTATTAGATTCACAGAAAAAAAAAAAAACTAAGCAGGGCTTACATCAACACACATAGGGGAAAAAAAGGGGGAAGAAAATGAAGCCTGCATGGGATTACACCAGGCCCTCTGTGTAACATGTTATGGTTATTAGCTCGGTGATTTTATGGGATTCCTAACAGTGGCAGTGGGCATAGCTCTGACTCTCTTTCCTGCTCTTGAGACTCTTTTTCAGCCTATTGGATTGCCTTGTCCAGCCTCAATATGAGGGCTCTTGCCTTATTATATCGTATCATATAATATATCATATCAAATCTTGTTTTATCCTGTCGGACTGCCATGTCTCTGAGGTCTGCTCTTTTCTGAAGAAGAAATGGAGAAGTGCTGGATCTGAGGGAGAGAGGGTGCGGATCTGGGAGAAGAGGAGGAAGGGGAAACCTTTGGAAATGGTGTTGAGACAAAAATCTGTTTTCAATGAAAAAAAGTCACAGTTCTGTGCTTAAAATCTAGAAAGGAGACAAAGAAGAAATTGCTATCCTTTTTACATGATATTGTATTTTATGTATTTTTAAGGATGCTTTAAAAACCCTTCGATGATAGAAACTCCTTCTCAAATTGCATCTTATGCGACCAGACTTCTCCAGAACACACTTATCAAAGCAACACATTGCTTTTGCTGAAATGCGCCATCTTGGCAACTGTCCTAGTGTTTTCATAGCTAATTATAATTAATCATTACTTTGCAGGACTGGAGAATTATATTTTGCATTTACATACAAAGCCAAATTATTTTATGGATGTGCATATTTAAATTCTCTTTCTGAAACGGGCCATTATTCTTTTTCTCTCTCCTAGACTCAAGGTCAAATAAAACACTGGTTTGTTGTTTATGCCATGGGACCGTTTATCAGCGTCTCTCTATCTTTTCCCCATTATCTGCTATAATTCAGTCTTTCAACAGTTTCTGCATGGCTATTTCAATCACCAGTACGCTTTCGCCTGCTATTGATTTTTCTAACATGCAAGTCTTATCATGGTTCACATTTTTCTCTAAGAACAGTGTAAAGTTAAAAAAAAAAAGTCCCTATAACTACTGAGTAAACTTTAATTAGCAAAGTGAGACTGCTGAGAAATGATATCCAGAACATACAACATGATTCTACTTAATAGGAATCATGCTAGAAAAATCACCTAAATCCAATTCAAAGTCCAAATAGGTCCTCTAATATCCAACCATACACAGCATTGTTTTCTTTCTCTGATGCCACCTCCATTTTTTTTTTTTTTGTTATTCCTTTGGTTACTGGGAATTACTGCAGGTTTGCACCAAGGGTTATTGCTATACGGAAGGTAAATAGCTTTAAACGTTTGAGAATAATCAATAATATAGTGTTTAAACACGAGGGCTGCGCAGATACTGGATTCCACTAAGGGAACTGCAAATCCATGCCAATTGAAAGTAATTAATCCATACTAATGTTGTATCCATTTGGGACTACCTCCAGTGAGTGTATACAGTCATCTGCATACTTTAAATTCTGTTTATAATTAAATATTTTTTTAAACTTATGTTTTCATACAGTATATTCTGGTCATGGTTTTCTCTTCCCCTAGCCATTCACAGATACTTCCCCCCCCAACCCAACAATTCGAAGCCATTTTTTCTCTCTCTTTCTTTAAAAAACAAGTAAACAAAAAGTCATTTCAACTAAATAACAGTAACAAAGCCAGGAACCATGCTTAGCCCCCCCTTCATACACACACACACATACACACACGAGGCACAGACAGACAAACACAGTCATACACACAGAAATGCACACACACAGAGACATACACACACTGGCATACACACAGGCACACACACACGAACATGCAGACACAGGTAAACACACGCAGACATGCACATAGGCATACACACAGAAATGCACACACAGGTACACACACATACAGACATAAACACACAGGCAAACACAGACATACACACAATGGGACACACACAGACTTACACAGTCACACAACAGACATGCACACACAGACACACACATATAGACTTACACACAGGCACAGGCACAGACATACACATACAAACATACACACACAGATGTGCACACACAGGCACACACATAGACTTACACACACAGGCACACACAAAGAAATACACAAACAGGCACATGCATACAGACTTACACATAGGCACAGACACAGACATACACATACAAACATACACACAAAGGGACACACACAGATGTGCACACACAGATGTGCACACACAGGCATTCACAAAAACAAACCACAAAATCAAAAACCAGATATACTAAGTTAAATATAACTTAGGATCAAATGATCGTGTACCTATGATTGTTGTATTCTTGAATTGTACATGCAATGAAAGAGCAGACAAGGAAGACACAAACAAGGCTGTAGTTAGTCATGCAACGAAGAAAGCTTTCACTTGTGCTTTGAACAAAGACATGAGTGTGCAAGAGAGAAGAACCAGTGTCACTTTGCCACAGCGTGACTTAGAATAGCATACCATTTAAATGGAGAGACACTTCTGGAGTGTTTGGGTATCTTAGAGACCTCTTAATACATGCAGCATAGCCTCAAGCCACTGGAAATTTCCTATCTATCTCTTTAGCTGTGTAATGTATAATTTATTGTCAAATATACTGTGTAATGAAAATTATGATATATAAATTATTCTCAGAAGGTGCTTTGAAAAGTGAAGACTTTTTACAGGTCACAAAGGAGTCGTGCAGTATATTAAATCAATAATTTACTAGCTGTGACCTGTGATTCTTCAATTTGAAAGAAATGCTGTACCTTACAAAACCGCTGGTACACTTCTCATAAATTACGTATGCCCTGATATAGCCTTATTGAATGTCACAAAGTATAAATCCTCCTGTGGAACACATTTGAAAGTTAGCGCCCCATGGAACATTGTTTTAAAATATAAAACCTCTCCTGACCCTTAAGCTGTCTGCTGTGAATTTTAACACAGACAGCTATGTGAGAATCTCCAAGTATTCAGATATCCCTTTCATGGCTTAGTTTATACCTCCTATATAAACCTAAGTGTTTCATTTTGCTTACCTGCCTCAGACAAATGCTTCTAATGGTATGTTCTTTTTGCTTTAACTCCATAAAGGTGAAAAACACTTTTTAAATTATAATTATACTTAAATTTAGTTTAGCTTTTATTTGCCACTATATTTTTGGTATAATCTCATATATTTACCCATATAAAGGAAAATAATATTGCTGTGAGCTTTTCTTTGCCTTGTTTATTTCAGAAAAGAAGCTGAAATAATTCTCCATCCCCTTGTAATGATTTTCTCTCATAAGTTTATACTTTCTCAAATATCTATTTTGTTATGCCTATGCGTATATTGGGGTGAGAGGCACATGGATAAATTAAAGTGCCTACAGAGTCTAAAGATAGTGTTTTTTTCCTCCATAGATCTTAAGTTACAAGAGAATATGAACAGCCCAGTATGGATTTCAGAAACCAAACATGGGTTCTCTGAAAGAGAAGTAGGAGATCTTAACTGCTGAGCCATCACTCTAGCCCATTATATAACTTTTAATAGTAATTTTTCACAACGTGGTAATTACTGGCTTATAAGCAATTGTAACGGCTTAAAATGTAAACTCAACAGGTTTACCCTCTACATATGTCACCTCACTGATCAAACAATTATTAGACTAATTTATTTAATATTATTGAGTAGGAAGATATTCCATTTACCCATCACTACTCTGGCAACTATGGATTCCATCAGCGCATATTTCTAGAGAAAGTAATTCAATGGCAAAGGCTGTGAATTAGCTACCATACTTGGATATATCTTTTCCAATGACTTATAGAAATTCAGTAGCAGTCCTGAAGATGCAAATAGCCGAGGAATAGCATATCATTGATTTTTTGTCTCCTCATTAGGCATTGCGATAGAAGATATATGTTGTAAAAGTATCTGCTCAACGTATAAAGCTGAGTGAGTTTTACCTGTTGACAAGTTTCATAACCCACAGGGCTATTCAGTTCCTGGACATTTGCCTCATCCCTCTAAGAATTTTATTATGCAAAAGCAACCACTGCCTTTTTTTGCAATCCCACCTCTGTGACAGTTACACACTGTGATTCTGTGATAAAATGTACATGACAATAACAACCACTTAAGATGACTGCTAGTGAATTATTGATGTTTTTTGAAGCTAAAATTCTCCACGTAATTTAGTTGGAATTGCACTTTCTGAGACTTTTAAATTATGGTAATCTGCTATTTTTTAAATTACTTAAAGCACAAATATGTTAGTATAAATGATTTTATAGAATAACTCTTTTCTAATATTTCCTACCAAACCTTCAGCTCAGTGTTTCTGTTTTTGAAAGTCTATCTTGGACTCTACAGTTATATAAAACCCCTGTTGTTGTACAAAACTCCACTGGGAAATTTCAGGAAGAAATTTGTAATCCATAATCATATCTGTCATGATTTATATGTCTCATTAATATGTATCTCTATTTCTAGATTGTCGGGGTTATGAAGTCATGCTTCTGTATTTTTAGTATTATTTGTTCCTCTAGAAGCAAGTATATTATTTGTACCTATAGAATCAAGCCTCTATACACAGTGAACTTCTGCTAAATTTGCCTTATTAATAAAACTAATAACATATACTTTAGTACTATTTTCCAATTGACTAAATATGCAGAGTTTAAAATTTATAAAACTTTACAAACCTTTTATGGTCATATACCTAAATTTAATTTAAAAAGTCCCATCCCTTTTAAAATAAAAAAAATAAAATACTCAGTCTTAAATTTGACATGCACTTTTACCAAGCATGCTTGGAAGACAGAAACATGAATAGAAATAGCAACATAAAGCCTCTATTCAATCAGATCCAAACACAGGTAGAAGGAATGAATGAACTGACATGAACTACTGTCCAATTTTCTAGAAAATGTAATGAACTTCCCTAGTGCTTTAAGAAGATCAACAAGACCTCAACAATTCCAAATCACAAAGCATAGACAGGAAGGCAGGAGGAACTTCCTTAATTTCTCTACTCCTTTCTTGAGAGATAGGTAGTCTGTCTAGTACCATCTACAACACACTGCTACCCTCAGGGAAGAGCTGACATAATTTCTCTACTTATATCTATCTATCATCTATCTATCATCTATCTATCTATCTATCTATCTATCTATCTATCTATCATCTATCTATCTATCATCTATCTATCATCTAATTTCTCAAGAAAAAAACAACATAGCTTTTCAAAGGAGGACAGGATCATTTCAATTCAGCTTCTTTATGCAGTATCGATTTCTGGCTGGTTGTTGAGAGACATAGGGATGAAGCTATTTTACTCGTTATAATAATTCAAAAGTTCATAATAGATAGAAAAAGCAATATTACTAGACAAAATGTGAAACATTTGTCTATCATATCAACTCCATATTATACAGTTGATCTTTTCTGTGTCATGAATTCATTAGGGAAAATATAGACTATATGTTTTCTGTAGCCTAACAGAATTATTTTCTATTTGAAGTTCAGCATCTTCTTTACACATTAATATAGAAAACTAAGCATGGTAATATTAGTAGCTACTGTGACTTATTTTGTCAATAACAGAAATGCAAGACAATAAATTATATATTATGATTATATTTACAGTAGTGACTAATAAAGTACAGTAGTTGTTAGACCTGCTGCGAGAAGTCATGAAGCAATGAATAGGAAGCTGAATCATGTCAATCTCCTTTTAAGTATTTATGTTTATGATTGTAGATTTGGGCTGCTCTCGTCTTTCTTCACAGAAATGTCTACTGCAAAGGGTTAATGCAGACTCATCATTCCTCAAGATGCATGACTTGCTAGCGGCTGCTAGAGCTCAGGCATTGAATGAAACCTTATACCAACTCCTTCTTGAAGGCTTTGAGTACATGGTGAAAGAGAGAGCAGAAAGAATATGAAACTTGAAGATGAGAAGGAGTTGTAAGACATTCTCGCCTCTGAATATGGCATGATTGTTCCACACATAAATTCACAGCCTCTGATTTTACCCACACTTGATCAAATTGTTTACAAATGCCAGCAAGAGTGGAATAGGTGCTCAAACCATACATGAGAAATTAATATGTGTGAATGACTATAGATGGAAGAGGAGCCACATTTCTTTGGTGATGGTAAGGATGGATATAACCCTCATACACATATGCACATACGAAGTGTTTGAAATGGTTATATAAAAAGGCATGAATCGGGGAAGATGTTAAGAGATATGTTGGGCTGGTGGGAGGACTTGAGGGAGGGAGATGGTTATGAATAGGATACATTGTAACATGCCTTAAAGTTTTAAAAAGAAAGGAAATAAATTAGTAAAAAATAAAAGAAAGCAATACAATATTTTATGTGTGCATATGTGTTGTATGTATGTGTAGGTTTATAATTCACATATTTGTGAGAACATGCATGATTACTGATGCATATGCATGCCCATCTGGAAGCTATAAGGATTAATGTCGAGTGTCTTTGTTGATCACATCTCAACTTACATATTATATTAAGGCAGAGTCTCTCAGTTGCACTCCAAGCTCTCCAATTGCCTAGTCTTGACCTGCAGATGTCTTGTTTTCTAAGACCCGAGTGTGGGATCACAGGCAGGCTATCTCACTTGCCTTACATTTATGTCGCTTCTGAGGATGCAAACTGTGTGGCTTTCACACTTTCACAGCAAATCCTATCTCATGAGTCCCCCACAAATATATTAATTACTGTATTTGCATCCTTTGATAATTATACTTAATTATAATTTTCACTTCCCCTTTTGACTTAGGTTATAAAATGACACTTCTAATGGGACTCTCAGTCTTCATCAGTGTACCATGTTTAGAAATCCTTACTCTATTTATAGAATTTTTTGCTACCTTTCTTTCTGTCTTTCATCATGATATTTTTCAGTGGTTTTTCTTTGCCTGATATGCAGATCAGGATGATTTTAACTGCATTTGAGGTTCCCTTCTTTCCCTCTTTTATAACATAATAAATCAATTCTCTGAATCATAGAGGTCATCAGATCGGGCTTGGAACTAGAGAGAAAGGCCCTATCATTGAATTGACCTAAGGCTCTTCAGAAAAGCCTTATGATCCCCTACCATTTCTAACAACTCAGCCTAATTCACTGAGTTGTGTGATAAAGTTTGGGACCAGAGTCTCTGATGAACACACAACCCAATTTTGTCTTTTTATAAATGTACGTCTCCCTTAGGAATGCTGGAGACAATGTTTTGCTCACTAGAGATAAAAATGTAACTTTGTAAAATTTTCTTTATTTGACAAAAGAAAGAGTAGCATTCACCTACTTTTCCAGGTAAGACTATTTTTACTTTCCTTGAAATTATTATAAATTTACAGTGCAAGGTTCCCCACTTTCTGACCACTAGAACCCCAAAACTGAGGGTTTCAGCGGGGGAAAACAGGAGACAAAAATATTTATCAATTTGTCTCTCACAGAAACAACACATTTTAATTATTTTCTTTGTCATTGCTAAGTATGAGTAATTTCTATTTTTGAGAAAAAAAAACATCAAATATTCCAGGATGGATCAGAAAATGTTATATAGCAATACGCCAGCTTGAATTCTTCATCATCCTGCCTCGACCTCCCGATTAATAGAATTACAGGCACCTACCTCTAAGGCTGAGCAGTTTCCCTTTGTTTTACTGCCAGTAAAATTTTCACCAGATTCTCTTTGCATGGTTTTCTGTAGACTGCCTGTAACCTGTGTTATATTCTAGGTGTGTTTATTAAATAATGGCATAGCTTTCACTCTTCCTTAGGTTTTGTAGAAAGAATTGCTATCAGGCTTTCTGTATTATCAGCAAAAGTAAGACTTGACTATTTTTAGATCTTTGGCCTTATAGGTAACAGCATTTGAATGTCTCTATGACTTCTAAAGTTACTGCTATACTTTATTTTCCTTAGTAGTATAGAGAAAAATCAATGAATTGATTCAACTTTCTAGATATTTTTTTCCCATTTGCAACAAAACCAGTAATACATTAGAAAGTATCTTTGAAGGCTTGGGGCTCCATTTTGTAAAGGAAGACTGCTTGTTCATTTTCTGGCCACCCAGACCCTAAGAATTACATAGAAACTATATCAATTACAACACTGCTTGACTGTAACTCAGGCTTATTTCTAGCTTGCTCTTACATCTTAAATTAACCCATTTCTACTAATCTGTGTATCACCACGGGTTGTGACCTCCTAGAAAGGTTCCATTCATCTTTCTCCTTTAGCTTCCACACGGCATCTCTTTGACTCTGCCTAATCTCTCTCTATCTCTGTTCAGATTTCCCGCCTGGCTGTACTCTGCTAAGCCATTGGCCGAAACAGCTTTATTCATCAACCAATAAAAGCAACATATATACAGAAGGACATCCCACATAAACTAAGTTAAATACAGATTACATGACAGTTGAGAGTTCAGGACATGCAAATACGATAAAATTATAAAGCACTTATCACCACCCTTCTTGAGATGTAGGTGAAATATGACCCCAAGCTCAGTGGTCACAAAAAAGAAGTACACTGAATAAGCATTTATTTTCAGACAAATTGCTCTGCATATAGGCTGTTCTCCACAGTATGAATCCAACATTAGTGATGTCTATCTATTGTGCTATGTTTAAGGCTGACTGGATTGATAATATTATGTGTGCGTGCCTGGAAATGGCAGGTCCTCAATTACATCAGCTTTTCTTCTTGTTTCCTTTTAAGTCATAGTTTTGCAACCATAATATGAAAACAAAACGTATTTTGGTTTTATCCCAGTCTTTCCACAGCACAAAACATGTTGTGCTTACTATCGTATAATCAGTGTCTTGTGTCTGTGAGGAAAATTACTTTGTGCTGCTGAGGAAAGGCAGATACAGTTGATGATGGTCAGATATCATTTAGGTGTAGGCCTTTGTTTTGTAAATCTTTCATCTTTCTGTTCCCATAATGTCAGATTTTTAAATGACAGCAAATGCTAGAAGACTCGGTGTGTTGAGACTAGATAAATTCTTTATACATTCATAACGGTACACTACTCTAGAGTTTTATATACTTTTAAGACATTTGGAATAAGAATTTTAGGCCAGAGTCATAGTGGCCAACAGCACTAGCCCCAGACCTGCCATCTTGAGATTATTCCCTGGGTCTCATAACATAGACACAGAGAAATTATTCCTCCACATTGTCCTTGCCCTCCATATGCAAGTTCTGGAACCTATATATACACACTCAGACACTCACACAGACTTACACACACACAATGCACACATACAAACACATATAATAAGGAAATAAAATGTAATTTTAAAAATGTAGTTAGCATCAAGTCACACCTGGACAAAAAGTTTAGGAAGACCAGTTCAGCTATTTACATCCTCAAACATGCAGACAAAATGATTTTCTTAAAAGTAGGTTGACATGTTCTTAATCAGAGATCACATTGAAGTTGGAAAGCGACAACTATGAAATGCACATTTTTACCATTTTCTAGTTTTCTCTTCAATTAGGAGGATAAGAAGGCTTTTCTTTTAGATGCTTCCATAATGAACAATGGGGTCTCTAGGCCATTGATCTTAATCTCGACATATTTGTATAACCTCAAATCTATGGACAGATTTATAGATGATTGGTAAATGAATAAATACTTTCAGCATAAAATAGGACCTACATTAGTATTAATGAAATGAACTTATTAAAAATAGCAGTATAAATTTTCTAAACAATTGCTAGAACTATTTCTAAAAGATATCTCTTAAGGTCATCATTTTCTACTCAAAATTTGAGATGAAGTGTAAAAACAAATTTTAGACATTTAGCTACCATTTTTGCATGAACTTGTCTTCATTAAGTTCCCATATTTAGCCTAAAGTAATTTTCCAGAAATATGTGTAAAACCTTTAATCTAACCACTTATTCTTGACACCTTTTACCCATTTGTAATAAATATTTTTTTAATTGTCACTGTTGTAGGGTGCTTGCCAAATTCCTATATTGGAAACACAATGGTGAGGGCAAATGCCAAAAAGTGGGCCCTTTAAGATACAACCAGGCCATGGGGGCCCTTCCCTCTTCTTCCCCAATTGCTTTTGGTTATGGTATCTATCACAGCACCGGGAAGCAGACTAGGACTGTATTTAGGATTAAGAGCAGCAAATGCAGACATTTTGAATGAGGACAAAGATGAAGGCTTGGAAGAAATGAGGAAGCCAATGGCAGACAGTATCCATGGATGTAGAGATAAGAAGCACCAGTGTGCTTGGGTGGGCAGATGCAGCAGAGCTTGGAATTATAACATCTTTGAGTTTTATTCTTTTCTGCAAATCCACTGATGACTTTGAATTCTTAAAATCAGCCTCCAGCCCTAGCAGTTTCCAGGGCTAGAATTCTTTTGCCCTATAGAAAAATCAGATAAGGGTTTTCACAGAGAGAGAGAGAGAGAGAGAGAGAGAGAGAGAGAGAGAGAGAGAGAGGGAGGGAGGGAGGGAGGGAGGGAGGGAGAGGGAAGAGGGAAGAGGGAGAAGGAAGAGGGAGAGGGAGAGCTATCCTTATATTTGGAATTGGCTAGTACACGCCCAGTGAACTCCTTAATGGAGAAAGCTAGTTAAGAAAGGAACTAAAACATAAATCATCAGGGAATTTTAGAAGGGAAGGTTAGTGTGCTACACTTCATTTTTAGGTGGTTAATAAATAGCTATTGTTTTTCATAAAATTATGAATAGTGCACAGACTGTTTTAATCAGCCACCCACTTCTTTTCTCTCAGTATGCTTAGAAGCTGCAAGGTCACTAAGCAACCTAGGGGAAGCTGACAGCTCTTAATCAGATAGCATATATACCAGACACTGTAGTTTCTATCGACCTAGATCTGGAGTTAGACTTACTGATCAAAATGAAGAAGAGACCCAGGCCTCTAAATTATCGGTTCTGGGCTATGCTGTTGTAAACCGTTCTGATGGTGAGTGTTGTGGGGTAAAACCAGAGCAACAGCTTGGGCAGGTAGTAAATCTATGTCCTTGGAGATTTGTGAATACCTTAGATGGAATGTTCTTTGCCTGAACCCCTAAACTCTGAACAAATGCCTGCTGATAAAGATAATTACAAGAAGGCTTCTCTGCACTTAACCTAGGAGAGAGAAACAAGGCCTGGCAGTGGGAAACTGTTTTCACTAAATAATTCTGAACTGTGGGAATTAATCCCCAAATATGTAACAGAAAGGGAATTCAGCTACAGTGAAAAATCTAAAGCAAAGAACAGCCACTTATTCACAAAGCAATAATGCCATAACGCCTTGCCTTTTGGTTTAGCTTTTACCAGATCCCTTGGTTCTGATAAGTCACCTGTGAAAAATGGCTGAGCAGTTAGTGTATAATGTTGCGGCTTGTAGCATTGTCATATGAAGTAAATCAAGCCAACATGGTTAGATAAAATAAATAATTAAAAAATATCTGGAATCTTTTGCTATTTGTTTTTAATTTCCTTTCTTAATATTGAGTGGAAATTTATGGATAACATTTATACATGCCTGTAATTTTAATCCCATATGTCTGTTAACAACTAAATTTTATTTCAGCAGATGTCTTTTAATGTACAAAAAATAAAAAAGATTTTCCAAGAACATTTATTTTTATTATGTGTTAAATTCAAGAAAATTGTGGGTATAAACTTGCTGTTCTGCTGTCGTTTGATACACACGGCAATCTCCGGTGACAAACTGCAGGGTTTCTCAGTACTGAGCAGAAATTACAGCAGATTGCAACTGTGTGGGGCCTACCACTGACAAACATAATCTCAAGGTGTCTACACGAAGCTCTTTAAAACATATTTTTGAGATATAAAATGAATACTTGCTCCTAAACAGAGATAAAAAGCCTGTTCTCTGAAACAGTCAAACTTTATAAATTGCTGATCCTGTCTACATATCATGTTTTAAGAACATGTATATAAATTAATGTCATATCTTAAGCAGGAATTGGTAGACCATCATTCCATGGCACTTTGTTTTTTTTTTTTAGGGTAAATCTCAGAAAATATTAAGAGGCAAAATAGAGCTGTGCTCTGAAAGTTTATAGACCATGACTAGGCTGTTGGAGTTCTATATCAAAAAGACAGTACAAGGAGTTGGTTTCAACATCCAGCACACCAAGACCAATGAATATGCAAAGTATTTCTTTATTTTTGGCATTATGGATCGCTGTCTAACAACTTACAATTTGTGACCATTAAACCACAGCTTACAGTCAGTCAAGATGTCCTGCCTTTGTTCTTACAGTCTTTGAGACATTCCTGTCGGGTGTAACCTAGCATGAAAGGCTGCAGATGGAGAGTCACCTAGTTCGCCATTGGCTGAAATTAGGGACAGAGACATGGGCATCCTAACTTAAAGCAGAAGCAACCACCAGAATAATTGGATATAATAGAATTCAGACCCAGAGAAGGGTGTTGGCGCCTTTCTAGTGAGATACACAACAGATGATGTTATACATTTTTACATCAGGTTGAATAAAAAAAAGTCTTGTAAAAATCAGGGGAAGTTTTTTTTTTTTTTTTTTTTTTTTTTTTGAAAACACAGTATCAATGGACCAAAAAAAAAAAAAAAACATAAAAAGAGATTAAAATGGATAATAGGAGACAACCATTGAATGAAATGTAAGTAATTTTGTATCAGCAAGCATAAATAGTAAATTGACCCTAAAATATTTTTTCATGAACAATGAATTTTGCTGGATCTTATTACACATGCCTTAGGAAATAATTGACCTTTAAATGTTGTTACTACCATGGGAAGGCAGTCAATGTTATATATAATTACAGTTAAGGAAACACGTAGCTTTCTATTTTGCTGCTTATCCTCCAAAATATTTTAAATTCTTTTTAAGAGATAGTAAAACCACAATAGCAAATAAACTGAGCTTTGTAGCTCAATTTTCAACCACTTCATATAATACTGTAGAATAAACCATATGGTATATTTCATGATCAGATACGATATATTAATACTGAACAAGGACACAGAGCACAGAGCCAGTCTTACATTTAAAAATATTATTTAACATTAAATATATCTAGTTCTAAACAACATATTTGTTTTCTCTAGCTGTATTAAATGTTGTTATGACAAATTGGTCATAGTTATTTTTTCTTTAGGCTTAAAGAATCTACTTAGAAGATTTGACTGTTATTAATAAACTTTGTATTTGGACTATATATTAAGTTGTTATGTTTTAAGAAAGTTGAAACCATTAAATGTCTTCCTATTTTATTAATGTAAGTGAAATATTATAAGTACTCACATATTAGAATAGATAATTGTGTATATATATATATATATATATATATATATATATGACATTGAATTGTGGGATAGATATTTGTTCAGTTGAAGACATCATATACTGCCAAGTGAAGCATATGTCTTAGATACTTGGATTCTTTGGGGCAAGTGTTGAAAAATCAAGGCCTCTCTGTGTTTATATTCAATAGCTGTCAATCACCTTCTGAGGTCCCTAGTGTTGTTTTGTCTATTAACTAGATCTTAGCACTCAAATGATTCATTAAACACTAATCCAAAGTTCTGTTTTCCCCAGGTTGTAATGTCAAAGGATTCTAACCTAGGGCTGCTCTGCTCTTGAACATGTATATACTTACTTTATACTTACTAGGTAATATGTACTTAACCAAATAATTTCCTTTCAGAGAATTCACTTGCCTATATATTACTAATGTTCTACCTACAATTAAGATAAGTCACTAGATGTTTTTATTTGTTTGTTTGAGTCAGGGTTTTGCTTTGTAACATAGGTTCAATGAGAACTGAGACAAAGCCTACCCCAGCCTCATAATTTCTGGGATTACAACTTTATATCAGAACTTGGTTTTTTATTTCTTAAAAAAAAAATCAATGCATAAGCAAATATTTGACTTATTCTAATTTTAGATGAAGGAGAATATCAGATTAAAGAGGTCAAATGGCTTAAGTAAATAAAGAGTCATGCATAAATAATATTGTCAAATGAATACATTTTATAAGAAAAAAATAGAATGTATGTTAGACATTGACAATTCATTCGTTTCACTATCATATCAAAGACTTTTTTTGGTCTCTAATTACTTTAAACTAGAATCTAAAGTGATCAATTTACTTTTACAGAACGGTCCAGTGCACACACAGCTCATGGCATGCATTCATACACATGAGCATATACATATCTATTGTGTTTGCACCGTTTACACACATCTAAAACGTTCCAAACATAAAATTTCCCTTCCTCTTTTCTGTGCCTTAGAATATTTTTTTTATTTATAATTCAATTGTATTTAATTTAATTCTGTATCTTTTAGCAAATTGGTGGTTATGACTAAGTGGGTTGATGACATGACGCACTGGTGGTGCTCACACTTGGAAGCTCTTTCCCAGGTGACATCATTTTTTAGTAGCCTCTGTACCATTTTGTACAATGCATTAAAGTCATTTAACTGGCTAGCATATCTATGTTATTCTTCTGCAATGAAATCTTTTGCTTACCCCTTTCTCCAAGGCCTTCATACAGAGTTATACTCAAGCACGTGGTTTTAAAGCACTGTATTATGGTGTCTCCATTTAGACATCTCCGTATTTAGGAAAAACATATTGTTCTGTACCATTATTGCAGCTAAGTGTTCTCAAAATAACCCATATTATTACATTTAAGTTTGACATCTAATGTGTCAAACTTAGTCCTGAAGATAGAAAGTAAGCACAAGAGCATCAAATGCCTGTGTTTTGAGATAGCTCTCTTACTAAACCACCCTCACTTTCATGGAGACAGCTAAGAATATATGTACTCCTCCAAAGGATATCTTTATTAAATCCACTTGTCAATGCCTCATGAAATTTTATTTCCTTTACCACACTTACAGGTTGTATTTTAAAGGAATAACTTTGAAACTATAGAATATTTTATATAATAATAAAACGTTATCAAAAGTTCTATTGCTTACCGTGACAACTTGGTAGAACTCTATTCCATCCAGGTCTTCCATCATCTCCCATGATGCAAGTGAGTGTTGAATACCCTTGGAGAACATAGCCAGCATCACAGTAATAGGTGACTGTTGACCCCAATTTATAATCCATTCCAAGTCTAGTACCATTCATTATATTGCCAGGATCAAAGCAGGATTCCCGGAGTTTTGCTGTAAAACAGTGCCAGTAACATATTAATTGGACTGAGACATTCTTTTCTGAGATATTTTATAGTATGCTCATCTGCTGACAATCAGTAACTACATACAGCAAGCGTAGAGAGAGAACACGGCTGATCATGTGGAAAAAATGTAGAGTGCTATGCACAGTGTGGATGCATACAGACACACCCTGGATTCAGGGACAGGATCGTTTCCTGAGTTCAGTTACAAACACACGCACACCTTCATTCATACATTCCTTCTCATGCATCAGCTTGAAAGTCCACTCTGAAACAGACACAAGGAGCGCTGTATTCACGGGTCCCCCTAACTGTGGAGTGAAGAAAAAAATAAAATGCAAACTCACAAAGTAAAAGTTCCAAGAATATCTTAAAAAGCAGCATCTCCATTTTCTATGCACTGAACACGAACGTAAGAGTTGTGTCTAAAACACCATGTTTATAAGGGACGCTAGCAACAAAGGATGCTGGTATTTGAGGAAGTCTTGAAAACAACCACTGAGAGTTGAACTGGAACAACCACATTCTCTTAAGTGTAAAATGCATAAAAATGCTGTTTTCAGAAAACATCCCACAGGGTGGTTACTGCACTGTGTCACTAAAACCAGATCGTGCAAACTTCCTGCTCTTTTCAGGAAATATATTGACATAATATTGTTTCTGCAAAATTTTTCTATTGTTAGATTCAGTGTGAAGTGGAATCATTTATCTAATGATTTTTATGCATTTTTAAATCCTCGGTGAATACATTCCTATAAATATAACGGCCCTTGTTTATTACCAAAGTGTGCCAAAGCATTTACATCTGGAAAATTTGAAATCACCTAACACAAATTATGAAGCAACCAACTTTAGAATTATTTTTGTGAATAATATATTGCGTTGGCGTACTGTTATGCCAATTGAAGAACAGATCATAGGAACTTTTTTTATTTTTCCTCCTACTATTTTCCACGTAAGATATATTAGGTAATGAAGGTTTTTTTTTTTCCTCAGCTTGTTGTAGATATTTTAGTTTTTCCCTTGCAGAATGAAAATCATCTGAGAAGTAGGCATGAACTCGCATTTATCTGAGATACGGCCAATAGGCTTTACCTCTTGTAGAACTGCAAGGCTAACCCGGGAACGGTTTCAAGGTGAGATGAGAGAAACCTGGGAGGAAGTGATGCTTGGCTCTCAGAGTGACTATGCTGCAGTCAATTAGCGCACTTGCCGCGGGCATTTCCGTGGGTACCATTCCTGTCTTTCATCCTCTGGGTTTTCAGAAATGTTTCCTAAATTGGAACTCAAGGTAGAACTTAGAACTAGGTCTAAAGTAATGACACTTCCTCCTTATTTAGTTCTTTTATCTTTCCTTCTCTCTTTCCCTCTCTGCAGATGTATGCATACCCGTTCACCTTGAAGGTACAAGGAACTATCTCAAAGCTAAATTCTCATTGACAACATGGAGAAGAGGAATATATTTTAAAGCTACTTACTTCCCAGGAACATTATTATTACGTTATTCTAATTATCATTTTGTAAAAACAAACAACGCTTTTATGGTGTTCAGAATGGAGTAGCTGACAGAAAGAAAGTCACTGCATAGATTCTCTGTATATGGACTGTTACAGCCAATCGATAAAGAGAAATGAATAAAATGGACAAGGTGTGGACTCCAGATCCTTTCCATTTTAGTATATGTGGAAGTGGTTTGTGGATTACAGAAAGGACAAATAATAACTAAATGTAGCAGTAGATAAGAGTCTGGACTTTTGGGATAATGTGGAATCACATTTTTTTTTCTCAGCCATATGACTTTAGGCAATTGACTTTAATTTGTTTTGCCAAAAAGAGCAAATGATTTTCAATTCATATTTCTTCATAGTTAGTCTGAATACAATGCGGGCTTTTAAAAATGTGTCTCTTATTTGGTATTGCTCCCAATTAAGAGTAACTGTCACACTTGAAGGTTTTACTTAGGTTTATTTAAAATTATCATCATGGATACAATATTGGTCTTCAGAACTACTGGTACTTAACATGGTATGGAAACTCTAATATAGGAAATTTAATAAGCAAAGAATAGAAATGGAATGTTAGCAGAATAGAAACAAAAGTACCTCTCCTTATGCAGAAATTCCAAAAATCCAACAAGAATACTATCTCAATAAAAGGGTTAAGTAACTAGAAATATACAAAAAATTATTAAATATCACCCTGCCTTCATTACTAAGAACTACCACAGCAATCTAATAATAGAGGCATTACTTATTACCAACAAAGTAAAGTCTTTTTAATTAAAGTGAGAAAGAATTTATAAAGAAAATTATAAAGCATTACTGAAAGACATTAATGAAAGCAGGAGTAAATTGAGAGACTAGCTGTATTAATAGATGAGAAGATTAAATGTCACACATCAATTTACTCCCAAATGATTTATTAATTCAACATGGTAATAATAAAATGCAATATGTAGAAGAAGCTTAATTCTAAATATGAAGTCAAAGCTCAAAATGTTGTGACAGGCATCAAGGACAAAATTTAAAAAGAGAGAGAGAGAATTTGTTCTATAGGTTCAATGCTTTAGGCACTAGATGAGGGAGATATTTTGGTAGGATTTGGAAATCTTAGGAGGCAGGACAAGCAGGAGAAGGAGGTTATGGGAAGACACATGCCCTGCAAGACTGTATCTTGCACTAACTTTATTCTTTTCTCTTTGCTTCTAAGCCACCATAAGGCTTAGGCAAAGGGCATGGTCCTGTCTCCCCACTCGACTGTAGCCAGTAGAACAGGACATGAAAACAGTGAAGCCATGATCCCAAATAAATGTTTCCTCATAGTTAGTAAATCTGTTGGTATTTAGATACACCATTAAAAGTCCCATTTACAGAAGGTGGTGTACACTTTATCGCTGCTGTTTTAACATATATTACTGTTCTGAAAAATATTGCTATGGGGATGAAAAAGTGGTCCGTGGAATAGATTCGAGAGTTAAAAGTTGACACAGGGACTAGATAGTTGACAGCAATAGCATTATCTGTCAGGAAGTGTGCTACAACGTTTGATTAGTTACATTTTAAACTGCAAATTAGGGTGCTGGTTTACAAAAAATAAACTCCACATGAGTTAATAATAAATTAATGACTTAAGAATGGAAAATATAGCTCTATTTTTAGAACAAATATACGACATGTTTATGAAAATTAGTAATAAGAAAGAATATTTTTTACTTATTTTCGTTTTCTGTTTGTTTGTTTGCTTGTTTGTTTGTTTTCAAGACAAGATTTATTTACGTAGCCCTCGCTGCCCTGGAACTTGCTCTGTAGACCAGGTTGGCCTTGAACTCAGAGAGCTCCATTTCATTCTGCTTCCCAAGTGCTGGAATGAAAGACTTGCACTACCACCACCCAGTTAAGAAGGGCATTTTCAGCAAGACACAAAACATATAAATTATGAAGAAAGGGAAGGATTAAATGTGATACAGATTTTCAGATGCTCGTACAGCATCATAGCAAAATAAAACAGAATGCTCCGTTGACCAAAGATGGAAATGAAATAGTAATTAAAGCAGAAATTATTTATTTGCATCTATTAATGACATTAAATATTTCTAATAAATAAAATCAATGAATTTGAAAAATTTGTGATTGTAGGAATGCACAGATCCAACGAGAAGATGGCAGTGTGCAAAATAGTAGAGAGAGATTCAACTTAATACTACCTGAGGCAAAAAAAATAAAATGTCAAAGACCTAATAACCATAAGGCTAAGAATGTTAAAACTTAATAAGAGAAGTGATTTTTGAAATCTTAAAGCTCTTACCATCTGATGTTTAGTATTAACAGGAATAGACTTTCAATATTTTTAATTAACCTGGCAATAAGGAATTAAATTGAAGAATTTTATACCCTTTGACTCAGTAATCCTGTTCCCAGAAACACAAATGTCTCTGTAAGATTATCACATATAAATTCACAAAGACCCATAAAAGAGTGTTCTTGACATAATTCCTTTCCAACAGTAAAAATTAGGATAACCTATCAGAAAAAAAAATAGAAAATAACTATGATATAGCTATATTAAAGAGTATTGTGAAGAAATTAACAAATCTGTCTCAAATATTGAAGTCTTAGAGCTATATAAGAAAAAAAAACAATATAGAAATGATGAAAATAAAATGGTTATATGAAAACACGCTAAAGTATGCACATATGATAAATGTCTTGGTTACTGTTTTATTGCTGGGAAGAGACACCATGAGCAAGTCAACTCTTATTAAAGAAAACATTTAATTTGGGGTTGGCTTACAATGTCATAAGTTTAGGTCATTATCATTTTGGCAGGAATCTCGGTGGGAACTTCGTCATACATACTGTGCTAGAGCAGTAGCCTTAGATCTACATCTGATCGTCAGACCAAGAGTGAGAGGAAGACATTGGCCATGGAATGTGCTTTTGAAGTCCCCAAGTTCACCACTAGTGCACTAGTTGGCAGCGACAAGGCCACACCTCTTAATCCTTTCTAACATTTTCAGTCAGTTCCTTCCCTGGTGACGAAGCATTCAAATACATGAGCCTATGGGGACCTTTTTAAATTCAGATCACCATAATAGAAAGCATAAAACTAGGTACAAACCTTCAAAAATAGAAAATTAAGCACAGTATCCAGGTACAGGAGGACATAGTCATTAATAGAAGCCAGGATGAAAGGAGGCTGTGAGTCTGAAAAGAGCAGGGGGCCAGAGCATAGGGAGGGTTTGATCGAGAAAGGAAAGGCAAGGGGGATATGATATAAAATATAGAAGGGCGAAAGTGAGGATGTCAGAAATCTATATCAAGCATTGATTTTTGATTTTGATTTTCTCCCTATTTAGCTATTAGCTGAGCCCTAGAATGTCTTCCCTGTTGAGACAGTCATCTGGCATTCATTCAAGCTCAGCTCTTCTAAATTCAACTGGTTATGTAGTTCACAGTTCACAACTTCTGAAAATGTCCTATCATCTTCAGATCAGACCAACTAACTCTTGCAAAAAAATTTCCCCAAAGAGTTGATGCCCAAATTCTCACTGTCTGTGCCAAGAAGCCTGTTTATTCCTCAGCAGGCAGGCCATTTATTACATTGTCCCATAAAATGTATGACACTCAGAAGGCTGAATGTTACCACTGAAATCAAATTTGCACCATGGTTATGTTCAGCGTTTATCATTGGGCTTCATAGGCATTTCCATAATGACAGCAGAGATGTCTTTACCTGCTGACCTGTGAACATTCCCTTTACTTACATACTGATGCAACAGATATCGTAGTGATTTTTATGATAGTTCTAAAGAGAATAACCCAAGGTCTGATTTAAAAAAAAGGAAAGGAATTAACACTGAGCATGTAATATTTAACTTTTAAAAACAAGAATAAAGAATCTTCTGTAAAGAAATATAATGCCATGTTTACAGTATTCACTGGGTAGATTCTTCGAAATTATATTTTCTTATGTATAATTTTCAGTCATTAAAAATTGTCAGTGGGGGATAGGTAGCTAGCTCAGCGTGTAAGAGTGCTTACTATGGATGTACAGAGACCTGGTTTACATTCTTAGGATGCAAATAAAAATAAAAACCAAACATGGTTCTGAACACTCACCACCCTAGTGAGGAGTATAGAGGATAGTGATAAATCATTTAGGAAGACTAGAAATTAGTCTAGCCAATATCAGGAGTTGAAGGTTTAGAGACAGATCCTACCACAGGGGAGTGAAGTGTAGAGAGAAACAGAGCAGGAAACAGTGTGTTCTCTGCTGATCTTGGTACAGAATCACATAAGCGCATGCTCCTCTACACACACACACACACACACACACACACACACACAGAAAATTACAAAATAAAATTAAGTATGTGAGGAGACAAATTTAAATGTGTATTTTGATACACATTTAACCCAATGGTAACCCACTATAAATTTATCTCTTCAGTCAAATTTAAAACAAATGCAATTAATCATTAACTTATGAAATCGTCTATGATTCAAAACGCATTATCAATAAAGTATCCATGGGCACTCTAAAATAATTATAAAAGTTAAAATAAACATGTCTGAGACATAGTTATTACTGCTTTTTGTCCACTCTCTTATAAATATAAAAATATTTAAAATACTAAGCATTACTTGAAACATAATTCTATTTTTCGTCTTCTATCACTGAAGGAAATCTCTGAATTAAAGTATTTTAATGAAACTTCAGTCCCCCAATGAAGTAACTTTTTTTTTAATATTGTGGGGTTTAGTTTTACTGCAGTATACTAATTAGTAGTGTGGTTGTCAGTTACATACTGTTGAGTAAATAATTAGAGAAATGGTAATTTCATTTTCGTGATGGGAAACAGCACAGGGAGCTCTTTTGTGAGATTAAACTGCACGCAGCCCACGTGTCATAAGCCCCTGCCACTAAAACAAACTACAGCCAGCACTAAATTATTGTCATGTAAACATAATCCCAGTTTAATATGGATCTTAAGGCTGAATGTCCACACGTACCTTTGTATTCTAAATGAAATCCCGTGTAACTGACAGATCCATCGCTCCGAAAAGCCAAGTGCATGGTATTTGAGCTGCTTTCTATTCGTTCTGGTAACTTGCTGTCTTGAAAACTTCCAATCAATGGGCTGTTACTGTCTGGTCCATCATATATATAGAGGAAGTCATAGTTTGGTTCTATGCTAAAACTGAGAGAGAAAGCGGCATGTTACAAAAAGGGTATTTGGAAAGCTAGATGCAGAGTCAAGGAACAATTGACCCTGTAAATTAAATCGGACACAAAAACTTGCCTGGCAACAAAACCTACTATACAGAAGTCGGAATGAGAACTTGTCTCGTTATTTAAATAGCTCTTGTGGGTTACTTGAGGAAAGCCCAGAACTTTAGGGCTAAGTTATGTATTTGAGTTTTATTTCTTCACTTTCTAACCTAGGTATTCTCTTGTAAGTTACTTTGTCATCTATAAAGTGATACATATGCTTTTTAATTTTACCATGTATTTTATAGGATAAAGGTGGGACCCTTTTCACTGTTAGTTGTGAAAATACAAGCACTGTAAAATATATCCAGTACCAGATAAAACAGATAAATGTAAAAATTGTTTTAAAATTATTCAGTAACACACCATGTGCTGTATTAGGTAGCATTATTGATATGAATCAGTGTATGCATATTTTTCCTTTTAAAATTAGATAATGGTAAAAGATTTTTACAATGTAGATGGTTCAAACTCACAGGATTGAAATATTTTCCATAAAAAAACTTCCTTTCACCTGACAAGGCATAAGAATTATCTCATAATGTTCATGGTTTCCAATATTTAGGAACCAGGTAATCTATTGATAATCTAGCTAGTATCATATTGATAATCTAGTTAGTATCATATGATTCAGAAACAATTGAAGAAAAAGACTTTTTAGGAAAAGTCAATTAGTTTGATTGCAAATGAAATCAGAAAAGCTTGTCTATATCAAGATATCATCTGCTATAACTTGATGATATTTGTATTTAAGATGCTACAAATATACAGAAACCAACAAGGTCAAGTTTCTGTTACTGTTTTTGCCCTTAATGGTTTCCAGTACTGGCCAGATGATTTGTGCACAAATGATTAAGGAGGTAGAGGGTTGCTCAGAGACTCCTAGCCTTTCCCTGTATAAGGTTATGTGGAGCATGAGAAAATGAAGAAAACATCAATTCCTTCAGCAGCTTGTCAAGTTCAATGAGTTAATCTTAAGCCCTGTCAATGGCTCAGAAGCAGGAACTTTGGTAATTATTGGTATTTAATAGCAGAAGTCAGCATAGGTTCGATTTCGTTGGCCCCTATGGACCACAGCTTTGTGAATTTTCTCCTCCTTTGTGAAACTTTGATGTTAACGACAACCACTTTGTCTGTTGTACAGCCAGAGGACTATGGGAGCAAATCCTTTACAAAGGACATGGCAGTAGTTCCTGTGCTTGGAGCACTAAAAATAGTCACTTTAAAGTTGAATACTGGATATATTATTGAATTTCTGTTTGCCTTAAGTGAATAGTTAATGTATTGATTTTTAGATTTTTTTTTTTTTAATGAAAGTGAAAAAAATCTGTGGGAAATCTGAGGCTCTTCTCACATTCCTTTTGCACAAACACTGGAAGGATGGTACACTGCACCAATCCAGCACTCTCACAAAATTAATATGGTCATGGCAATCCTTAGATCCAGTGAGTATACAGAAACCATTAAAAGCCCAAGATTTCCTTAATGTCACATAATGAATGACAGAGTTGGAAATCAAATTTCTCTTCTATATTTCCTGCAGTAGAGCCGTTTATCCCCATGTTATTAGCTAATTCAATTTATGAAACAAAGCTCGGTATCAAACATCTTGATAATTTCTGTTGTCTTAAAAATGCAATTTCTCCAGTAGCAAAAAATGGGGATAATAATCTCATTTGCCAAGGAAGTCCTTGCAATAATGGCCTGAAATAACCAACAGTTTTATTGCCATTGTTTGGGCATCAACCATCATCATTTGTTAATACTATGAATTATAACAATATAATGTCTATATTTTGCTATTTTTCATGATTTTAAATGAGATTTTCAAATTTTGGCTTCAATATATTAGAAAATCTTCTAAGTTTGAGCTTCACATTTTACACAAATCCTAAGCCTCTTTAAATGACTGGAGGTAAAAAGAACAGCTGTGCTACTTTGATTGATCTTGGGTTACAGCAGTGTTTGTGAACATGAATAAAATCTTAGATTAGAATGAACTTGGACACTTTAAACAGTGCAAATCCAAAGGTCCCATATTTTCACTTTGCTCTGCTTTGAGTTTCTAGCAACTGAACCCATAGTTCTGTCCATCTAGTCAGCTGCTGTCTTGGACCTAAACTTCCAGCCACCTTCAACCCCTCACTGAAATCTTAAATCGAAAGAGGTCGCATTATGGCATAAAATATCATGAGGAAAAAATATTTTCACAAATAAAACAGAAACGACAGTTGCAAGTCTAGAGTCCCATCTAGAGCTCCAACTCGGTTAGTTGCTGTGTGCAATGTCTCCCCAGCGCTATGAGAAAATAATGTGAACTTGGGAGCATTCCTCAGGAATCTAGCAAGTTCTGCTGAAAGATCCAGTAAGGATCTTTCTCTCAGCTCCTGGACTTAATGAGACACCAACAAGGAAAGGATTAGGAAGACAAATCCTTCCAAATACGGTAACACACGTGGCAGAAAGGGAATGTTGGTGCAGAAATTATGAGACAAAAGATATGGAATCACCAACTTCTTAATCCTTTAGTATAAAAAAAAAAACTGATTGGTGGAATCAGTGGTGATAAATACAGAGAGAAAGAAAATAATAGAAGTCAAAGTCTGTGATTCATCAGTCTTCTGGACCTTTCCCACCTTCTGCTGAACTGGAAATCCCCTGAGAATTTTAACCTCTACCCTGCAGAACTGCTGATCTCTGAAAAAGACTTTTAAATCACCCACTGTAAAGTATTAGTGTTGGCATTAATTTTTTAAAGTAAATAAAACCTTACTGAGCACAAATGCCAAAGCAAACTAACCACAAGAGATTTTACACGTGGAGCGGTAGAACTCACCTGATAAAGGCCAGGGAGATAACATAGTCAGCATTGACGCTGATGGTCCAGTCACAGTCCCTGCTGTGCGGATACGGATGAGGGAAGTTTGGCGAAAGGATAAAGCCTGAAGATCCTGTTAAATTGCCTCCACAAGGTGCTTTAATTTAAACAAGCAAACAAAATACCTTAAGAGATTAATAAGATCCATTAGCTGTCTATATTTGTGAAAACATTTCGTTGAGGGTATGTGAAACTCGGCACACACTTCACTTATACAGCACGGGCTGCTGGGATACCGCAGGCCTTTCTAGGAAACCATTAAAATATGGAACACAGAACACACAGGATCACAGATATGCTCGCACATGCATGCACAACATGCACGCGCACGCACGCACGCATACTGATACATTGACTTCAACTTTTTTACTGGCTTCCAAAACATCCCTTAAAAAGGTCATGTGTTACTAATTTGTGTCAAGCAAGCTAAAACATCAGAAGGGGGATTTAAAAATACGGTGTGCCCATGGTTACTAGAAAAGAAATCTGAAAGTTACAAAAAAAAAAAAATGGAAGAAAAGTAAAACAAAATCTCAAAAAAAAAAAAAAAATGCTTTCAAAGCCAGCCAGTATATGGGAGGCTGAGGTGGGAAGATTGTGAAAAGAAGCCACCTTGGCTTACATAGCAATACAATACCTTTTCTTAAGCACATTAATAATGAAAATCAATGGATAGGATTATGGGGCTTGGCGTAGTTTTACAGCTTCCTTTGCATAATTTTTATATTTGTAGAAGAGGTTTTAATAATAATTAAGAATCAAAATGAGTGATAACCTAAGAACTGCGATTGCCTTTCAGCAATCTTGCTGTAACTATACTTTTTTCCCTCCTAAAACCTAATTGCTTGATTGAAAAAAATTGACAATTACTACAAATTCTATTGTTGTCTGAGACATGGTTTTCTGTAATCAGTTAGTAGACAGTAACAATATTTTCCAATCAGAGTCAGAGGTTCTTTAAGGGATATGATTATATGAAAAAAGCAACATATCCTCAGTGGCAGATAAGGAGAGCAGAGATGTGTACGTTTGTGTTATGGGGACTCTTGTGTTCTCATGATTCCTTCTACAAAATCAGCTTTCTTGTCTGACTTTTAAAATTGTTGTTTGCCTAGGTAATGTTTACAATTCAGCAGGAAGGCAAACAGATTCTTTTGACAGCCAAAGTTGACTTTGGAAGAAAAGAAAATCTCTTTTAGGTAGCCAGCAATCAACAGAAGTCAATAATTTTCCGTATCCATGACTGTACTTCTCCATGCCACTACCCTTGTGCATGAATAGTGACTTCAGCACCTAGCTATTTAGAGTGTCTCTAGGCTCATTCCAGTACCCACACTGTTTCCCTTCTTGTATAATTTTCTAGCATCTGGGGACATGCTAGTAAATGAATTGATGGAGTACATCTTGATGCTCTGCCACCTTTCCTATTTCAAACCCGAGTGTCTGCTGAATCTGGGAGTAAATCATCTCCCTGAAAAAGGAAACACCCTCAGCCTGATATGAATCTTTCTCTCCACTCAAGAGCCTTTCTTTACTTCATAGCTTCCCTTCACAGTCTCCTATTCCAAACATGAAGTGCAGCTTTATAGGGCATTTTCCCCCAGCCCCCGTTGATTTCACCTGGAGAAGTCTAATTTATCTGATGATTAAGCATTTGCCATATCCATTTTTTTCTTGTTGTTCAACAAACACAATTGTTGTAAGAAATCAGACTTTCCCTATAAGACTAACTTAGACTCACTTATGACATAGATAATTCTCCTATGCTTCCTCTTGTTTAGAATGACTAAACGAGAACGCAGACACTGGCTCACTTAACAGTCTGAATAAAAGTCATGATCAGATCAGATCAGACCATGATCAGAGAGTCCGGTTTTATCCCATGCTTTTTCAGTCACAGTCCAGCTGGCCTTGGTGAGCTCCCAATAGATCAGCCCCACTGTCTCAGTGGGTGGGTGCACCCCCCGTGGTCCTGACAACCTTGCTCGTGTTCTCCCTCCATCTGCTCCTCATTGGGACCTTGGGAGCTCAGTCCAGTGCTCCAGTGTGGGTCTCTGTCTCTATCTCCATCCATCACCAGATGAAGGTTCTATGGTGATATGAAAGATATTCGTCAGTATTGCTATGGGATAGGGTCATTTCAG
>NW_026067896.1:10182086-10297272 GCF_014885135.2 Alexandromys fortis
GGCGGAAACTTTTTTTTTCTTATTTTCAATAAAAAAAATAAGTTCAAGACCAAAAGTAAACAAATAAATAAATAAATAAATAAATAAATAAATAAATCTTAAAAAAAAAAAAAGTCGAGTTAACCAAATGTTGATTAAGCTTCCCTTTTAAATTCAGGTGTCTGAACTTTGCCCTACCACCAGTTTTTCACCATCATACACTACTTCTGAGAGGAAACTGGACTTGGAGCACAGCATGGTCTGAGCTGTCCAATCACACCACACTTTCCTGTGCTCTTCCTTTTTCCTCTTTCTAGTGATTTTTGTCTGCAAAAGAGAACTTCCTTTTTACTCGCTCTTGTACTTCATGGAAGGCTTGGACCTCGCCCTCTTACAATCAACTTATTCCAGTGAACTCTTCTACCCATAGCTACATGTGTGCCATAAGACTTTGAAAATAAAATGTCAATGCTTACGAAATTCAATTGGCAAAGGAAGTCTAATTTTATTGTTTTGTAACTATAATTTGTTTTTATCTGTAGCAGCAAAAAAGTGTGCCCAAGTATGAGTCAGTAGACAATTGTTCTTATGTTTCAGTACTCTATTTTAAATTGTGTTGGAGAGATATAATCAGCTTTCATACCTGGAGATCAGGATGTCTTTAATCTAGTGTTTGCCATCTGCAACTAGCTACTCAAATTTTCTTTGTCAACAAACCTCTTCAGCTCCAAGGCAAGCTATTGTTGGCTCAGTCTTAATATCTTTTAAGTTTGCAGGTATACTAGGGACTGCTGTATTTTTTTCTCTACATATTCGGTCCTTTTAACTAGGTGACTTCAACTCAAATTGCTGGGCTAACTATTTGGATTTGTTGTCCAATTTCTTCTAGTGAATTTACATAGACCAGATCTGTCATGAGATTTCCCATTTCATGTTGTAGCCTGAGACCCTTACATAGCACGCTTTACCTAGTATGTTGTATTCTGTTACAGTCTCCTGTGTTGACTATGTTTAACTTTGTGGCTTTATTTATCACTTTTATTAATAGGAAACTCCCTTTTCTATCACATCCTGCTGAAATGCAGCTGAATTACAAATCACAAATGTTTTCACAGCTATATCACTACCTAGTATAGTGCTACATATATCATATAATATCAAAAATACATAATACTCAAGTCAAAATGCCTTCTTGCTATGTTCTTAAGTTACTTGATTATGATTTCTATAATTTGTATTTCTAACCATGGAGCCTAACTTGGTATATTTTTAAGTTACTTGACTGACCTTGCCATCATGTGTATTTCTAGCCATGAAGCCTAATGTTCTTCACTAAATCTTCATATCTATTTCAACAAGATGTATCAAGAATCTATCTCATAAATAATCACTACACCTCAATTTGACTCATTTTCCTTACTTATAACCATATTTCTTGATGTAAATTAACTCATATCATTTTTTAGAATTATGACAATAACTGACTTCTGTTTCTACCAATTATCTTTTGAGTAAAAATACTGAATCATAGCACAGAAATGTAAAAAGTTTGCAGCAATGCTGTAAAACTTAAAAGACAGTGCCTCAGTTGTAGGGCACCTGCCTCACCCAACTCCTACATGCTCCGCAATGTCACCTTTTATCACTTTGGATGTAATATATTCAAAATGGTACAAAATTACAGCAATTCATGAATTTCATGTCTTTGTATCAAAAGAAAGGGAGGTCAGAAGGCAATTCCCAAGAGTTGTTTTTTTCTTTCTATCATGTGAGTCTGGGGTAACAAATATAGGAGCTCAAGATTGGCAGGAGCTTCTTGAACCTACTGGATCCCATTGCTGGGCTAAAAGTTCTTATAATTCCATGTACTTTCTGTTAATGTAATTCCTCCTTTTGAAACATTGTGAGTTTCATTTATGTTTAAAATGTATCACAACCTTTAGGAGCATTTGGAAAGCTTCAGTTTTCTTCTAGTTGAGCTGGAGTCAACACCAGCCTTCCTGGAATACACTATTATGACAGTGGCACCCTCACTCAGGCTATCTCGATTTTTATAACCTCAATTCATCTAGACATTACCCAACACTAAAAAGGAAAGTCAAAACTGTTTCTTACATAGTGGGTTTTTGCTCAGATACATGCGATGTTTCTGTAATATTTATTAGCATGTTAATGGTCCTTCAACTTGATTATGAAAAGTATGTTAACTGCATGAATGAGTCTATAGTCTAATGAGTGGTTCTCTGTTCATGTTTAGGACTTTTAATTGAATGAATGATGAACAAACATGAAAAATGTACAAAGTTGTGGGCAATAGCAAATGCAAATATGTACATATCATGTAGACAAAATAGGATTGATAAGTTTTGTGAGTCTGTGCTTTTATGGAGTGGGACTCTGTGTAATATAGTACAAAATGGGATCAATATCATTTCAGTTTTCTCATTTGCTACTAGGAATACTGATCTTTGCTTTGTTAGGAAGTATATGCAGATACACATATACACATGTAGCTGTGTTCTTCTTGAACAAAGAAAGGAAGGTGCATTGCTTGCATATTAACAGTCTTACTAGATCTTGCCAACATTTTCCTTATGTATTTCACAGCTATGGCAAGTTTGAAAAATATAACAGAGCCAACAAGAGAGTAAAACTTTCTGATATTTCTAAATCCTAGACTACCAATAAATGCATAAAATTATTCTAAAATACCTTCAACTTTAAATACCAGCTACAGATCCGTCCACTTTTTTATTTTACATGTCTAATCATAAAGTGCCCAAAATAAAATCAAAGGCATTCATGAATCAAATTTCAGTTGGCTGCTTTGGAATCCTGACATGCCCGATTTGTTCCGAGTGTATTTTTCTGTGAGACAGTGACAGGGGCAGCAGCTATGGGTCTATTTTACAATCTTCTTAATTTTTTTAAACAAATTCCATTTCATCTATATACTGTCTTTCTCAGCAACTCACCCACACTAATGTCTTTGTTATTTACCTCCCAATAGAGTGCAGCTACTCTCCCTCTGGCAATGCCAAAGCAATCTTCACACTGTCAATTTTGTTGGAATGAATTCTATTAACTCTCCAAAGATGACATCTTTCTGTTTGGTACTTGCTATGAGACTCATTGTTTTTTTCTTTTTCTTTTTCACATGCAAGTACAATGCTTTACTCTCTAAGGTCAGAGACGCACCCTTCCGGAGTTTATAAGACATTCAGGGTCTAATCTTGGGCACTGGGTTTGCAATCATGGAGTTCTTTCTTATCAGTGGCTGAGGTCAAACTTTCTGCAACCTTAGCAATTTTTCAGATTCTTTTTTCTAAGTTATTTTCTTCCTCAGAGAAGTTCTAATGCATATCTTCTCCTGAAGCTATCTTATCCTTCCAAAAAAATAATGCTCTGTTCTATAATCCATATAAAAATGCTGCTCCATATAAGTAAGATTTAGTGCTCAACTTTCCCCCTTAATATCAGGTCCTGTTAGCTACAGCATACTGTAGTTTATAAATGAAATTTTATAACAGTCTTATTCGAAACTCTTTAAACTTATTGAAGTTTGAGTTGTCTTTTTTCCCCTTACGTTCAGTAGATTTCTCTCTATTATTTTAAGATTCTACATAAAAACAAGCTAATATAATGTTATAGCCCTGATAATCCTATTTAGTGATCCCCTGGCCTAATAATCATACAAAGCCAGACAATCTGAAGTGATTTTTTTTGGAATTTCATATTTTGTATAAAATATATTTCTATTAAATTGTTGAGAATATCTCATAGAAAAGTATTTTAATCATATTTATCTTTCATTCTTAACTTAATTCTTCTCAGAGTGATTCCTAAGCCCCATGCCCTTCATGTCTTCTTAAAAGATAGAAAAACAAAACATGGATTATTTCTGTGGAGTCATCCCCTGGGACAAATGCACTTGGAATGACCCTCCGTCCATGAGAAGCTATGCCCTTCAATGGCTCTTGAGTGTGTCGAAAGGGGTCGTGAGCCCTTTACCCTTCCAGTCTTCAATATTGACTGCCTTGTTTTCTATAGAGATTCTCTTTAGAAGATGCAACACGACTTCAGTTAGTTAGTATATGGAGTTATACACTAACTTAACCTCTAATCTCATGAGACAACCAAGTAGGGAATAAGAGCATTGGCCCCTTAAGCAAATATACTTTACATATTTTAGCCTCTTTAATGTAAAAACGTTCCTCAAGTTGCTTCCCTTACCTGCCATTATTGATAAAGAGTTTATAAATATAAATTAGTTGACATCTGATAATATAAACTTGCAGCAGTGCATAGAGGGCACTAGAACATAGCTATTGTAGATAAACTATAAAAATGTATCAAGATCTGAACTAGTACAAGTTATGCCATTATTTTGTTTTAGATTTTAAGTCTCTTTCATACTCTAGGTTCCTATTATCTGCCTCATCAGCTACAGAAGTGACCTAGAGCTACCATTCTCCCTCCAGGATGGATTAGGCCTTCGGATATTGGTAAATAATATGTTTTAAAAGCCTATATACAAAATACAGAAAATGTTTTGTAAAAATAAATTTTTAGCTTTCATTTTATTGAGAAGTAGGTTGATAAGATTTGGTAATTTTTTTCAATTTATTGTTAATTTCTGGTGAATGGGAGAGATCAAGTAACTAATGAATTTGACTTTGTGACTTTCATGTGAGTTGTTTGCTTATTCCTGAAGTGTTGAAAACACATTTTCTAATTCCACATGTTATTTGAAAAAAAAACTATGATACTATATTGAAAATGTACTTATAAATAATTATAAATGACCCAAATAAAGTTCATGAACTGTGTATAAATGAACCAAAATATGACTTTTCATTTGAAACATGCTAAGTCTGCCTATATCAAATGCGTTGAATGAAATATTAAATGAGCCAGATGCAGAATCTGCTTTGAAGTGGCTTATGGTGCAATGCAATTGTGAATATATAAATGAATAAAAAAATTGAGTATAATCATAAGCTTGGTTTAGTGAAAATATGTTGTAAATTAAGAATGACATCTACATTGATACTTGAACACAATGGCTTAATACTAAACAGTTTAATTACATTTAAGATTATCTTAATGTTTGTATTGATAAAAATGGCCATTTCCCTAAGCTTGATTTTTTTTTCAGCTCTAGTGCCAAAAGGTCTATATCTGAATCTTTCCTGAGCCTGACTTGACTTGGAGATTTGAGAACAAACACGGAGACAAAAGTCAGGCAAGTGAAAGTGTGGGACAAGGTCTGGACACTCCTCAGATCATCAAAACAATACTTGATGTTCTTTTGATATTCCTGACTTAAATGGACAGCTTGCCCTTTGATTCTCTAAAATAGCTCCTGATATAAGTTTCTTAGAAGAAATAAGCATATTTAGAGTAAATCAACCCAGCTCATTTTAAGTGCAGATTCTCAGTGCCTCTAAATTTTAAACTGGAAGATAATAGATTTATCCAATGAATAAAGGCTGAAAAAATATTTCAGGAAATCTGCTTGATAAACTTTTATAAGTTTGGGTTGTTCAGAATATACTAAAATTATGGACTCTTAACTAAAGAAATTAGTATTTAATCAGTATAATTTTGTACATTTTGTGGTTTGTGGATATTCCTCTGAAATATCAGACTCTCATATATCATTTTTCTGACTATAGTGTCTAAGAACATCAATACCAGCTTTAAATCATTACATTATATTTTATAAAATTTTAATTATTCTTTAATCATACCTATACAGACTGGTGGGCTGGGCTGCCAGAAGTATCGATTTTCTACCTGAATGCAGGTTATTCTTTCCTGTCCCTGAAGCTCATATCCAGGGTCACACTGAAAAACAACTGTATCTCCAGGTTCTCGTCCATCCCCATTCCGTGTCCCATTCATGGGGACTCCTGGGTCACGACAGGCAGTGGCAACTGAACCTATCAAAAGGCAAGAAGGCATTTAGTTTTTATATTAGCAGAATCAGTTTCACAGTTCCAAACTGTAAGACTTAAATTCCACAACATTCCTCATGTTTATGTGTTGTTCAAAAACTGACTTTTAAAAATATGCTTGCATTAACTTTAAAATACCTATGACGTAAATGATTTTCTATTTCTTGGAAAATCTATGTGTTAGCTTTTTCTAAGAAATAGCATAGCATCTGAATCATTAAATAATGATCATATAAATTTCTAAAGTCTATGTTACAGCTATTTCTTCTGTGTGACAAGCAAGTATCCCACCTAAAAAAATAGACAAATAAAAACAAAAGGCTGGGAGTGGTTATTTGCCTTAGAATTCTGAAATACAGCTCCCCACTTTGGGAATTCAAGGAATTTGTCACATCCTAGCCACATTCAAGCGTAAAGAAATGAAGGACACTTCCTTACTTTCTTGCTCAGCTCAGTGTCCAGCCCATGAAATGGTGCTGTCCATATTTATGGTATTATATCTCAACTCAGTTGATGCAGTGAAGACATCCTTCTATAAAAATGCTTATAGGTCTAAGGGACGCTGACCTAGGAAACTCCTCAACTGAGACTGTCTTTGCAGGTATTTGAGGTTGTGGCATGATGGCATTGCAAAGCAATCATTTCCACCATGTTAAAGTCACTGTGACGGGGTGAAAAGAACACGGCCAATGAGAGGAAATAATTGTTTGGAAGATATTGAACTTACATCAGAGTGAGGTAGATAGAACAAAAGAGTAAGAGCAAGAGCAAGTGAGAGAGTGAGCAAGATAAAGAGAGAGAGAGAGAGAGAGAGAGAGAGAGAGAGAGAGAGAGAGAGAAGGAATAGCACTCTCTCTACTAACAATCAAAAAGCAAGATGGACAAAAAGATTTTTTTTCAAAGAACATGAAATGTTATGTGAAAATAAGTTCCACATCATTAACTTACAAAATGAAAATCAAAAATCACAGCAAGCCTTTATGATATCATTTTAAACTTGCTAACATAAAGTAAAAGTGAATACCATAAGCGAGTATACTAAATCCGGACATAATGCTAGATAAAACTGCATCATCATCCACACGTTGTGGGGAGAGCGGCAGGATGCTGTTGCATTGTGATACTTAGCTTTGCCAACTTGACACATCCTGGAAGTCTCAGTGAGTGACTGTTTATATAGTGGTGCCCTACGGCCGGAATTGGGTGAGACGTGGATGGACCACCACAGGGGATCCTACCCTTCCCTAGGCAGCACGTCTTGCAGTGTATATGTTAGAAAAGCCAGCTGAGCAGAATCAAGTAAACAAAAAACCATAAATATATTTTTAATAACTGCTAAGAATCACGGATGTGATGTCACCTCTTTCTGTTACTTTGATTTTTTCATAATGATGGACTTTATAACCTGGAACTCTGAGCTAAAATAAACATTTTCCCTTCTATGTTGCTTTTGTTTCAGATCTTTCCTCCACAGAAACGGAAATAAAATTAGAATCAGACCCTCCACGAAGGATTATTGCATTTGTTGTAGAACTTATCATATACTTATCTTATAGCCCAGGTGGTGTGTAAATAAGTATTTGTCCCCACAGATGGCTAAATGGTGGTAAATCCATAATACGAACTCATGCTCAGGATCAAAGAGGCATAAATCCACACATGGTTTCTATGTCACAAAAGTTGTCATGTTAAAAATTTAAAACCCAGATTATGTATTGTTTGGTTGTGTTATATATCATTTTAAAGGTGACTAATTTGTGAAAGTACATAATTAGTTAGTTGACAGCATCAGAATACATGAAAAAGAGTTCAGGGGTAATTGCTTGTGAGTACTATATGACTCCTTGTAATGGAAGTGTTCTAAGTCTTAACTATGGTGGTTGTCACGGAAAAGTACAACCATAAAATTACTACAAGTGTAATACCTTCATGCTTGTGGAACTGTTAAAATCCAAATCAGGTTGGTGAATTACACCAATGTCAGAATTCAGGTTGTGATATTGTACTACATATCTGCAAAACTTTACCTTGGAGAATCGAGTAAAAAATGTCAGGTACAGAACTGAACAGACATCGTTTTGTTAGTACTTGTGATGATGTTATTTTCTATATCTTTAGTAGATGAGTATGTGAATACGAGGCATATAGGTATATTAATTAGTTGAATAAGGGATTGATAGACAAGTTACCTATCAAGAGAATAATCAATGTAATACTACATTGATCTAATACGTGTAGTTGTAAATAAACAGCAAAGTCCACATTGTGTTGCAATGTATTGACTGTAGTGGTGTAGGTATCAAGAAAATGTTCATAAGTGAGAAACTGAAAATGATAGCATTATATTAAATTTGATAACTCACACACAAGCAGCAACACCAGCGAGAGGAATGTGCAATCTATAACTATATCAATTTTCATGTTCATATTTTTAAAGTAAGAAATTTTAAACATCTGATTTTAGAAATGAAAACTGATGCCTTTTAATTTTATATGCCTTTTTCAGAATTGCAAAATGAAGATTTCAGGGAACATTTTACCAACCCCCGATAATAGTAAAAAAAAAATCTAGATAGCCTTCTAGAACTGGTCTTAGAGTAAGGAAGTTGAATCCCAAAGTTTCATAGATATTCATTAATTTTACTGATAATATACCATTTTAAGTAATGGCCAGTGACATTATTCATACAATTCCCTTAACCTTCAAAAGAAAGAAGATCTCTATGAACTAACTGCTAACATAGCCTCAATTTATAGATAAACTTAGGTCTGTTAAATAAGCTGTTTTAAATTTTCCAGAACTAGAGATGCATAGCATGAACTAAGCCCCTCTTGGTCTACTTTCATAGCTCAAAGTCTGAATAACACACCAGAGACTTCTTTTATAACTGTCACTGTCTCAGAAACTCAAACATCTCCCTTCCTAATCCTTAGAAAAATAAACACCATTAACACATTTCAGAAGATATATATTTGTAATTAGAAAATTTAGTTGGCATCATTCAAACCATATCTTAAAATATTAACTCTAGCTCATACCAGTTATTTCTGGAGGGATTACTTACTTATTAGACTAACAAGGGAATCCCTACGTGACAATATTAAGCAAAGTTGGATTTATATAACCATAGAAGGATGTTAGACACATACATACAACATTTACATTGAGAATATTTTCCTTGGAAGGAGTAGCATGCAATCATGCAATAGACTACAAAAAGAAAAATGAAAGGTTGAACATTAATAAGAAACTTTAAAGTTTTGTATTTTGGGTGAGGGCTTACTATGTTTAATCTACACCCATAAAATTTACTAAACTTATTATAAATATTCTCACATAAATAAAATAATATATGATATATAAATAATTTTATATTTATATTTATGCATATGTATGTATATATGGGCATATATATTTATACATATGTATCTGTTAAACCTAAATTAGGTTGGTAAATTACATCAATGTCAGAATTCAGGTTGTGTTTGTTCTATGTATCTGTAACATGTTTCCTGGGAGAATCAAGTAAAGTATGTCAGATACACAAATTGAACAAATATCAAGTATTGTTTGTCAAGTTTTATTTTTCTATGTATTTATTAGACATATTATATATATATATATACACACACACACACACACATACAGAAGCACATATGTATGTATATACAGAGCTAGATAGAAATACTGAAAAGCAACAGTTGGGATCATCTGGTCATATGTAAACATGAGGGTAAAATGTGTGTTTCTTATGAAATTTTCTAGGGGTCATGATTTAAATGAGACAAATTATCTAAAAGAAAGAAGAGGGCTTTAGTATTAGGTTGAGATTTGTGTAAGAATATACATAGGCTGAGGTCTAATTGACTTGAAAGGAAAGAGGTGGTAAATCCCTACCGTTCCATTTTTCTCAGTTAATAAACAAATTAGCGGTAAGGTTTTAAGACACAGCGGAGTCTGAGAGGGTTGAGTGAAAGACCAAAGAACGCTCTCCCCACTTGAAATGACTGGAATTTTAAAAGCAATTAGTTAAATACCCACAAAAATAATTACATTGTAGGGATGCCATTGTTTTATTGTCTTCACTTATTCAAAGTTTGGATCCATACTGGTTACCTTCTGTGTTTGTGAGTAGGAAAAATTATAGTAATTTTAGCACCAACCATTCTCTTCCATCGAATTAATAGAAACAACAACCAAGGAAAATAATAACCATTTCAGAAGTTATGTTATTTCATTATTTCTGCTGAGGATTCAAGAGTGAGAAAATATCACATAATTAGTATTATTATCAACAATTATTTAGTAATGTAACTGTATTTAGGAATTAACTACATTATTAGGAACTGGTAATTTTCATTTAATACTATATTTTCCTTATATTGGAACACATAACTCTGGAATTTTAAAATGTGACTTTCACTTCTCTTTTTATTATATATAAATTTTGATTACCTTTTCTGACTTCTCATTGAGTACTTTCATTATTTAGCATAATATTAAGAAAATTATATAGAACAAGAGTTTTATAGAAATAATCCTTTTATTATCTTTCTTACAAACAGAACTATAAAATTATTATTAGAATATAGTATATTGACTAGCAATGTATTGTCATACCATTTCCATTTAGTTCTGATTTAGTTTAGTTCATATTGCTTTGTATTTAATTACAAACACATTTTTGTTCAGCTACATTCTAAATGGTATAGCTACGGAAGAGCAATTAGTTCAAATAAATTCACGGTAGGAAGGAAAATTCCTAACATAAGAAATAGATTGTATAAAAATCTGGGCTGGCATCCATGGTCTCTTATAGTGTCTGCATAACGCTTGACCAGGACCTTCTGGCTTTCATTGTCTCCATTGAGAAATCAGGTATAATTGTGATAGGTCTGCATTTATATGTTACTTGGCCTTTTTCCTTTGCAGCTCTTAATAGTCTTTCTTTATGCTGTATGTATAGTGTTTTCATTATTATGTGGCAAGGGGACTTTGTTTTTGATCCAGTATATTTGGTATTCTGTAATCTTCTTGTATCTTCATAGGGATATCTTTCTTTAGGTTAGGAAAGTTTTCTTAAATATAAAGCAAAGAAAAGCAGCCTACAAATCACAATTTCAGAAAACCTGGACAACAAAGAGAACTCTAAGAAAGACATGCATGGTTCTAATCTAGATGGACAGTATAAAAGACAAGATCTTCTGAGTAAATTAGGAGCATGGGGACCATGGTAGAGGGTTGAAGGGAAGGGGAGAGGTAGGGAGGGGAACAGAGAAAAAAATGTATAGCTCAATAAAATGAAATAACAATAAAAAGAAATAGATTGTACATTGACAAACCATAAAAAAGTAGCTTTGCAATTTTTGTTTCTAATTTTATATTTGTGTATGTTCTTGTCTATACAGGCACATGTGTACATGCAAGTGCATGTGTATTTGGGTGTGTTTGTGTATATGCACATATGTGAGTGCAAGTGTATATGCATGTTGGTTTGTTGTCTGTGCTAGAGAAGAACCAGGCATGGGGAACGGGTCGTTCCTCAGGTGTCATCTACTGCCATTTTGACTCTTTATCTCTCACTGGCCGGGCACTCACCAGATATGACATCTGGCCAACAGTGAGCTCCAGGTTACCGCTAGTAACCTCCTCCCTCTTCTGGGGTCAGATTGAGTTCGTAGTGCTTTGAAGGGAAGCACTGCCTCAGTTTGCCTATTCTACTTGCCCTACTCTTCGCTGTTGTTGCTTTAGGAATAGCTATTTTTCCTGGCTGTATTTTAATAAACTGAGATTTTTTTTTTCTGTAGTGATTACAAAAAGAAATAAATTCCCTATGGCAAGCGCTACTTTCAAAGGGGAATATCTTTTATTGCACTAAAAACAAATACCTATTTGATTTTTTAATTTAACTTTCTCATTACCTGTTATTTGAATAAAGAGACTTGTAATGTAATATAATTTTATAGTTACATTTTATAAGCAATTTTTATAGGGAAAATTTCAGATATGACCTTTTTCTTTGGCTTTTTCTTATTTTTTTCCAAGACATGATAAAGGCATGCACTATTACGCTCAGCTCAGATCTGCCCTCTTATAGTACATACGTATAGGTGAATCTTTAGCATGTATTATTATAGAATACTTTATGGTACAATTGAGAAAGTTTATATATTAGAAGGAAATTACTTCCAATCCATCTAATTTCATTTGATATTATTTGGATAATTCAATGAACCAAATCCACTGAGAATCATTTTATTTGTTTATCAAGTAGCTGTGACCTTATCGAATAAAGCTAGTCTGTGCTAAGAATAAATGAATCATCTTTCCAAATAAGAAAAGCATCAGTAAAAAAAAAATCAGTTGAACAAATAAATACTTGGGAATTAAGTTAATGATGAACATAAAATTGTAATTGATTATTTAACATAATTATTACATAAAGTTGTATTTCAAAATGATGGGCATTTATCCCAATTAGATAGAAAGATTTATATTACAGTGAAGTTCTCAATATATTCTAGATAACTTGAAGATGTAAGAACAAATGAATATTATTATATCTAATGATTTTCTTATTATTGTAATTTTCTATGGGGTAAAAATGTGTATTTGACTTCACATTTTTCTCTGTCTAATTAAGAGTGTACATTTATGAGAAATAGACATTTCACATAGCTGAAACAAGCATATAGATACATTTCATCTGTACACACACACATACACACATATACAGACAAACATAAACTCTTGGGTCTTTAATTAGATCTGATATCTTAAATACTATTATAATTTCTCAGGGGAAATTAACAACACAGCTATTTTTTTCCTCTTATAAATGCACTTGGTGTTTTAAAAAGCATAGACACATTCACAACACCCCTTGATTGTTGATTGTCATTTCTCCTTAAATATTTGATGATTTGTGATAAAATTTTTTTAAGATCTTGTGAATATAAATAACTTTGTATTTCATCAGTTGAATGAACAACACAATTAGATGTAGGAGGCAGACTATGTTTATAGAGGGACATTCATTGATCAGTTTGTCTCAATTATATGAATTTTTGCTTCCTTATCTGATAATCTGTCAAAAATTATTTTACTTGTCTTTCCAAAGATTAGATAAAATCTAAGGTTTCATTATAACAGTTATATATACAATTCTATGAAACTGTTGATATTGGAATGAGAATTTAAAACTAATTGGTATAAATTTGAATTTTGTAGTGTATATTCACAGTTTTTCAAGTGACTTCCACAAGGTCATGGATCAAATTTGATATCCATAACACTTTATCTTTTTGTCTTATGTGGTCCTTGGGCATGTGGGGCTTGTTGTTTAATTTTCGGCATTGCATTTCCCCATGGAAAGTCAGAAGAAGGCTACCCTGAAACTGGAATTATAAATGGTTGTGAGCCCCCCTTGTGGGTTCCAGGAATTTAACTCAGTTCCTTAGAAAGAGCAACTAGTGCTCTTAGCCAATGAGTATCTCTTTACTACTTCCACTAATTCCTATATCATGGGTAAATAATCAGTGTGTTTGCTAGTCTAATATATATTTAAAAGCTTTAATTACCTGGAACTATGTGGAATTGTGTGATTTTTTTATATATCATGGTCCTAGATGTAGAAAAATACTTAGGTTTATGAATAGTAATAAAAAAGACTATTCCAAAATGATTGCTGCTGTATTCGGAGGTTTTCAGCTCTGTCAATATAGGTTGTGGAACAACATTGGTCATCACTTCTCATGGTAGCCCGTTCTGCTAAACTCACTTTCCTTATGCTATTTTTCACAGTTGTCCGTACATTTCAAGACGTTTATATTTGGCAGATACTGAACACTATATATACCTTGTAAACCCCATTGTTACAGGAATAGATACCACAAAATAACAGCATTTTGTTACAATAACTCATTCATTGTTAATTTACAAAATGAGAAATCACAAATGTATTCACGGTACATTATAATTTATGTCTACAACTCAACCCTTAGCCTTTGCTTCTATATACGTTAGGGGAAAAAAAAGCATTCCACAAATTCTGCAAATCATTGCCTAGAAGCTTTATGTGGTTGCCATGCCACAGTAGAGCCTATGCCACATCTGGCTGTCTTCAAGCTGACTGATAGGGCAATGGTGTCAAACAATTTTCCTCCTACCATCCTTACCAGTATTGTGTATGGAGTGCGTATCTGGGAAAATGTAATTTTATCTATAAATATCCTATATACTGTCCTGGGAGGGAAGAGTGAATTAATTAACATCTGAAAGTGTAGCACAAATAATAAAAACCCAGACACAGAAATTAAGGTTCAACCGGAAAATCAGAAAAGCAAAACAGCCAAGTAACTAGAGAAGTCTTATCTCTACCAAGGCTGGGAGACCACAAGCTAAAAACAAACTAAGCCTTTTTTTCCCTCCCATTTTATATTCCCTCTAGTGCTGGGATCAAAGGTGTGTGACTCCCTATGACTGGGATTAAAGGTGTGAGCCACTACCAACTGGATTTGTTTCTGCATTGATTTTGTGTAACCCATGGTGGCCTTGAACTCAAAGAAATCCAGCTGACTCTGTCTCCCAAATTCCGGGATTAAAGGTGTGTATCACCAATGCCTGACCTCTAGTGGCTTTAGCTTTTCTTCTGCTCTTTAGGCAAGATTTATTTATTAAAACACAAATAAGGTACTACCACACCAAAGAGATGAGAAACACTGATATTCGTATTTGTCTTTCAGCTTTAACCTTGTACTCTAATTCCTCCGAGCCCTGCAAACTTAAATCACACGCCACCAGAGAGATTTGAAAGTGCAATGCTATGCCAGTACTTTGTTAAGGATGGAAAACACAGGGCACGCACGGAATTAGTCACTATTCTAGGACGAGCACAATCTACAAGTATCATAAGGAAATCAGAGTAGCAGCCCGCGGCAAGTGTAGTGACTCATTGTGTTGCTTAGGAGTTTATGGCTACAAGAAGTGTGCTTGTCCTGGACTTGGAGAAGGATTACGATTTTGTTGTTTTGGAATATGACCATAAGTCTTCCAAAGCTAAGGAAGAGAGTTTTCAGAAGAGAAGAGTAGTCATTAGACTACATTCTGCCATCCAGAGCACTGTAGATGGCTGGAGTATATAAAGATGTAGTGAAAGCATGAGAATGATAGGTAGCTTGGGGACTGTAAATGGCTAATGCTGGATGTCACCTTGTCACAGATGGGAAGAGCCACACCGCTACAGTGGAAGGAATGCTTCCATCAGACTGACATGTATGTATGTTGGTGGGTTATTTTAATGATTGCCTACAATGTAGTATACATAGGCCTGTGCTTTGTCAGAAAGACACCAGGGCAAGTGATGGGAAGCAAGCCACTCAGTGGTGTTCCTCCAGGTCTCTGCTTCAGTTTTTGCCTCAAGGCTCCTGCTTGAGTTTTTGCCTTGATTTTCCTCCGTGATGTACTGTAACCTGTAAGCTTTCCATGGTCAGAACATGACACAGGAGTTGGAATTGGTCCATGTTTTATCACAGGATAGAAAGCAAACTCCGACAGGTATATAATGTAGAGCTTTTACGTTTAAAGACAGACTATTCAGTTCAAAACTGAGTTCAAAGCGTTAAAGACTTTTAAACAGTAAAGTGATATGCAACGTTTGCTTCCGACAGCTAGCCAGGCAGAGGTGTGGAGAAAAAAAAATACCGAGGGATAATGAAGTGAGTGGCGAGTTGACTGTTACCCAGTGCCTCGAACAATAATGAGGGAAGGAACAAAGGCAGTGATCTCATGCAGTCCTTTAAGGCTGTCAGACTTCAACCTATCCTAGCGAGGCCATCCATTTCTTTGAGAATTTTCCACCGTAGGAGTTATGAGCCTTAGAGTTTTGTATTACCCAGCAGGGACAGGTTCTTAATGGAGAGGTCAAAGAGTGAAGAGCAGAGAAAATGCTCTGTCGAAATCAACTCTTCTGTGGGCAAATGACAGCGTGATGCCTTCCTGTAGAACCGAAGCGGAACAAGACAGGCAGATTACAAATTTAAGTAGGGGATAAGGAGGCTGACTGCTGAGAAGCCAGGACAGCGTTTAGGACAGCATGAGGTGACGGTGTCAGACTTAAGGAGCTCTGATTAAGCAAAAGTGCCTTGCAGATTATAACACCAAGAGGCAAAGTGACAGGATCTACTAAGCAGGAAGAGATCATGAAATAAAAGTCTTGGCTGCTGATAGTGTGGTGAAGACTAGAAAGTTGTTATTCAACCTACATTTCAGTTAGATTCACTTTATACTAAATATTGTGAAACGCTTTTGGTTAAAGACACATGTTTTTTTTGTCTATCTAATCCCTTCTCTACTGATTACTCTGTCTTTCAATAAACATTAGGGATTGCTTAAATGAGTAAAATAAAAAAAAAAGGAAATTAGATTGGGGTGGGTACACAAAGAATGCTCTGGAGAGATGGCTCAGTGGTTAAGAGCATTGACTGCTCTTCCAGAGGTCCTGTGTTCAATTCCCAGCAACCACATGGTGGCTCACAACCACCCATAATGAGATCTGGTATAAATAAATAAATATTAAAAAAAAAGAATCAGAGACCTATCTCCTTTAATTTATGTAATAATATATGTCAAGTTTTAAGAATCATGTGATTGTATATATTATACTAAAAAAGTAAACTTTACTTGAATCCAACTTCATCTCCCACTAGGTGTCTTAATACTTAGTCAGTGAGATGTCTCTGCTGTGGGTCTAAGTCGGCTGAGTCCTTCCAAAGAAATCGTTTAGCAGATAAGACTAATCTGCTTCTGATTTTGTAATGGGGATGCAAGTTCTTTGGCCTTTATTTTGTCAGCAAATATTTCTGATTCCAAGGGTCAGGCCCTGTGCTAGGTGCTGAATATCAGTCAGTAATAAGACAGATGTGCTGATGTTATCTGGTGCAAAAATGACAGACTCTGAATTTTTACTAAAAGAATTCAGAAGTGCCTTGTTTTACCTAGATTCTACACATACATTCTCTTTTCCCTCTTTTTTCATACAATATTAATTAAATTGTGTACAAAAATTACTATACATCTATGACCTTTATATCTTTTTATTTTCTTGATTGTTTCTTTCTGTAATATTATTACAATTGCAATTATAATATTTTGAAAAAATATGTAACATAAAATTTGTCTTCTTAATAAGCTAATTTTATACAAATAAAAGTCAGGAATCTGTATCTAAAACAGCTAAAAACTGCTTCAGAAATCTTTTGTTGCAGATTTAAGTCGTATGTAAAAGATAAGAAAAAATCACTTTTGTTCAACAGCTTTTACTTTTTACTAAAAATCATAAAGTATCCAAAAGAGAAAAAAAGATGCTCAATAAAAAATCTGACTAAAACATGGCAATAAATTATGATTTTCTAGACTTTCCTGGTTCATGTTTTTTAAATAAATTTTTAAGAATGCCCCTCAGACATTTAAAATACCTTAGATATGGCCAATGGGTTATATTATTGCTCTGACAAAATCTTTGATCAACATAGATATTTGCATAAACAAAGTAATTCACAATATATTTTGAACAACAGACATAATTAAAAGCTTTATAGAAAAGCAAATTGCTGAATTACTGATTTTGATCTTTATTTGAATCGCATTACAAGTAAGGCAAGGTTAATGGGTCAGAAGAATGTTTTTCCAAAGAAGGAATATGAATAATAAGCTTGGAAGAATGAGCAGAAATGAAATAAAATGTAGCCGAGAAAACATCTAAGGAGAAAAGCATTTCAGTGATTGAAAGCAGGGGCAGCAGTGTGTGGTGACTGTATGTTGTGTACATGCATGTGTGTGTGTCCATATGATATGTGTGCGCAGATGTATAGATTTGCTTGAATAAAGGCAAGATGCATTTGGAGACTTATAAGGGGATTAATGTGCTTATTATGTGGTCCTTAGAAGGCTCTATTAGAATGAGTGAATAAGTAGAATGAGTATATTTCTAGAGAAGATGATTTTAAGTGGCTTCTGGAGATGTCAACTGTGACCTTCAGGTTACTTCTGTCTTGCACTGGTGAATAATTAGCCCATAGGTCATTCACATCTTCTCTAATACACTTGATTACTTTGACAATTACATGTTATTTTATATAATATCTTGTTTCTACACCCATTTTAAAAGATGTGCTTGTTAGTTTTTTATGTCAACTTGATACAAGGTAGGGTTATTTGGGGAAAACTAATCATAATTGAGGAAAATCCTCCATTGGATTGCCATGCAGACATGTCAGTAGGGCATTTTCTGGATTTATGTTTGACATGGCATGGAGCAGCCCATTGTGTATGGTGCCACCACTGGGGAGTTGTTCTTGGGATGTATGAGAAATCAGAATGAGCAAGTCATGGGGAGGAATCCAGTCAGCAGCGAACCTCAATGACTCCTGAATCATTTCCTGCATCCAAAATCCTGGTCTACTAAGCAACTGTCCTGATTTACATCAGTGATAGAGTATTCCTTCAAACTTGTAAGGTAAAAAAAAAAAAAAAAAAAAAAAAAACAACAAAAAAAAAAAACAAAAAAAAAAACAACAACAAAAAAAAAACCAACCAAAAAAAAAAACAAACAAACAAAAAAATCCTGTTCTTCTGCATGTTGTTTTTGGTCCTGGTGACTTATCACCCCAACAGAAAGCCTAACTAAAACATTCGGTAAAATGAACTGAAGATAATGTCCTTTCCCAACAGGCAAGTGTGCTGTTTTGTTTGCTTCTTTCCTTCTGTGATGAAGTGCTAGTAAAATGATCAAGATGAAAAAAGTGAGTAAGAAACAAGAAGCCCTACATTGCAATTAAAAATGTGTAGATAAAAATGTTGTTTCCTCTAACACATACACATATATTTATATGCAATAATAACAAAATCATAACCACTAAGCTTTTACTGTTCATCAAGCTTGAAGTTCAACTACTTTCAGACATATGTAGGCCACATTCCAGATATCTGTTAGTTATATGACTGTTCATAAACCAGTTTACTGTCCAGCCTGTGTGCACTTATCTGTGAACTGGATGCTGGGAGATATGTTATACAGTTGTTGTCAGGAATGAATGAGATTTTGTATATAAAGCCCCAAATAAGTACAAAATGGGGTTCTTGGTACTGAGACTTCCTTCATGATGAGCATAATTTTTTTCTCACTAAAGAGTTTAACACTTTGGAATATCTGTAAACACGGCATTAAAAATTGCTCAAGACATGATTCCTATTATTTGATGTTACCCATAATATATTTATACTCTATGTGCCCTTAATAACTAAATTGTGAGATTCAAGCAGTAGTATACAAGTAGGTCATCTATTGTAAAGGCAGATTCCTTCAAGTCTTCATGTCATTCATGTCATGTATGACAGACAATATTTCTACAACTTTAAGTGACCTATATTATAACACACATAAAAACAAACCTCTCATTTTACAGAGAAAAGTTTTATACAAATTTCCCAGGAAAGAATGCAGAAACTAGACTTTTGTGCTATGAAGACATAGATACTTAATCTCTAAGCACATTATACATTAGTAGATACAGAGCCCCAAAATAGTAGCCATTTAAAACATTCACTCTGTATTACAAATGTACAGAAATCAACTGTGTTTTTAAATTATCATCAGAAAGAATGGGGAATACATACTTTTTGACGACTTATTCATACTTTAAAAGATTAAATGAATTAAAAGAAAAACACAGAAATGAAATAGGAGACATGAATGATAAATGAAAAATAAACAAAACTGCCAGAGATTGGAATGAATGTTCTCATAGAAGTAGAAATTTACTATTTCAGTGAAACGAAGCCAGGACTGTTTTTTCCCTTTGGGTGTTAGATATTCAAATTCAAGATCTCATACTTACACTTACATGAAAAATGCCCTTAACCACAAAGCTATCCCATTAGTTGCTACGCCTTTTTCTGTTTTTGAAAGTATAATAAAATAAAACATATGTATCAAACTAAATATAAATTATAAAATGTATTTTATAAGAATAATTGTATTGTCTACATTACTATATATTATTTTACATTATTTTTATGTTAATGTCTCATAATCATATAAAATAATTATATATTAATTATCCATTTGTATTTAGAAATCAAATACAGAGAGCTTACTTGAAAACTGAATTGCAAATCCAGATTTGCTGATGTAAAAGTCCGTATCAAACTGGATAGTCACCACGTTTAGTGTGCTATGAATCCCATCAGGAATCAGAGATCCACTAACTTCTTTTAGTAGCATCTCGTTTTCTGGTGGACCGTCCCAAACTCTGAGTATATCATGGGATGCTTCTGTATCGAAGGCAAGAAACTGTAGGCTGTAGGGGAACCACATGGCTTTGATTATTTTAAGGAAAGCAGAGAATCATGTTAACAACAGAACAGAACAAACACATATTGTTGCTTTGGCTGTCCGCAACTCTTCTTCTTTAAAGAATAAATCGTGTAAACAGCATGAATTACCTGAAAGGAATTTTTGAACAGAAAAAAATGTACTTCCTAAGAATGGGATTAACTACCTTATTTCATCATTATTGCTAATTAAAGAAATATGTGTTCACTATTTTCAATTTTCATCAATTGCAACTGTGGTTACAAGAGCAGATACTCATAAAGGACCTCCTATTTGCCACTTGCTTTGAAAAATGCATTACTAATACTTTGTCTAACTGCTATAATGACCTTATGGAGTAGAAACTATTTTGATCTCAAGTTGACGAATATAATAAATGGAGTTTATATAGATGAAATAATTGCTGAATGAGTGGCTGAGTCACGCGTTTAATTTAATTGTTTGAATGCACAGTACATAACTTTACCATTGTATCAGATTGAAGCTATTTGGCTGTATGTCTAATCTGTACAAAATTAACAGTTACTTTTGATAACATTGTGAATCTTAGCTAGACTATGCATATGGTTTATGTCTGATATGTGAACTGTCAAAGTTTTAAATTTTGTTTACATATTAATATCAAAAATTATTTATTGATAAAAATATTCTAGAGTATTGATAAATTTAAATTTTAGGTGTAATAATTATAATATTTAACTAAAACTGTGTATGACTTATATTAAATATCCACAAGTTGAGGATAGATCCACTATTTCCTATAATTCATTCAGTAAAATCCATTACCTTGAAACCTATCTGAACTTCATTTACACAATTAGCACATTTCCATGCTAATTTAAAGCCATCACTACTTTTAATCCTGTTGTGAGTTCTGATGAAGTAACTAGCTCAAGTGTCAAGGACAAATGATTCAGTTATTGATTTATACCCAGTCAAAATCCTAAAAGCAAGGCTGCAATGGGAGTTTCTGAAAGCCTGCCGAAACTGGATCTATAGATTTAGGAGCCCATGGTTTGGAATTTCTCAGACTGCTAGGACCTGAAAATGTGTGGATTTCCTATCAAAGTCAGGAGGAAAGAGAAAGCAAACACAGGTAGAGGATCAGAAACCAGACTGTTCAGAAATGCCAAGACCAGGGAAGACAGCAACTGTAGAGGCCCATCGTGTTTGTTTCTTCTTCACATTAGTGGGGTAGCACAGCATTTGTATAGTTATGAAAATGATGGGTCCAACATCTTAAGTCATTGAGAACTGAAAGAGCATAGATCATAAGAAACATCAGAAACATTCCCAACTTCGGTTGGAATTATATTGATGAAAACTTCTTGTCCAGTTATCCTAGCTGTCTAGGAAGAAGAAATGCATTCTCGTGATTCTTTCTTATTTTAACCATACAGAACTTGTTTTCCTTTATGAAGAAGGTTAAGCATGTGGGAAATTAATGATACTGACCAGTATTTATATAGTTACTGATCAGAAAAACCTGAATAATTTGAAGAAAGTGAAATGCATTTACCTTACAATGTTTCCTGGATCTACCTCAATCATCCACATGCAGCGAAGGTTATTATCGTATGGAAAGGGATAGCCGGGGGACAGGATCCTTCCTGATGATTCTCCTTTGAAACGACCCCCACATTCAGCTGGTGACACAGAGCAACATTTCAAGTCCAAGTTTCTTACCAAACTCTTCAATCAATGTACGAATTACATAAGAGTGTGCATGTTCACGTTAAGAAAGATAAGATTCACCCTCAATCTGCTTGAAAGTAAATATTTATATAAACGTCCTTAAAATTTTAATTGAAATAAGAATATATGTATAATAAAATGGCATGCTGTCTCTCAGATCACATAAAAGATTAAAAACAAACCAAATTGTGGAATAAACAAAAGGACACACTTGATGTCTGTGAACTTGGCTCCCAAACATTTCCAGATGTGTTGTTAAAAACTGCTCATGTTAAGAGGAAAGCAGATGGCAAGCGCTCAGTGCTCGGGAACGGCCAGATGAATAATACATCCAGCACCCCACCTCTGCGAAAAACACATTCCCGCAGGCAGCCTAAGTTCAATTGTCCGTTTATTCCACTCCGACCGTTCTTAACCTCTTCCCTCCAGCCTTAAAAGTCAAAGAGGGATTTTTATTAGATTCTTTACTTCAGTGAAACATAGCATAGAATTGATTAAATATGGCCTATAATGAATTAAAATGCGGGCGCTGTCATATTGTATAATTAATATTTTCTCTTTTGAAAGACTCTTTCTCTGTTTTATACTTTTTTTTTAACACTGCCGGGAGTTCTGAAGTGATGCTGAATACACAAGGCAACAACATTTCTGGACTGAAGAGAAGGGTAAGGACGCTAGGAACTACCGTCTTTCACAACTACACTGATCTGCATGTCCCTGCAGGACAAGGAAACCCTTTTCAGTGCATTGTATATTTATTATTTCTACAAATAAGTCTTCTCTAAAACTAAATAAATACAAAAACATATTTACTTAAACATTTGAAGAAATTCTTATATTTATTTATTTATTTTTAAGAAATGAGGTGGAGATGGAAGAATAAGAGTGTACAGCTTGTACCGTGAAAAGACATTCTAAATTAAATCAACTTTATGTGTAATGTGAGAACAAACTCTGAAGGTAGATGTTGGCAGATCTCTGTGAGTTCGAAGCCAGACTGGTCTACTAAGTGAGTTCCAGGACAACCAGGCTGTTACACGGAGAAAACCTATCTTGAAAAATCAAACCCAAACCAAACCAAACCAAAAATAAAATAAAATAAAAATTGAAGAGTAAATGATATATGACCCATGGAAATTTTTCATAGTGGGACTTTTGCTTATTACTTTTTCATTGTGGCTCAGTCTAGAGTTATATATAAAGTTTTTCTTCTAACTGTACCTCACTCTTGTTCTAGCTACATATCCAACAACATAAAGCCAACAAAATCTGATTAGAAGTCAGATTTGCAAAGCTTTTTAAATGTCTTTGAAAGTAGTATAAGAGTATTTGTTTTTTAAAAAAAATAAATCTTTGTAATTATTGTACTAATTACCTTGCATTATTTTTATTTCAGTAGTTGGCATTTTCTTTCACATAATTCGAGTCGCATGAATGCCTCCTTTTCCCTGACAAATCTATTCCATTTACCTTGGTTATTTTCTCTTCTTTAAATTGTATGTTACACAAATTGAAATTTGTTTCTATTTAGCATTATTAGTATTACTAATAAAATGGCTCAAATTAAAAAGTTTTATCTCTGGTGAAGCAGACACAAGTGAGGAAGGCAAATTACAGGCTCCTCTAGGGCTTGTTCCACTAGTTTAAATACATCTCAGGACCACTTGCCCAGATATGGTACCACCATGATTATGCGGAGATCTCCATTCCAGCCCTCAGTCTTGAATAAAAATCCCCCTCCTTATGTCATAGGCTAGTCTGATAAAGGCAGATCTTCAAATTAAGGTTCTATATTTCCAGGTTAGTTCTGATTTGTGTCAAGTCTGGAAAAACTAACCAGCACAGTTACTATTACATTTGTCTAGTTTTTAAAATGAAACAGTTTTGGATAACCAAAACAATAAGTAGTCAGACATAATGTACAATAAGGAGTGGACATTTCTTCTCTGTCTTTTTGATTTATCACTATGATAGGCAGATATTACTTTGAAAATGGCATTGACATTAAGTTTATCTATTAAGATAAATGACTTTTAAATTGTTTTTTGTTTTGAATACCATATTGCATCTTAAATTTAAATGCACTTTTCTACAGTTTTAATTTGTAAATATCACTTTATGCTTTTGTCATATGGTATGACTTAACACTTGGGCCCATACATACTCTTATGGCTTTGGTTGTGAGCCTCGCCCTTAACAGCTGAACCATCACACCCGCCCATTTGGGCCCATTATCTTAAGGCAAATGTTTCAAAGAGAAATACAAAATTTGTTTGATTTAGCATACAAGTTTCAGAAAAATAATTGCCTATATAATATGCAGATGATTGAGTAAAAATCTTTGTGTTTTACAGATCCCCAAACAAAGCCATAATAGATATTTAAGGTTAATCAGAAAAACATTATAATTTTAAATCAGGTGGTCGAGCTACAAGTCATCAATGAGGAATATCATGGACACAGAATTTTATTGTCTGCTACCGCAGACATTGTCAGCATCATTCATTTTGTGTTTCTCCTTTTGTAGTTGAGTACCTTGATCATCTGTCATTAAAAGTTTATTATTCCTTTGATATTATCAAGTCACAATACTGGTTAGATACTAAAAGCACAATTTGATCTCAGATCAATTATCTTTCCATTTGATCACAATCTTTTTTAGAAAATGTTTTCATCTTTGCTTAATACACTCCAAAAATATATGAATTTAATTTTAAAGAAAATATGGAAATCAATATTTTCTAAGTTTGTAGTTTTGCAACTGTTTGGTGATTTTTAAAACCTTCGATGTTATTTTTTTCTGAATATATCTCATATTTATATTATCAGTGGGTCATTTTTCATAGCCCATGCAGGTGGTCTGATTATTGGTCTAATGCTTGATTTTTGGGATTTTGTTGCTAAATATTAATTATTGTGTTAGGTATTAGTACCATAATCTACTTAAAATTAATATACCATCTGACAATAAAGCACTGTGATTATATCTGGTTTACATAAAACCTGTTTGTCTCTTTGGGAATCAATGTTTTAATAAACCATCAGAAGGTACAAAAGCACATCTAATGCATTGTGCTTTAAAAGGTTTCAATGTGCATTCAGTTTTGTGCATTTAAATTAAACCTCAGTAAGGCTGTGTTAGAAAAGTACACATTAATTTTATACACATTGGCAAAATACGGTCAGGAATGACTTGGGAATAACTGTTTCTCTTACCTTCTGTAGACTTAGGGTTTTCTTATGTTGTTTTTCTGTTATTTCAGATGGAACTATTTGATCTTTTCAACAATGAATCATGGGAACATCTATGAATAACTGTTCCCGTACTCACAGTCTCCTACGCTAATTTGTTATCTGCCTTATAATAGGAATAAAATGATATCGAACCAATACAAATTAGAGATGTGACGATCGCTGTAGCTTCAGGTAAGGGATCTCTCTTATCTATGATTTTTACAGTTCTTTTCATACTGCAGTTTATTTTCTTGTTGTTTATACATAAGAAAATCACTATGTTTTCTAATGTTTTCAAAGGGGCTTAGACACATATAAGATGTATTTGAAGTTACTGCAGATAAGTTCTTGTTTTTACATTCATTTGGATTCAGAAATGTGCAGATTTTTTCAAAAAATCATAAAAACTGATCGATGAGATTCAATTAAATGCAAATGATGAAAATTAACATTCTTGAAATGAGTCAATTATTTTTTTTATCAAAAGCAAAAATAATATAACTTGATATAGACCACAGCAACTCCCTAAGCACATGCCTTTGCCATATTAAGCACAGAACTCTTATATTCCACTTTTCCTTGGGGTGAATTTAATTTTTTTAAACTTTTTAAGAGTTGTATGTGGATGAAGCTACCTACAGCATGAATATGTTAAGTAGTGGTGTATTCATATAATCCCACCAACAAACTTTATAAAAATCTGAAGGAACATCCTACCAATGCAGGAAGGCAGAGGGTAGTCCCAGGCCCTTCTCTCCCCAGTCATGCACTTGAGAAGGCTGCTTCCATGGAGAGTGTAGCCCGGATTGCATCCATAGATGATGGTGCTGCCAGCAAAATGGCCCTGGTCACTGATCTTGTATCCGAACTGGGGAATGCCTGGGTCTTCACAATGTGAAAGTTCAAAACCTGGGAGAACAGTACAAATTACTTAATGGAAATAATCTGAAACATAATTTGAGATTACATAAATTGTTTATTTCATTTATCGCTTCAAATAGGATTCCGTTTCCTACTTGGAATACTCCTATCATGGCAAACATTATTAACATTTAATAAGCACAGAAAGCTTTTGCTGAAACATTTTTATTTTTATCAGAATTTATTAGTTATAAAGTTTACATATCAGTGTAATGGCAAAAAACCATCAAATTCCTGTTTTCTTTAAAATTGTTATTGTTGTAGAATACTATTTTAAGATGTTTACATTTGTTTATGCTGTGGAACATTTATTTTAATGATGCAAAGATGTGTTGCATTTGTTTAATTCTGTGAAGCTGTGATTCTTTGCCTGTCTAAAACACCTGATGGTCTAATAAAGAGATGAAAGACCAATTATGAGGCTTGAGAAAGGATAGGCAGGGCTGACAGGCAGAGAGAATAAATAAAAGGAGAAATCTGGGAGAAGAGGATCAAGGAATAAAAAAAAAAAAGGAAGGAGAGAAGTATGCTGCGGCTAGTCACCCACACAGTTAGCCATGCAGTTTCAGTGAAAGTAAGATATACGGAAGTAAGGAAAGGAAAAACCCAGAGGCAAAAGCTAGACAGGATATTTTAAGAAAATCTGGCTAACAACAAGCCAAGTTTTAATAATAAAACTCTGTGTGATTTATTTTTAGCTGGGTGGTGTGCCCCCCCAAGGAGACAAAGAGTGAAAAACAACCAACAACTTGTTATTGTTAAAACTAGATTAATTAATTAATTAATAGGGATTAATGATGGTAGACAGTGTTGGCACACCCCTTGAATATCAGAACTTAGGAGGTGGAAGTAGGTGGATCTTAGTGAATTCAAGGCCAGCCTGGTCTACAAAACAAATTCCAGGACAGCTAAACCTGCACAGAAAAATCTTGTCAAAAATCTCAACAACAACAAAATCCAAAAAAAATCAAAACAAAAACAAAAAAAAAAAACCCAAACCCCAAAACAAAAAAAAAAAAAACAAAAAAAAAAAAAAAAAAAAAAAAAAACAAAAAAAAAAAAAAAAAAGAAAACCTAAAGGATTAAAATCTGATTCCATGTGTTCATGTATTTGCACACGTGATCCCCAGTTGATGGGACTACTGGAGGAGGTTAAGAATCCTTTAGTAGACAAATGTGCTGGTAGAACTGTGTCTTTGGTGATGGACTATGAGGATTTATAGCCTTTCCTTGCCTCCTGTTTTAGAAACACGATCAGCCAGTTTATACGCCCTGCCCTCTTCCCTTTACCAACTAACTCTTGCTCTCTGTAACTGCAAGCCAAAATGATGTTTTGGTTCCCTAAATTACTTTTCCTGGTAGCATTTGGTCATAGGAAAGGAGCTAATATGACAAGAAACATAGTTTGCTTTCGTCTTGGCACAAAGCATCCAGGATGCATGGAACCAGCAGAGTCCAACCAAGACCATGACAACCTTTACTTTGCCCACTTAGACAGAGGTTCTACATCACCAGACTGGCAAATTTGATACTTTCCATCGTAAGTTTGCCATATGATAACAGAGAAAGGAAATGCATAAATAAGCCTTGGGAAAATTCTGATCTGTTCTTGGTATTTCCTAACTTTTCACATCCTGAATTCATGAATAATCACTACCACCACCACCTGGCTTATACGTTATATTAGTTATCAAAAACTGCTAAGTATGGGAGTTACGGGAGTGCAGTCCAGGATTCTACATGCCTGCTATGATGTGCATTTTAATTTTGAGATAAATCCAAAAAATAAAGGCCTCAAGGATTCTTTCTAAGATTTAGCTTGTGGGAACCTTATTCAGTTGGAAGTGTAAGCATCTTGAAGGAGAATTATAAAGGAGGATAGCGATCATTGAGTCACATCATGGTAGTTGTAACAAAATTCACTGTATACAGTCAAGAAAATGAGTATTTCAAATAAGACACTGCAGAAGTAAAAACTGTGTTTACAGGCACACTTTGCTATATCTTCATAGATAGTACAATATTTAAAGACTCTCTGATGGAAAAAGACCACGTTTGCATTCTTCCTTCCAGACTAGATTCTTCTGTCTGGGATTTAAGCTGCAGCCCTTTTCCAGTTTTGTCATATAATTCTTTACAAATCAAAATGAAAATCAAGCTTCGTTTTGAAGATTTCTTCTCAAACTAATTTTTCCTTAATGTGCACATTCTGAAAGTGTGATGGGGGATTGCTCATGATGAGAAGGAGTGGAGATGGTCTTGCTAATGACACTCCTTCACAGAGGGAGACACAGGCAGACAATACTCTTTAAGCTACAGAGTACAACATAATCTAGTTCAATTTGCAAGACTCATTGTTGCTCTGTCATAAATATTCACAAGTGTCTTAAATTTTACAAAACAGCTCAGCTGACAGTCTTTTCACTGAAAGCTCACACTTGAAACTGACAATTAAATAAAGACATGAATGAGGCATCAAATATTCACTGTAGTTAGTGGAATTTAATACTGTGATGAAATACAAATTTATAGAGTACAAACTGAACTCATTATTAACATTGTCTAAATGCTTCAGATTTTCTGTATAACTTAAGCTGAGAACTCATTTCATGTCACCATTGAAGATATGGTTTATTACTAATTTATTTTAAGGTATCATTTGAAATTTATGACATTTTATCAAAATATCTACTAAGGTTCATTGATACTATCATATTCTAATATTGTATTCATTTCTTTCAGGTCAGCATTTAAACCAATGCCATATTAACTGATTCTCATTAATAATAATAGCATTTAAGAAATAAATATAAAATAAAAGAAATCTCTTATTTTATTTTCCCAAGTCTTTCCTTTTTTTCCCCATAAAATCTCTTAATATGTTAATCAGGTTATTCTCACACATTTTTCTATATATCCATGTATCTTTGGTGTTGGAGGTCCTTCTGTATAATGTTGCTTTTATTGGTTAATGAATAAAGAATCTGCAGAGTGATATTTGATTCTGTGGGCTGCAAAGATAAACCAATGTAAAGGTATCTTGACTTCAAAATTTGGATCTAAGGATTTTTTGGCTTTTGAAAAGAAAAAGGTTCTGATTTTGTTTCCATAGAAGATGAGAACCTGTGGAATTTAATTGTCCAAGACCCCCAGAAAGGTCACTGTGAATACACCCTAAAATTACTTTACCAAACAAAAATCAGGAAACAGTTTGGAGAGAACTATGCCCAAATTCCCAAATGTTCTTTATAAATGTCTGTTTATATTTAAAGGGGGATATACTATTAAAATGAATAATTTGCATCGGTATGAATCTTAGTTTATTTCTACAAATGTTTGGTCAATTTTGATATATGTATATTTCTGCTCTTGATTAAAGTGTTTTAGAGCTTATTTTAAAATGTCATATATAATTAATGTATAATAGGTTAATAGATAATCATCTATAATATCAAACTTATAGTCATGTTAGGTTTTCTAGATATATAGAGATATATTTCAGTTAGATAGATAATCTTCAAACCTTTCAAAGATCTATGGAATTTGGCATTTAAAATGTTTTAAGAACTTAGGACTTTTCATGACAGTGAAAAACATCTGCTCCTGCCATTATCAATCTACTTCAAAAGGATGATGGGCATTGAAGAGGCTCCTTATGAAGTTGGTTAGCCATTTTGGCAAAAAACTATTTTTTTTCCTGGACTGCTTGATGGTATTTTGTGTGAGCTGAACACACACAGGACCCACAAAAAAAAAAAAAAAAAAAAAAAAAAAAAAAAAAAAAAAAAAAAAAAAAAAAAAAAAAAAAAAAAAACCTGCTGAACTTGACTAAACGTGAGACCATCTTTTGGGGTTCCTGCTTCATAAAAGAGTCTGCAGACATTCTGCAGGACCAAAAACAAACAAAAAAAATGTGACTGACAAACCGACAATATAGGTGGAACTGCCTTTGAAATTTCCTGCTTCATGGGAAAGTCTGCCAGCTACTAGGGGCCTGTAGGCTGAACAATGATGCTCCAAAGTAGATATAAATGTTGTACCTATAATTCTTGCTTGATACCTGTTTTGTTATATGTAATTTCACTATGCTAAAATTAAACCCTTCCTCTTCATTTAAAAAGAAAATGGAAAATGGTGTGGGAATTCCTTCTGTATATGTGTTGCTTTTATTGGTCAATGAATAAAGAATCTGCCTTGGCCTCTGATTGGGTAGAGTAGAGCTAGGCAGGAAAAACTAAGCTAAATGCAGAGAGAAAGAAGGCAGAGTCAAGAGACACTATGGAGCTGGCAAAGGTGAAAGATGCAAGCTGCTAACCAGAACCTTGCCAGTAGGCCACAACCTAGTGGTAAAATGTAAAATAATAGAAATGGGTTAATTTAAGAGAAAAGAGTGAGCTAGAAATATGCATAAGCTAATAGGACAGGCAGTGTTGTAATTAATACAGTTTCCATGTGTTTATTTCAGAGCTGAACAGCCGGGAACAAATAAGCAGCTTCCAATAACAAATTTTGGCAATATAGTCCAATTTCTGTGCATTTCTATATGTAAAGCATAATAAAATCTACTTTATACAATTTTGTGAGAGTTTATTGTTTAGTTTTGCTCTTTATAACTCGGTTTGTTTTGCATTTGCCCTTTATATTAATATGAATTGGGACATACATATTAGCATGAGAATTCCTGAGGAAGTGTCTCATGAAGAGCAATGACATCTAAAAACTGCTATTGAGAAGGAGCTGGCTCTTTTGCATATATACCAAGGCACAAATTTAATAGAGTGCTGGGCATACAGGGAACAGAACAGGCTAATTATAACCATTTATTTAATTTAATATACAAAGCCCTTCTTGCCGTGGTGGCCTGGAACAGTACTCTCTCTAGAGAAGACTACTTGGGCATTAGCAGTCAACTTACACTGCTGTAGCTTCTGTAACGTTTACCTTCACATTGTCTCAGTATGTTTCCTAGGATCCTTTACAAACCTTCCCCTTCCCTGACTGTAGCTGAGTCTATGAACTCCATTGCCCCTGAAATAATAACCATCAATCTACTGCATAAAATCCTCTTTAGTTTTGAAAGTAGATGATCAAGTTGAGTGACTGCATTCCTTAGAATAAAATGCAATCTTATGTAAATAGTGGATGGAGATAATTGACATTAATATTTACTATTATTATTTGTTTGTATCAGTTTTCTTTCCAATTGATTTTTTTTAAGGAAAAGTGAGAGAACATGAGGTTGGGTAACTTAGTCAGGTTTGGAAAATCTGGCAGGAGTTGGTGGAGAAGTTGGTTGGAAAGAATGTGTTAAAAAAATTGGGTGTGCTTCCTTGTGGGCTAGTTTTCATGACACGAGAAGGCACAATCCAAACTTCCAAATGAGGGAAACAACAAACAATCCCACCTGGTTATGATGCCTGTGAACCACAAGAAACAGCATGGGACAATAACCTGAAGGGTGAATCAGTGGCAAGCATACCTTGGTGGTAAGAAATATTTGGCTAGTCGGACTTCATACTCACTTAAGAACGGGGAAATCATGCCTGGTATTCGAAATCTAGCCAGCTACCCAGGGCTAGTGAAGCCAGAGATCTTGTAGAACCGACAACCATCACTTTACTAAACAGATTGAATCACTAACTGCATTCTGAATATTCGGCCTTACACCTACAGGTAAGTCTCGTCCTCACTTTTCATTAGGAAAACTTCTTTTTATAACAGATGAGGGCCATAACAGACGGTCAGAACCAATACAGAATGCAAAGCTGTGGAGCCTAGTCCTAATGAATTCATCGACAAGCCACGCATCACACCTGAGGCTCAGAGAATAGAGTGGAAGTGGAGGTGGAAGATTGTAAGAAATCCTGGATCTGGGAGTTTGTGTCTCCTAACGGTGACTCTACACCTAGGAAGTCTCAGCAAAATGATTGACTACATGTGAGCTGAACACGGAAAACAATGACAGAAATTTCAACATGGACCGAGGAAAGATCACAAGACATCGACCCTTCACGAAGATCTATAGACGATGAGAAATCACCCCTGAAAATGCACATATAAGTAGCAGTATACAGATGGAGCAGGTTATATTTAGGAATACATATGTACATATAAATATGCATGCAACAATAATTAATGTAAAAAGAAGCCATAAATTTGAAAGGAAGTAAGAAAGGGAATATGAGAGGGCTGAGGGAACAAAAGGAGTGGATAAATGTCTCAGCAATAAAATATAAGAAAATACAGTATAAGAAAAAAATTAAATATAAATAAAACATTTAATAATTTGTTATAATTGCCATTTAGGCTATTGAACCTGAAGCATTGCCCTGTTTTAGAATTCTTTTATGTATCTGTTTATTTCACAAATGCAAATTTTAAATCTTATATTTAATTTTCTCACATTTAATTTAAAATTTATTTTTCATGGTTCTAGGGATATAAAATATGTCAAACAATAACTCTACTACTGAGCTATAAATCCATTTATAGTGTAGTTCATATTCAAATAAGAAGATTGTGAAGTCCCCCCCAATTAATCAAAGAGAAATATTTCACCTTCATACTCATGAGTTGTGATGCCCGTATTTGTTTTGTAATAATAAAGAATGTAGGAAGAATAAGGAGAGAATTTTGAACAATGAAATTGCAGTCCATATTAGCACTCAGTAACCTAATAAGAAACATGTACATTCATCCCTAAATAAACTATATAGTCCATGAGACTATGGTCATATCTTGAAAATAATACCAAACACAGATTTCCTTACACCTTCAAATCTACTCGTTTTTAAACAAAACCTATTATAATTCTTCATTTTTTTTTTTGGTTTTTCGAGACAGGGTTTCTCTGTGGCTTTGGAGCCTGTCCAGGAACTAGCTCTGTAGACCAGGTTGATCTTGAACTCACAGAGATCCGCCTGCCTCTGCTTCCCGAGTGCTGGGATTAAAGGCGTACGCCACCATCGCCCGGCATAATTCTTCATTTTCAATTGATTTCAGGAGGTATGTTTTTATTGATGATGGTCTGAATTTCTGCCCAGAAAGTTCTTCTTTAAAAACTAGTTACTGAGAGACTTTCCTAAATTTTCGTCTGCCAGGCATGATACTAGTAGCTGCTCTTAATGATAACTGCGTGTTTCATAGATCATGAATGCTTCATGCCTCATTCTCAAATCCATTGACTTTAATTTTTCTAACCATCAGAATGTGGGTATTTCACTAAATTATATAATTGATATGCTCACAACCTTCAAAAACTAAACTTTATATTGCCAAATTCTTTTCCTACCTGACTTTTTCAATTGATAGTTCTTAACATATTTGCATTTCACTATCTTGAAATTATTTTTAACATTTACTATTCTGCAGCTTTAAAATTTTTATCTACTATGTGAATCTGTACTAATACAACTTTCATTTCTTAAGTTTATTTTTCTCTAATTTCCCTTCTCTGTAATGATGTCATTTGCCCATATATTTGTTGTTTGCCATGTTTCAGACAGTATACTTTTTCTTTTTGATGCACATATGATTTCTTCTAACATGTCTCAGGTTTATTTATTGAATTTTTAAATCTAGAGTATTTTGTGGTTGTTGGCTTTTGACTAATAGTACCTGGCCCAGAAAATTAGAGTCAGTCAGTAGTTGTGAGTGAGTGGATGGGAGTCAGTCAATCGGACGGTGAAAAAGAGTGAAGGCAGTACAAGGTGAAAAGAAATTCCTGCCTTCTAACAAGTTGGGAGTTCAGGACATGTGAAATAGAGAGCCGCCTGCCATCATCATATTTGGGCTTATAATTATTGCTGGAATAATAACTTCATTGATCACATTTCTCACCTTTCCAAGGATTGATGCTAACTGGCAGAACTCAAAGGCATTGTTTGCTAGCAAGACCGTCTAGGAAAGGTGGCTGCCAGGCTCCCTTTAAATTTCAAGAAAGTTTTTAGAAGAGAAAGGTATAATTGACTTGACAGATTTTCGCTTGAATATCTTCTTTTCATTTTCATTTCTATTCCCTAAAAGCAGCTCTTCTTGGATAGAATGTTCTTCTAAACTATTCTAAATTCTACTTATTGGTAGATCTCAAACACGTCAGAAATTAAGTTTATACAACGTACAGATTGCTAGGTATTTAAAGTTAACATACAAAGCTTTTGTAATATCAAATCGTGGAAATAGTAATCACTCTTTTTTACTCTAGCCAAAAAAAACTATATTGTGTTTTATGCTAATTACAAACAAGAGAGATTTCAAAGAGAACTTTGTATTATATAATACACCTTTAGTCAGTACTTCCTTCATTGCCTGCTTAAGTTCAGCATTTAAAGAATGAAGGAAATGCCAAATGTGCCTGGTCAGTGGTTTTGAGGACATGTAACCGTATGGAACGTTCTTGCTCTTCTAGGAAATTTACTTATTTTCTACTCACATTTGCATTAAGTAAATTATGCACTAAGAATAAAGTTAAAGTTGATAGGTCATCTGATTATTTTTCATGGTTAGCATCGCCAATAACATGTTTGTAACTAAATTACAGAATCTAAATAGAATAATTTGTAGTACATTCATAAAGCTAGTATACAAGCAAAGGCATTAAAAATTAGCCCTTGCCTGTCTCTAATGAGAACCTGACATTTGGAATGGTTATGTTTTCTGGGCATTATTGAATCATTTCAAGCAACAAAACTGGAAGGCTAAGTGAATCCAAATATATTTGAAGTTTTCCCTTGGGATAATAAACATTTCTGCAGTAGAATTTTTAGCAAATAAAATGGGAAGAGGAAATGGCAAAAGATCATTTAACCGAGTCATATCATTTAATGACTGTAAACACTGGACATCTACCAAGTCAGTTCTTGACAAAAATACAATCCACCAAAATGGTATGAATCATTATAAAAAAACACATGTATCATTTTTACTGAATAAAAATAACTACAAATGAAAGACCTAAAAGACTTTTTAATGAAGCTTACTTTTAAGGATGGAAGTTTGACGAGTTCATCAAACATGATGATACTAACTAGAACCGAGTTGATGTCTGATAATACTTTGCAAAACGAAGAAAGAATTCAACTTCTCAAGCCCTAAGTGACTAATGTTTCCTTGAGAAGAAATTAACGAGCTTACCTTCTGGTCTAATCTTTAAACTTTAGAAAGAAATGGTACTTCTCCTGAACCATATCTGTATACACTACATGAAACTCAGCTATGCCTTCATAGATTTCTCCCAAGAGACATGCCAACCATTGAATTGTTTTGTCCGAAACACCTGCCAGTTTGCCTCTTCGCTTCTCAACCTTCATTTAGAGCAGTGGATCTCAGCATGCAGTTCACAACCCTCCACAGGGTCATATATAAGTTCTGCACATCAGATATTTACATTACAATTTATAACAACAATAAAATTACAATTATGAAGTAGTAACAAAATAACTTTATGTTTGGGGTCACTATAACATGAAGAACTCTATTAAAAGGTCACAGCGTGAGGAGTTTGAGAGCTACTAAACTAGAGAAAGAGGTTCTTCCTGAGGAAGAACAAGAGTAATTGGCAGTCATTACTTTGAAGAGAAGGCAATACAATGAAAAAGGTAGATTCTGGAAGTAGGAGGAATGGGTTAGTGATTGAACTTGCTAATGGCAATTCTGGCTGTACCGAGTTTGACACATGAATGCTTTTGCATTCAAGCAGCAAAGTACAGTTGATAGAAAAACTTACTGGGGAAAGAGAGTCTCCCAAAATAAATGACCAATTTTTGACCATTCTAAGACATGAAAAATAAGCAGATACAGCCATGGAATGGTGCATTCTTCCAAAAATCTCATGTGTCATGAAGAATTCTCACTACATATGTATGTATGTATTATGTATATATATATACACATATATATATATAAATTATTTATAGCTTTAAATTAGTAAGACAATTTCACTGCCATTTTAATATTGCATATTAAAAACTATTAATGGCTGTGCCAAAATCTTTCATTCTAGGCACTTAGGAATCCCAGAATTCCTTGATTTCTTTTTTTCACTTTTTAAGAAGAATTATCTATGATTGCTGCACATTCTATTATATATTTATGTCCTCCCTTACTAATGAAGGTCAATTTTAATTCTGGCATACTATGATGGTGTGAGGCTAATTCAGAATTATTCAATAATAAATTATTAAATTTTTGATTTTGAGATTAAAGGTAGACAAATTTCTTCCAGGCCTCCCAAGGAAGTTTCAATTCTAGTAAAAGAGTCATATGTGACTACTAATGCTGCTTCTCATGTCCTCCAACCTTGAAAAGGTCCAAGTGGTAGCTATACTGTGACCTTGTAACAACATATTGGAAGACACAAATGAGTCTCCAAAGACGATATGCATTGGTTAGGATGAAACAAAAATTGTGGTTGATCATGTTGAACACTTCAATGTAGATCTCGTTCTTCTTGCATTCTTATATAATATAAAGAAACCCTAGCTTTTTAGTTTAAACCAGAATTAGTTTTCCATTACTTGAAGTTAAAAGTTGATTTGCTAGTTTAAGTGAGTGTGAATTTATTATTTGAACAGGTGAAGTAAAATGCATTGTGTGTCCTTTAAAAATATATTGATCATTTGTCTTAGCCAAATATAATGATACTTAAAGTCTAAATAGTCTAAGTAGAAGCTCTAAATAAACAAAACCAATAATGGGATAGAAAGTGACTATTAGCAGATAAAGGTATCAACATGCTCTTTTTCTGGTCAAAGACAAATAGTGAGGTGAAATGAGCATCTGAGAATAATCCGGGTGTAATGTCTGCTTGAATAATTTTGTGATGTTCTTCTAGTAATGTTTTTGTATCCTATTACCTTTGCTAGGAATATATCATACCATTATTTCTGTGAATTATGACCTATGTCTTTATTACTACCTTGTTTTTGAAGCCTTACTAGAGCTTTGATAGTCACGTTACCTTCTCCTATTTTTATTATCTCTGTGTGAATACTGCATTGAACTTCAGAAGCACTTTGCTATAATTGTAAAGGATACATGCATACCAAATGGCTGTGTGAAACTGGTTTTAGACATTACTAGATATAAAGATTTAATCATCAAAGCAAGGTCTTCCACTTTCCTTATATATTTAACTCTTTAAGTACATTTTTTAAATTCACAAATTGTTTATTGCTTCCAAACAATTAAGGTATTTATTTATTTTCATATTATTTGTATAGGTGTTTTGCCTGCATGCGATGCTGTGGTACAGTTTTCAAGGAGGTCAGAAGTAGCAGATAAAGCAGATCCGCTGGAACAGTAGTTACAGATTGTGGTTAACCAGAATGTTGGTGTTAGCAATTCAACCTGGGTCCTCTGTAAGAGGAGCAAGTGCTCTTAACTGTGAGCCATTTCTCCAGCCTCACTTCTAAACACTTTTTTTTCTTTTATATTTAATATGTTTCCTGTTTGAAACTTATTCAGGTATCAAACTGTTTTATTAAGTCAATATTCAGACTACATCTTAATTTCCCATGTAGATGTAAAAAGGTGTAATTCAACTGAAATTCACAATGATATTTTAAAAAGAGATCGTCTTGTAGTTCTATGCAAAATTTGATTGCAATGAATTTTTAAAAGAAAGCAATTGACAAATATTATAGAAGTTGTACCTTTTTCAAAGCATTAATATATTTGCTATCTTTGACTCAGAGGTTTAGGATAAGTAAACATCAGTGGGGAAAGGTTTGAAATGTATCTTGTGGTTCAATAGTTCAACTGATGCTCAGGGAAATTAGATCATTCCTTAAAAAGAATGTGGGGGGATGGGTATAGGGAAGATGAAAGAAAAAATGTCTAAGTGAATACACGTGGCGTAGGTGAAAAATTATAAGTGGATACTGTTCCTTGGTTTCCTGGCCATCTAGACCCAAATAATCATACAGACTGTTTTAATTACAATACTGTCTGACCAACAGCTCAAGTATATTTCTAGCTAGCTCTTTTATCTTAAATTACCCATTTCTATTATTTCATATTTACCATGAGACTGGTAGTTTGTTATCTCTTCTTGAGCAGCTACATGGCATCTCCTTGACCCAACCTACTCTCTCTATATATATATATCTCTGTTCGAATTTCCCACCTGGCTTTACTCTGCTAACCCATTGGCCGAAACAGCTTTATTCACTATCTAGTAAAAACAGCACATATACAGAAAGACATCAAAAAAATAAACTATACACAAATAGATAGATGAAAAAGATATAGATGGAGAATAGTAACGAAGTTATTTTCATACAGAAGAAAACTATGTTAAACTCCATGTAGAAATACAGAATTATTGACATTGTTAACCCCAGAAGCAAGAAGCAACAATTAAGAATAAATATAACTGTTGACAATTTATTTTTTTAAAAAAAATACTTACTGGTGTAGACAAGTTGGAAGCCTTCATCTGTCCCTTCAGAGTCAGAGTTAAACTCTAGCCAAAGCTGATTCGATGTGCTACTGAGTGTCAGTCCTCTCATGGATGCACCCGTAAAGGCACCCAAGAGATGTGTTGTTTTGTCCTTTCCATCATAAATCTGCAAGATAAATTAAAATACTAATTTGGTCAAAGTGCCCAATTCCCAAGTATGTATGTATATCTATGAAGAGCAGGGATTATCTGCATTGTCTCTCCGTGGATATTAGTGAAGAACAACCAATTAAATGAGTTTCAAATATCAGAAATTGAGAATACACATGTATAATTCTTTTTTTTTGGATAATTCTTAGGTTAAAAATTAGCAAACTCCAAGAAACGCTTAAACTGCTCTGTAAATTGGTTTCTAAGATAGCAACACATTAAATGGCATATAATTTATGGTTTAAAGCACCAATTTAAAAGTAGTTTACAAAGTTGGTTCATAGTCATTTTGTTTATTTTTTTTCTTTGTTTTGCTACTTTCTCAGTTAATCAAACACACTTTTCTTAGAACAAAACTAGTAAAAGTATAATTACTTCAGCACAGTTTTTGTAATTTTATTCTTTTTGTTGATTTGATTTGTTTCACTTCTGATATTTTAAAAAATATTAAGCCAATGCTGGCACACACTTTTTATCTGACTACCCTGGAGAAGAGGCAAGCAACTTTTTGAGTTGTAGGCTAGTCTGGTCTACCTAGCTAGTTCTAGGACACCCAGGGTTATATAGAGAAACCCTGTGTGGAAAAAATATACATCAAACAAAGGGCATATAGTTCATAGGTAGAATATTTACATATAGTATATCTGTATTAGTCCTAAGAATCAAAAATGTAAAAGTAGCATGAAAGAATAAAATAAAGATAAAAGTTTGAAAGTGTCCTTAGTGATTATGAATATTAAGTAAACAAGATAGATTTGTGACAAAATTGATAAGCTTCACATTCTTCCTTCATGCTTTTGAAGGTTTACCATATTACATTCCTCTTTGCTTTTCTCTGAGCTAAGATTATGAAAATATGATCACAATGTGATATCTTATTAGATGTGTCTATCTGTATGGTGCATTGTCTTGTGCTATGCTGGATTTAAGAAATAACGTTACGTGATAGTTCCGATGAGAATGGCCAATACTGGTAGAACTGTTGGGAGAAGAATTCGTAGGTGTATCCTTTTTGTAGTATTTATGTCATTGGGGGTGGGCTTTGAGTTTTAAAATGACTCACAGTGTTCAGAGTTTCCCTACCTCATCTCTCTGACTCACGATTCTGTCTCAAGGTCTCATGGTATGAGCTATCAGACACTGCTCCAGTGTCATGCCTGCTTACTGTCATGCTTCCTTCCATAACTTATCCTTAGAAAGTATGTGCCAAATAGACTCTTCTATAATTTGCTTTGGTCACAGTTTATAACCATAGCAATAGAATATTTACTATTACACCTTTGTAATATATCATATAATTTCAAAAATACTTACACAATTTTAATTTGATACTTATAATTTACTAGGTTTTATAATTAAGGTTATGGTAATACTACAGTAAAGTTTTCTTTGTTTATCTGATTCAGTAAAAAATAGTTTGAGTTTTAGGTCAAGCACAAATATTAGGGTAGGTGACAGTGATAAACAGAAGGATTTCGGGTGGGTAAACAGAAGGAATGTTTTGGCATAAACAGGTCTAAAGGTAGCTTTCTATTTATCAGAGAAGCACATCTCCTAAGGCAGTTTTCCTTTACTAAGAACATCCCTTAATTAGCCCCAAATGCATCTACTCTGGGCCAGGGCATCCTGTTCTCAGTCAATATGAACCACCTGAATCAGCTTAAAGCCCCATCCTGCTGTCAATTGAAGTTTGCCAGTTTTCCTTCCATGTTGTTGCTCTCTCCGCCCCTCAGGAGAAAGCCTCGGCAGCCTGAGGTCCAGAAGGAAAAATCTGTCAGCCCATGGAGTGGTCTGGTTTGGTAGTCTCACTGTGGCCTTGTTTACAGCACTTTGGTAATCTGCAGACTCAAGACTTGCTTCATACCTTAAAGGGGCTCGGAAGATTTGGGCTCTTTAAATTTAAATTTTATGTTTTTTTTTTTTTCTTTCCTCGACCTGGAATGTTTCACTTTTCACACTCTTCATTTTTTCTTATAGGACTTGTGGCTGCATCTTTCCTTTGTATTGTGGTCCCATCTTCCAATGAAATTCTGTTACTAACAACTAGGTTGTCTGCAGTGACTAGGGTCTTTTCATATTTTTACTGACATTTTGAAATTTAAAATCATTGGTGAAACTATTAAAAGCCTTTTTCTGACAAAGAGGATACACCATTTACACTCAAAAGATTCCTCACTAATTGGAAAATTATCTTCAAATTTAACTAGTCTCTTTAATGTAGTCCCTCAACTTTAAACAGGTTAACTATGTTAACTAAAGCCTGGTCTTTATCTCAGCTACTGAATTTATTGAAGAACAAATTTATTTATTTCTAGCTTCCTGAAGTTTTAATTTTTTAATTATTTAAGTTTCATTGTGGATTTTGTTTTTGTTTGTTTGTTTGTTTGTTTTGTTGAGATGGTGGCTGCCTGGAAAATCACTTTGGAGATTAGGTCTGCCCTTGCCTATTGAGCACTGGAATAAATGTATCCATCATACACCCATTTTTAGGTTTTAAATATTCTTGATGCTAACCTAACCTTGAAGACTGTAAAGAAAACAAAAGCAAGTTTTAATTTACATCCTTTACAAATGGAGCTTTTCAAAATTGACTGGATCCATAAGAAATTCTCTTTTAACCACATTAACCTAAGGTTTTCCTACACAGAAATTCAGAATTCTGCTGTAGGAAGGACCTTTCTGCTCTCTGCATCTGTGACGGATGCACTCTATAACCTTCCATGCCCCCTGTCCGCTCTTAAGGTTTATTTACATTTTAAATTCCACAGAAGGGGACATAAGGAATAAGAAAGAGAAAATGAGGAAGAAGATATGAAAACTCAACTCGGCAGGGCTGAATAACTGTGAATAAGTAACAGTGGTTTCTATTTCTTACAAAGAGTTTCTGTCAATAACAAAAAGCATGTATTTTCCTACAGTTCATTAGTATTATATGAAAGGCTGTGTGGACAGAGATTATGAAATTATCAGGAGACAATTTGGACCCTCCCCAGGAGAATCCAATTCATAGAAATAATTTTCTATTATACTTATCAGAAGAAGTTTATCTATCTTAACCAAAACTTAACCAAATATTGAAATTTATTCAGAAATTAATTTTGTTTGGTTTTTTGATTCTGTACAACTCAACTTTTCATTTCTTAAGGACACTAATCACCAGGACTAAAGACATAGTACTTACTGTAAAACATAACAATCTCTGTGAGTTTTCAGTGTTCAGTATTTTGTCTTCTTCTGAATGTATTACTTTAATGATGCTATGAACTACATAGCTATAAGTCTGTTGTTTACTACTATGTATTCACAATCAAACCATCTTGCTCAGTAGTTCTGTGGATCTTATTTGTGAAAATACTGTTAAGGTAGTCACAGATATTTTCCATTAATAACCCCTGCTTCTAAGCAATGTATAATTTAATAGTTACCAAAGATACTGTTTTAAATATAAAGATTTTTTTAGATTAAATTAAATCTTGGTCATGTGTCTGAACTCTCAATTTGTCAGATGTTCCAAATAAACAGTAAATAAAAACTGAACAATTACACTTGGATAGTGGGGATAAATTGATCAGAAGTTTAAGGCCAGGCTGGGCTCTATGACCCTCTCTTAAAAAGTAAAGCCAATAAACCAAATAAAATAATTAATAGTCTTAAATGAAGAAATAAAAAAATATTTCTTGAGATTTGCTTTTAATTCATTCTCAAATTGCCCTAGTACTGTTTCCTAAGGTTGCACTAGTACTGAAAAAAAAAGACTTAATAATAGAATAATAGACAGCACCAGCCTTTACTTTATATATTTTCATTATTTTTGTACATAATTGATAACCAAGTAACCCACCACAACTTCAACTCTGTGTCACATATGTACATAACTTTATAAAAATCATAAGACATCATTTTAGAATGAAAAACTTTATTAATATTTAGCCCATTATTGGCTGTCACAATATAGAAATATGTTTTATTAGTATTAACTATATCATATACTAGTTTTTCTAAATTTTAAGCAAGAAACATAGCTTCCTTTAAGCAGAAAAACTTTATGACACCTTTTTTCAAAACATATTTTACAATGTTATATTTGAAAAAGAACAAATATTTTGGGGGAAAATGATTATAGCTTCAACTGAGAGTAATGAGCAGTCACAAAACCTCTCAAGTCACTGTTTATTTAGCAATATAGAATCAGATGGTAGAAAGAAAATGGCCTGAAAACTTTATAACATGAAATTTGAACATCCAGGTATGAAATTTAATTATTTAAAAGTGATTCCTGTCATTTTAAAACGTCTGACAAACTTTTTAGGAGAGGGGTAGATAAATATTTAAGGCCTGTTGGGCCCTCAGTGTCCTTAGTATCTCTTGCTTTTTCTTCTTTTTGCAGCAAAAAAGGCAGGTAGTATGAAAATGAGTGAACATGGCTTTTTTCCAATAATATTTTATTTACAAAACCAGATGTGATCTAGGAGTGATGGGACATGCTTGTAGTCCAAGTTATTCAGGTGGTTGGAACAGGAGGGAACATTTGAACTCAAACATTCAAAGCAAGTCTAGGCAAACATAAGGACACTCAGGACCCCTCATCTCTTTCAAAACAACAACAACAAATAAGACTACCAGTATCTTTTCCAATTTGGTGCTGGGCTCTCATTTCTTATATCTGATTTCAGAGGATTATAGCATACACTTTGCAAAAGTAATAAAGTATGCAATATTCATTACTACAAATTAATGCAACATTTATTCTTCTAGAACATTTATTGTTTTTGACACATCTTTCTACAGGTAAATTTTGATTACAACTGAAAATTAGTCACAGTTAAGAAATATTTATATATATAATATTCTCTAATATATATGAGTGATATTATATATATATAGTTAACAAGAGGACAGTGTTAAAATAGAACATGGTTTTATTGAAACCTTATTATTTGATAAGAAAAATGAGGAAAGATATTACCAAACTTAGTTCAGTCTTGAAACAAGTAAAGATATTTCCGAGACATGTGAAGCTATTTATGATATCATGCCCAAGATACAGTTATTCATCAACAGTCAAGGCTGCTTGATTAAGGAAACAACAAGCGTGGCCAGACTTTGTGGTGGGTAATGCATGCAATTTTCTATAAAATTACTGTTCTCTGGCCAATATCAAAGTGGTGTCATTGGAATACGGTTTTGGGAAAAGACACTATTGCAGAGGATGTTTGCTATGAGATGGTGAGCACAATAGCCTTGTTAAGGGCAAATTATCTTAAGGGTTTATTTGAGCAGTCATAACGGCGTTCCATTTCTATGCTAGTCTCAGGAACACTCTGTTCCAAGAAGTAGAGTAGGTCTATTGAAAGCAATCTATATTGGAAGAAATAAAAACTAAGAAGATTCAGATCAGATTGGTTAAAATAACCGAAATACTGATTTGTTAAGACCAGGTTTCTTCTTTTGCACAAGATTGAGACACAGGGACTCACAACATCAGTTTGGTTGAATCTAACCTTTATGAGAAATTTAGAAGTTATCTCAAATCTACGTTTTCACAAAGTACCAGTGAATGAATTCCTTTCAGTGTGAAACTTCAGCTTGCATGAATCCACAGGAATTTTTGCCAATCTTGTCAAGACTTCTTTAAGAAGCTTGTTCTAAAGGAATACTCTTCAAATTTTTATGCAATACTTCAAGAACACTAGTCATTATTAGGGAAGTACATATTATATTTATCATTTTTCTTTTAAAAATAAGTTAACAGTAAGTTTTAAATTGTAATTTTACCACAATCTAATTTGTAATGCAATTTTATGGCTACATTTAATTAATAACTATATTTAATAATCATCTGTATATTTTACAGGAAGTCCTCATGATACTGCCCTAATTATTCATAAAATAATTAGAATTTGAAAACCATACAGTATTGGTAATAAAGGCAGTAGATAACTGTTCTACTTATATCCAAAATGATGTTCATAATAAGGGTTGAAGAGATGTCAGTTGTTGCTAAGATATTTGACATCTAAGAACGAGGACCTAGAATGGTCATACACCTTAATCCCCAGTGCTGGGCTGTGGTGAAAAAATTAAAGCTTGTAGCTTCTTGCCTAGACAGTCTACTAATAGCTGATCTAAAGGGTCAATGAGAGAGAGATATTGTCTAAATAAATAAATTAATGTATGTTTGTGTCTGTGTATATAACCATGTATATACATACATATATAGTACACATTATATGAAATTTGTGTACATGCAATATGAATACTATATATGTAATTATACAATGTACATAATTTCATGAAATTTATATGAAACATAATAGTATGTTTTCTGTGTTTTTTTTTTCAGATATCCTAGTATTAGTTATTGGTTTCCTCAATCTGTTCTTTGCTCTAACTTCCCCTCCCTCATTCTAGCAAACCTGAGCTACTCTTCATAGAGAATAATGCTACTCTCTAAGTTGTAACCAGTCTAATTAAAAGCCCACTGCCAGGTTTGAGAGATGTCAGCTGGTCAAAAGTATTTCGGAGACATTCTGAAGCAATACAGGGTATTGTCATTGCTCTTGCTCACCTGTCAGAGCTTATTGGTAAGACCTTGTTACAAAAGACACCATATACATTTTCTCTAAGACATTACTAAATGAAAATCTTTTCTATTTACTCCCTAGTTAGTTATCATAGTACTGAAAGGATTCTCTGCAAGCTGCTAGGGGAAAATGCCATCACTAGTCTTATCCATGCTGGACTCTCTGAGAAATAGCAGCAGTGACGAGATAATATCACGGCTGCCCTGGCAGTGGTAGCTCACGCTTTTAATCGCAGTGCTCTGGAAGCAGAGGGGAAGGGATCTCTGAATTTGATGCCAGCCTGAACTACAGAGTGAGCTCCAGGACAGCCAGCGCTATACTGAGAAACCCTGCCTCAACCCTTCCCCCACAGAATGGACTGGGTAAAAATTAAAGAGAGGAAGCAAATATGATCAAAATATCTTTCCTGAAATTTTCAAAAGATAAAAATGATTTGTAAAAACAAATAATATCAAAGTGATTGAAGAAGATACAGTCACTGACCTTAAAAAGATTTATTGACATAGTTGTTCTTTTGGTGACCAACATTTTTTGAGTTCTTTATGTGTTTTGGAGATCAGACCGTTGTGTGATGTGGAGTTTGTGAAGATCTTTTCCCATTCTGTAGGCTGTCATTTTATCTTGTTGACTGTGTCTTTTGCTTTATATAAGCTTTTCAGGAGGTCCAATTTATTAATTGTTTCTCTTGGTGTCTGGGGTTATATTTAGGAAGTGTGGTCAACTATGTTCATAGCAGCATTGTTTGTCATAGCCAGAGCCTGGAAATAATCTAAATGCCCTTTAACTGAAGAATGGATAAGGAAAATGTGGTGCATTTATACAATGGAGTACTACCTTATTTCTGCATTAATATATTTCACTGTTAGCCTACAATAATCACCTGCAATATTAAATTTAATCAAACACTATTACACAGAATGCAAGTGTTATTTATTTGAGGTGCTGAGAATCTGACTGATGGCCTCATGAGTGCTCATGGTAATTTGAGCTATCCTGCCTGGCAGGATATGTAAATTATTTAAACAGGAAAATCTGAACAATGAATTGGAGCTGAAAGGTTTGAGACAGTGAATTTTTGGCTGGACATAAACAAAACAGGAGTGCATTCATTAGCCCTAATTAAAGTAAGTATTAGATATATTATTGAACTTCAAAGGTCTTCTCATAAATCTATACAAATCTTACACATTGGAAATTACCAAATATCAATAAAGGAAATAATTTTTATAAAAGATATGACCAATGAGTTAATATTCACAGGCTTAGCAAAAACCTGCTGCTGCTTTCAATGTGGGAAATGTAATTTTGCTTCAAAATTGTAAAAATGGAAATATTTTCAAATACTTGTATTGCTTAAGAAAATGTTGAGGATAAAAAATATGAATTTTTTTCAGTTGTTTCAATATAATTTTGCAGACATAGTATATATTGTTATAATCCATATTTAGCAAAACATTTGTATTACAAAAAGCAAATAAGTAACAATTTAAACATTTACTTGGAAAATATGTATTATAAATATATTCTGTAGCAGGATATTTCACTATTTCAGTATTTTTATGCAAACAATTTAACACTAAATATTATGATTTAAGTATTGTTTTCTAAATAGAACACTGATTTTTTTCAGTTTTTATATACACAAAAGTGATGAGTATTATTATTTAGAAAGTTCTTTACATACAAATAAAGGATAGATTTACTTAATAGGTATCAAAGCCATCATTTTCAAAAATAGCTGATCTCATCATATGAATCAAATTACTATTATGAGTTTTCCTAATGAAGTGGACATTCATATGTTATTTTAAAAATATGTAATATTTTTTGAATGTGATACTTTGCAATAAAATTTCCTTATTTTTATTATAGTGAAACAAATATTTAAATATCATAAAATTTATGATTTCTTACCACAAAAAAATCTTTGGAGGCAAATATCGCTTCAATTAAAGTAACAATAGGAATGGTATTTATGAAAGGTTGAATGAATTTACATTTTATTACATGTACAAATGAATGTAAACATTTGTAGAAAAGTATAAAAAGTGGTCAAAGGGCAGCACAGTCGTCCCCTTACCTTCAGAACATCTCCTTGTGCCAAGTGAAAGGTTCTGGCTGAAATATTGATGCCCTTTCCTGCTTGAACCTGGAGACTGTAAATGCATTCATGGTTGTTCTCATAGTTGAGTGGGTAATTTGGGGAAAGCAGAATTCCTTCGTTATTTGTTGCAGATGCACCACATTCCGCTGCAGGTAAAACAGAATATTGAAGCACTGTTTAATAGAAGGCATTAGGTTTTCCAAATAATTCTGTTTATGGAGTGTAAATGCTTTGTGTTTTAACCAGATCCTAATAGGAGGTTATGTGCAGAAAAGTTTTGTGCTCAAGAGGACCTACGTGTCTCTCAAATGATGGAGGGGAAGGAGGAACTGGTGCCCTGGAGATGATACATCTATGTGTGGGAATTTATAGCAGCTGTCACCAAATAGTATCACTGTCCTTCGTACACATAATAGTAAAATGCAAAATTTCTTCAGTAGGTCACTTCTATTTGTGCATTTCTTATAAATGCATTAAAGTAATTTTTTGTTTCGGAATTCAATTTTATCTTCTTTAATTTGCCTTTAAAGGTTTTTAAATGATCATCTCTTTCCAATAATCAACATTCCTTCCTTTCAAGAAATTCAATGACAAGACTACATTTTTAATAGTTCCACAATAGTTGTCTACAAATGCATAATAAGAGATATTTAGTAAGCTTGAACCATGCAACTTTTCTTAGTGTAAGGCATTTCCACAATACATTATAGAGAATTGCTGATCCTCTGGGTTACGTGGTGTATACTCTACATACCAAATTTGAGGAAATGGAACAAATATTTCTTACTATATTAAACTAGAGGACTTGCAGCAATATTACAGAATTGAACAAGTCTGTACTTTTAAAATACACTTTAGAAATCTTTGCCGTGGATTTTCTACCTTATTTAGTTGCTGACTTCACTATCATACCTTAGGGTTGATTTGAATGTTCACAATTAACTAAAAAACAAACCAGCAAGCCATAATTGTCAGGAATAAGAATTTAAAATAATAATTTCTGGGAACAGTATAAGATGAAGACAACAAGATGAAAGACAATCAAATGCTTTACTTTTAAATGCTTAAACATAAAAAAAAAAATCAAGAGAAAAACACACCAATGAAGAACTGAAACTGTCCAGAAGAAGCAGAATAAAAGTAACAAGTGTGAAACAATAAAAATAAATGCTGAGTGTTTATAATAACTGGCCAGGAAGAGAGGCTACATCACAGCGTTTTTACAATGTGCTTGAAGTTGGAGACAAAGAAAAGCTATTTCCTATATTGTTTGCAATGACATTTATTTCAATTATATCTTATGCATCCATGGTAGCCCAATGAGCTTACAAATGAAGAGATAACAAAACTTTAAAACAGCATGGCTGTAATGTGGCAAGATATTTTGTCTCCCTGAGTTAACTCTTGCTTAATTCTAGTGTTTCAAGTACTATTGTGTTCTCCATCAGTCAGGCCACTCTGAGCGACAGAGAGCATGCATTAGGAGAGCACCACATACAGACGTGCATCCTCATAGAGAAGATTCAACGACTTCATCTCATGCTCTACCTTATTAGAAGATTTGTGTCCTTGTGGAGACCTGAAGTCTGCCTGTGTTTGTGTGGGTGTGTGTGTGTCTGTGTGTGTGTGTGTGTGTGGTAGACAGACTGTCAGTGCATACATTTTCTAGAAGCATAGAATTATAAAGATACTTTCTTATATGCAAAGTATTGTTACATTTATTTCATAGTTTATGACTGAGATTTTTATTTTTTAAGGGTTTTTGTATTATTGTTTTGATAGTTGGACTCTTTTTTTTTAATATTTATTTATTATGTGTACAGCATTCCTTCCATGTGTGCCCGCAGGCCAGAAGGGGGTGCCAGGTCTCATTATAGATGGCTGTGAGCCACCATGTGGTTGCTGGGAATTGAACTCAGGACCTCTGGAAGAGCAGTCAGTGCTCTTAACCTCTGAGCCATCTCTCCAGCCCTGACTGAGATTTTTAAATAAGCTTTCTTTCTTTCTTTCTTTCTTTCTTTCTTTCTTTCTTTCTTTCTTTCTTTCTTTCTTTAAAATTTCTGTCTCTTTCCCCCCAGCCGCCTCCCCTTTCCCTCCCCCTCCCCCAATCAAGTCCCCCTCCCTTGTCAGCCCAAAGAGCAATCAGGGTTCCCTGCCCTGTGGGAAGTCCGAGGACCACCCACTTCCATCCTTTAAAGACTTAGAAAAATTAGGCCCATTTTTCCTGGGTATATGGTTTGGATAAGTTATTTGTTAAGATCTTTATATTTCTATTCTTATAATAACATCTTTCTTCATGGAGATACTTTGTGTTTTTGTTTATGTGCAAGTCATATTATACATAAATGCATATCTATATAATACTAAAAATTTAGTCCTTTGTAGGCACACAAAATCCCAAGAAACTAATCATTATGAACAATTTGTGTATATAAAGTATATTTGGTTTCATACCATATATATTAGAAAAATAAAATAACGAACCCTGCCATACTTTTCTTGCCCTGAATTGAAGAATTATCCCAAAGATTAAAGCATATTTGTTTTATAAAAGCTAGCATCCTTTCCAATGTTAATGATGAATAAACTCTAACATTTCCTTTATTTAATTTCAATTAAGGTTGTCAATTTAAATTCTATAAATTAAAAATAGCAAAATGTCATGATTTTGTGAATATTATGGAAATGATTTTAGAAAAAATGGACTTTTCTTGACCTTTATAAACTATACAAATTATCAATACATCTTCTAGCCTAAACATGATTTGTTGATGATTTCTGTAAAAAAAAATCTCTATTTATGTAACATATTTCACTTTAGTATACTTACAAATGCATTTGACTTGCACAACAACAATCTAGCATGTTGCTAAATATAGCTCAGCTGGACTGGTGCAGAAGAGCGATATGTGCAGACGTCTGGTGACAAGGGTGACTGCTACAGTGATAAGCTCACAAAGCAGCCAATCCCATAGAATATCAATATTTTTTGCTTACAAAAAAGCAGGCAAGCCCTTGCATCATTAATCTCCATTACTCTGGTAGAAAAATCTGGGCGCTATCTATTTTAAATACACAGTTTCATATTTTTGCCTAAACCAGCAAAGAACTTTTGGAAATTCAGTTGCAAAATAGGAAAAAAAGTTTGTGATCAAAAAAGTTATTTTTTATAATTTTTGTCTTTTATGGCAATTATTTGTTTCAAGATATATAACATTTTATTAGAAACTAATTATTTAATGAGGCGCCTGATGAATTGTAACACATTAATGCATTGATAATTCTTAAGGAATATTTTAATAGGCTTTCTAGATAGATACAGCTGCACTAATATTGCATTTGTTCAATTTTTAGACAATTACAAAATTTCTCCCAAATTCTTTAATACTTAAATAAATTTAGAGGGTATAAACATATTAATTCTTATGTATTTAATGATAATATGAGAATTTTATTTCTTCATTTAGATTTTTAGTGTTCTATTGTTGTGTAGACAATGGTAGGGCTAATGGAAAATATTGCATTGTACATTTGAAACTGTTATGTGTGTAACTTCTTTTAACAGTTTATCAGTGCTGTGGGATAACAGTTTGGTACACTGTAAAAAATAATGTTACTTGTATTAATTTAATAAAATGCTAATTAAGAAGTAACCAGGCAGGAAGTATAGATGGGGCAACGAACTAAGACAATTCTGGGATGAGGAAAGGAGAGGCACAGTCACCAACCAGACACAGAGGAAGCTAGTTGAGAATGCCTCACTGAGAAAAGGTACCAGCCACATGGCTAAACATAGACAAGAATTATGGGTTAATTTAAGTTGTAATAAGCCTGAACTAATAGGCCAAAGATTTTATAATTAATATAAGCCTCTATGTGTTTCTTTGGGACTGAATGGCTGAGGGACTGGGTGTAACAAAAACTTTCATCAACATATTAAGAAGTTTTAAGAATAATTTCTATTATTCTATGAGAATTTTTTTCTTTTAATTTATTCTTCTCTCATAAATTACATCTAAATAGCAGTTTTCACTCCTTGCAGTCACACCTCCCCCCTCCCAGATCCACTGCTCCTCTGTTTTCCTTAAGAGAAGAACAGACCAGTTGGATGTCAGTTGTGTACACCTTTAATCCCAGCACCTGGGAGGCAAAGGTAGAAGGATCTCTGTGAGTTCAAGGTTTGGCTGATCTACAAAAGTGAGTACCAGGACAGCCTGGACTGTTATACAGAGAAACCTTATCTTGAAAATTTAAAACAAAACAAAAAAGCAAGGAAGGAAGGAAGGAAGGAAGGAAGGAAGGAAGGAAGGAAGGAAGGAAGGAAGGAAGGAAGAAAAAAGCAGTCTTCCCAGAGATATCAACCAAACCCTACATAACACAATACATTAGAATTAGAACTAGGCACAGACCCACAAATAAGAACTGGATGAGGCCACCAATAGGTGGCCACACAATAACCTAAACCAGAAACATACAGAATAAAAAGAAACTAATATTGAAAGCTGCAAAGGAAAAGAAGCCATTAACATATAAGTTAGACCTATTAAAATTAAACCCAATTTCTCAATGGTGACTCTAAAAACAAGAAGTGCTTAGACACTTTACTGTCTTACAGACTGTAAGAGACCACAAATGCCAGCCCAGACTACTATTCCCATTAAAAATTTCAATCACTATAGATGGAGAAAGCAAGATATTCCATGATAAAGTCAAATTAAAACATTTCCATCTACAAATCCTTCCCCACAGAAAACACTAGAAAGAAACTCCATACAAAGGAGGCTAACTACAGCCATAGAATTATAGGGAAAAAAAAAACATATATTAGCAAAACCAAAAGAAAGAGGTACACACACACACACACACACACACACACACACCACCTCCATCACCATCAAAATAACAATTATTGGTCATTGATATTTCTCAACATTAATGGACACAATTATCCAATAAAAAGACCCAGACTAACAGAATAAATGTGAAAAAAATCTATCCTTTGGTGGCATATAAGAAACACACCTCAATATCTAAAATAAATATTACCTCAGAGTAAAGGTTGGGAAAACGATTTTCCAAACAAATATAGCTAGGAAATAAGCTGGAGTAAAAATTCTAATATCTAACAAAATAGTCTTCAAAACTAATCAGAATGTAGTATCAAAAACACTACATACTCATCAAGTCAAAAATCTACCAGGAGGACATTGAAACTTAACATCTATGTTCAAAACACAAGCACACTCAAGTTTTTAAAAGAAACATTACTAAAGCTTAAATCACATAGAGACCCTCAGACATTGGTAGAGGCTTCAGTACCTCACTCTCACAAATGGACAGGTCATGTAGATAAAAACTAAATAGAAAAACACTGGAGTTAACAGATGTAATTAACCAAATGTACCCAATTGATATCAACTACACCTATCATTCAAACACAAAAGAATACACGTTCTTCTAAGCACCTCATGGAACCCTCTCCAAAATTGATCACATACTTCTTCACTAAGCAAGTCTCAAGAGATAAAAAACGTTGAAATTACTGTATGAATCTTATCAGGCCACCATGGATAAAGCTGGATTTAGAACAGAAATAACAGAATATCTATAAACTCACAGAGACTGAGCAACTCTACTGAATGACTAGAGTCAAGATGGGGAGAGAGAAAGGAAGGAAGGAAGAAAAAAGAAAGGAAGGAAGGACAAAGAAAGGAAGGAAGGACAAAGAAAGAAAGGAAAGAAAGAAAGTTTAAAAAAGAAGAAAGGAAGAAAGAAATTAAAGGCTTTCTAGAATCCAATGAAGAGGAATGCACAATGTACACATAATTTATTGGACACCATAAAAGTGGTGCTAAGAGAAAAGCTCATAGTACTAAATGCCTACATAAAAAAAAATTAGGAGAGCTCTCCTATTAGCAACTTAATAGCATACCTGAGAGGTCTTAAACAAAAATAAGGGAGCATATTTGAGAGCAGTAGAAACCAGGAAATAATCATACTGAAGACGGAAGGTAATGTGATAGAAACAAAAAACAATACAAAGAATCAATGAAACAAAGAGTTGGTTCTTTGAGATCAACAAAAGAGACAAATCCTTATACAAACTAACTAAATGACAGACATAGAATATCTGAATTAACAAAATTAGAAAGGAAACTGAGAATTTCTTCTAATGTGGCTTGCTCATATTCAACCTTTGTCTCCCACTGATTCTTTAACAGTCATACACCTCCCCACCCCTTCCCAAGTTAGTGTCCTTTTTCTTTTAACCTTGAGTCTAGTTTTTGCTGCTTATAAATTTATGTGTATTGGACAAATAAAATGGATTTTAAAATAAATCAGTGTTAACAGTTTTAACTTGTACTTTTTGAATTTCAGACATCAAAAAATTAGTAGTTCAAATATTCTTAAATATAAATTGATGTGATTTTGTAATCTGATATTTTAATTTCAACATTTCTGCCATAATAACTTAATAAGGTCTATTTTATTGTGTTTAGTGAGTCATCATACATAAATAGTAATAACAGTAGTACCTATGAACTGGGTATGATGAGTCACACCTATAACTATAACATATGGGAGACTTGGTATGATATCCCGTCTAGAAAGCGGAAATGAAATAAAAATGACTATCAATAAATGTGGATATATGACTATGCATATGAGTTCTTGGGCATCAGGCCTTTGCCTTTATGTTTCAGGCACTCTAGAAGAAAAGATGAAACCATTAAATGGCACATGCAGTAATTTGCAGTTGAAAGTGTGGCACATTTCTGTAATACGCTGGGATGACAGAAATGAGGACCGTGCATATTTTAGGGCCACATAGATGGCCAAGACTGATGAGATGGATTTCTTCCTGAGACACACACTGTGAAAGAGGAAAGATCTTGTAAATTGTCCTCTGTTCTACACATGCCATTTCTCAACACATGCCTGTCTCTATATACATAATATAAAACGTGGTAACGTCTTTTTTTTTTTTTTTTTTTTTTTTTTTTTTTTTTTTTTTTTTTTTTTTTTTTTTNGGCACTAGCTCTGTAGACCAGGCTGGTCTCGAACTCACAGAGATCCGCCTGCCTCTGCCTCCCGAGTGCTGGGATTAAAGGCGTGCGCCAGCATCGCCCGGCCAAACGTGGCAACTTCTTAAAGACAGAATATAGCTTATAACAACAATTAAAAATGAGGACTTTATTTTGGTTGTGCTGGTTTTGATGTGATTCTAACAAATGGTTGCAAAGACAATCCAAATTTATGCAGAGAAACTTCCCGAGTTACTTTGAAAAATAAAATATAAAAGGGTGGAACTGGATGGTATAATGAAGAGGGACGGCAGCTGCCACACCATCCAAAGTATTTTACAGTCATACATCATGCACTTTTATGGTGATTCCTGGTAGGTATTTTTAAACAGAGAAAAATATATATCAGCTTCAAGAAATCCACTGCAGCTCTGTGCAGGAATGAATTGTGGTCCTTGATTTCCTTCGGCTAGAAAACAGAGAGAAGAGTTTTAGAGAACTCAGACAAGAGATGGGGAGAGCTTGAATTACAGCTCCAGAGAAAGAGGAAAAGAAAGGAGTTTTACAACCTGAAGACTATTTATTTTAGAACCAGAAAAAAAAAAGCCAGAGCTGATGTCTGAGAAGGAGCAACATTAAGTATATGTTGAACTTAAAAACTCTATGTGGGCATTGTATGTGAGGTGAAGAAGTATGTTAAAAAGTTAAAGATTTATTTATGCTTATGAGGTTTATATTTCACACTATAGACAAAATGTTGTTTACCAGATACCAATTTAAAATAAGAAGAAAAAAATGGGAACAAAAAATAATCCATCTCCTGAATGTAAAGCAATATCTAATATTTTTCATATTCCATCAATCTAAAATACACTTCTAGACATGGGAAAGACCAGAAAGCATTAACTTCATAGAGATGCATGAAGAAAAAGGACAGGAAGCCAGGGGAGAGACTAGACAGTTTTGAAATAAATATGGTAAGTATCACTTGTAGAAGGCATTAACAACATATATTTCCTTATTTACAAATACGACTATTTTAAATATTATATACTTCTATATCTAATGTGTGTCAAAATTTCAACAAATAGTATTTTAACTGCTAACTGTATTTTTACATGTAATTTTTAAAAATGTCTCAGTGAAACAAGCCTGTATTTCTAAAGAATATTTGACAGTAAATGTGGCCAAGTACGCCCAAAAGAACATAAACAGGATATTATCCTGACCCTAGACACTGAACTCTTACATATTTCCAGCCAGAGATGAACAGAATATACTGTCTTGCAGTACAAGGACTTCACTTTCACCAGGAAACTAGCAGGTGAGGTAAATCACCCTGCTGTTGATTAGACAGTGTAAGAGCTCAGAGAAGAAAGCTTCAGGGAGGAATTGTTTCTTATGGTTAGAGAACATTGAACTGGCAGGGCAATAGGTTTGTAGTACTTTCAAGAAAGAGAAGAATTATGGTGAGCCAAGGACAAGGGGATTGTTACATGGTAAGAAGAAAATTCCATTTAAGAATATCCATTTCTATTGCATTGAAAAGAAAAGTATTTTAGTTTTCTTTAGTCCAAAATGTATTTTTATACAGTATTACTTTGTAACACTCTTAGTGCCATGGAAACCTTTTCCTCTGCATTGAGTTGATTATATACTTATAAAGAAATGTAATCTTAGTTCATAGATTAGATGGTCAAAACATGATTCCTTTATATAGATTAATTCCAACTCTCAGATTTAATAGAAATTTAAGAAAGTTGACTAATAGGCTGCGTAAAGAAAAGACATAGAAAACATGTATTTATTTTGTGTGTCGTGTGGTGTGGGAGGTCCTTCTCTCCACATGCAACTCTCATTAGTTAATAAATAAAGAAACTACCCTAGCCTGTTGATGGGGCAGAACTTAGGTAGGTGGGGAAGACGGAACTGAAGGGAGATACCATGGATCCGCCAGAGACAGACACTGGGAATTTTACCCGGTAAGCCACTGCCATGTGGTGATACACAGATTAATAGAAACTGGGTAAATTAAGATGTAAGAATTATCCAATAAGAAAGTAGAACTAATGGGCCAAACAGTGATTTAATTAATACAGTTTCTGTGTGGTTATTTCAGGGCTAAGCTAGCCAGGCAGCCAGGGTGAATAAGGGGGCCCTTCCTGTAACAGTGGAGTTTGTGCTGGTGGGCATGCACACATAGCAATATGTATGCATGTGGGAGTTAAGACAACAACATTCGGCAGATATTGGCTCTCTATTTCCAACAGGACGGCTCCAGAGCATAAACTTGAGTCATTAGTCATCTGACTTTGCACAAGAGCCTTTACCTGCCAAGCCATTTTGTTTTATATTCGTGCATTCCCTCTTTGTTCCTTTATTATATTAGTATAAGCACTGACATACAACTATACATGTTTATGCATGTGTGTGTAGTTTTTTCTCTGTGTGTGCTGTTTTGTTGTTGTTTCTGTTACTATTATACATGTATAAAATTCTGTAAGTTTAAATATATTTTTAGTTGAATAATTTTAAGAAGAAAAAAATACAGCATGTCTTAGCTCATGATTCATGTGAATAGTATGAGCTACTTCTGGAAGTGCCTGGCTTCCCCAGCAGCCGTGAGTGACTCTGCTGAATAACTTATAAAAATCTTTCCCTATTTACAATACTGTAGCTGATTTCAGTGAGTGGGAAGGAGATTTTGAAGCCAGGAAACAAAACAATACAATAGAAAACAAATAAGACACTTCAGAATTAGTAAGTAAATTAGTAAATAGTACTGGACTAACATGCAGTGTCATAATCCAAGAACTATGCAGGATGCTTTACTTTCCAAATCCCAAATAATCCAAACAGAAAATCAGTGGAAGAATATATTTACACTACTCTATGAACCAACTAAACTTAGCAAACATAGAAAAAACATTTCGTCGGACAGGTCCAGTATATACACTGTTTTCTAGGGCACACTGAGAATTCTTTAGCATAAACCACGTATTAGATTCTAAACACTTAATAAATATTGAAAGTTTATAATCATGTCATTTAATTTTCTGAATAAATTATTCGGTAAGTTTTAATGTCCTTTTATTATCTAAGTAAGAACTGCAGCAATAAAAAAAATCTTCATTGATTATGCATAGAACTATCACAATCAAGCATAGTTTGAGGCAATCAATGACTGATCAACAGTAACATGAAACTAGAAATGAATAGCAGATAGAAACGGGAACATTTACAAACACTTGGAATACACATGTTTGTAATAGAGAGTAAAAGATGAATTCAAAAGGAAATTTAATATTTTTCCAAATGGTGAAACAATATTTTATTTAATATATATAGCAATTCTCTTTTCTTTCATCTTTTAGTTCATATTTATGCTAACTTGATACCTAGAAACCGCATGCTCATATATATACATAGAAAAAGATTTTCTGTATCGTATGTTGGTTCTGTTTTTAGGAATATCCATATTTTTTTCCAGGAAGACTCTACTAATTTTCATTAACACTAGCAGTGTGTAGGTATTCCCTTGCTCTACATTTTCACAAAAACTTGTTACTTTTCTGTCATTTTGATAATACTTGATTTTGGTGACAGTTACAAAATTCCGTGGTCAAACTATCAGGAAACACAGTATGAGTGAGTGATGTCATATTTAAATTATGCTTAACAACCCTCTTAAAAATTATTTAGTAGCTGGGTGGTGGTGGCACATTCCTTTAATCTGAGAAGTTGGGAGGCAGAGACAGGTAGATCTTTGTGAGCTACAAGAGCTAGTTCCAGGACAGGCTCCAAAGTTACAGAGAAACCCTGTCTCAAACAAACTAAAAACCCCCCAAACAAACAAACAAACAAACAAAAAAACAATTTAGTAGTCTAAAATTTGTAAACTTGTATGTCAATAAAGGGAGAGATAGAGGTAGAGACTGAAGCAGAGCTAGGTATATGAATAGATAGATGATAGATAGATGATAGATAGATGATAGATAGATAGATAGATAGATAGATAGATAGATAGATATTTGAGAAAAAAGACACAGAAAAATAGATGGAAAAAAGACTATATTAAATCTTATTATACACCATAATGAACATATATGTATCAATTAATTGGAAATCCTGAAGTGAGATACTGGGCACAGTATATGTATATATAAATTTACCAAAGATGAATCACATAAAGTGTTGAAATCTTATAGAAGGCCCAACAAGAAAGTGCAATTATATGTGGACATAAAATAAAAAAATGAGGGATATGAATAAGAAAGTGAGAAGATCTTAATGTATGGGGTACAGATGATGAACAAATGAAAGTTTGAAAGGAATAACAGAAAACAATTTTAAATGAGCAACATAACTGTACCCATTAAGAAAATATTACACAACAATAAAAAGAGGTATAGTCTTAGTAAATATCAGAACATAAATAAATGACATATGAAATGGAGAAAGATAAAAGAATCAACAAAACTAAGTGTATATAAAAATTTGACAGAAATTCAGCTAAAGTGGGAATGAAGAGAGAGAATCCTTAAATAATATTAAAGAAAAGCAGTTGAAAGTACAAGTGTTAGCACAGAAATATGAAGAGTCACAAGAATACTATAACAAATGTATCTGAAAAACAAAAGCAAGCAAAATGCATGTTAGTTTTATAAATATTGCTGAACCTTAGCTGTAAAGAATATAGACCAGGCAAGTTATATACACCATTGATCTTAGGTCTTGAGAGGCTGAGGAAGGGGTCTCGGGGATTGAGGCCAAACAGGTGTACATAGTAAACTCTTCTCTCTTCCTAGGTGATGACAGACTTGGTCAAGCTAACGTTAAAACAAAGCATCAAAAGCAAGTACACATTTTACTTGAAGACACAATCCTTATCAGATTCATGACTTCTAATATTTTCGTTCCACCTCCACATGACTCCTTCCATCTAATCCTACAGGTTGGTTGGCAGCAGCACACAGGCCATGATTTGTATTCTCATTCCAGATGCTAGTTACGGAAATTAAATTAAATCCCAGGTGTCTGGGATCACATTGCATTCAAAATGGATAATTTGTAAGTATAACAAAATAGAATTTTCATCCAGTTGCTTGCAAATTTCAGAATGTCTTTGTTTTTACCAGTGAGTAGTACTCCATTGTATAAAGGTACCACATTTTCTATATTCATTCTTCAGATGAGGAGCTTCTAGGTTGTTTCCAGGTTCTGAGTATTACAAATAATGCTGCTAAAACACAGTTGAGCAAATGTTGTTGTAGTATGAGCGAGTATCCTTTGAGTATATGCCCGAGAGTGGTATCCCTGTGTCATGAGGTAGATTGAATCCCAGTTTTCTGAAACACCACCATATTGATTTCCATAGTGGCTGTGTAAGGTTGCACTTCCACCAACAATGGAGTTTTCCAGCATAAACTTTCATTGTTTTTTTTTTAAATTATTTATTTATTTATTAAAGATTTCTGACTCTTCCCCTCCACCACCTCCCATTTCCCTCCCCGNTTCCCTGCCCTGTGGGAAGTCCAAGGACCACCCACCTCCATCCAGGTCTAGTAAGATGAGCATCCAAACTGCCTAGGCTCCCACAAAGCCAGTTCATGCAGTAGGATCAAAAACCCATTGCCAATGTTCTTGAGTTCTCATTGTTGTTTTTGATCTTAGCCATTCTCACAGGTGTAAGATGGTATCTCAGAGTCGTTTTGATTTGCATTTCCCTGATGGCTAACGATGTTGTATAGTTCCTTAAGTGTCTTTCAGTCATTTGATATTCCTCTATTGAGAATTCTCTGCTTAGATCTGTATCCTGTTTCTTAACTGAATTATTTGATAGTTTGATATCTAGTTTCTTGAGTACTCTGTATAATTTGACTGTCAGATATGAAGTAGGTGGAGATTTTTTGTTATTCTGTAGGTTGCCATTTTGACTGGTTGACTGTATCCTTTGCTCTACAGAAGCTTCTCAGTTTCAGGAGGTCCCATTTATTTATTGTTGTTCTCAGTGACTGGGTTACTGGTATTATATTTAGGAAGATCTCCTGTGCCCATGCCTTCAAGGCTATTTCTTATTTTCTTTTCTATGAGGTTCACTGTGGCAGGATTTATGTTGAAGTCTTTTAGACTTGAGTTTTGTGTATGGCAACATACATGGATCTATTTTCATTTTTCTACATGTTGATATCCAGTTGAGCCAGCAGCATTTGTTGAAGATGCTTTCTTTCTTCCATTGTGTAATTTTAGCTTCTTTTTCAAAAATCAGGTGTTCATAGGTGTGTGGATTAATATCAAGGTCTTTGATTCAATTCTATTGGTCCACTTGTCTGTTTTTGTGTCGATACCAAGTTGTTTTTATTAATATAGCTCCATATTAGAGCTTGAAGTCAGGGATGGTGACACCTCCAGAAGTTCCTTTATTGTACAGGATTGTTTTGGCTAGCCTGGGATTTTGTTTTTCCATATCAAGTTGAGTACCCAGATACAGAAAGACAAACAAGGTATGTACTCACTCATAAGTGGATATTAGACATAAAGCAATAGATAACCAGCCTATAGTCCACAACCTCAGAGAAGACAGAAAACAAGGACAACCCTAGGAGAGACATACATGAATTCCCCTGGGAAGGAAAAGTAGACAAGATCTCCTTAGTAAATTGGCATCACGAAGGGAGGGGCAAGGGTAATCGTAGAGTGGGGTGGGGAGAAGAGGAGCAGAGAGGAGGGCATGAGGGACCAGGAAGGTTGAGTTGGGTGAAGAGCAGAGAGGGAGAGCAAGGAAAGAGATACCTTGAAGGAGGAAGCCATTAGTGAGAAACCAGGCACCAGGGAAATTCCTAGGAATCCAAAAGGATTACCCCAACTAAAAATCTAAGCAATAGTGGAGAGAGTACCTAAACTGCCCTTCCCTGGTAAGCATCATGATTGTCATCATAGAACCCTTATCCAGAAACTGACTGAATGCAGAGGTCCAAAATTAACCACTAGGCTGAACTCCTGGAGTCCAGTCATAGAGAGGTAGGAACAATATTATGAGCAAAGAGGCCAAGATCATGATGGGCAAACTCATAGGAATAGTTGAACAGAGCAAGTGGTAGCTCACTGACTCTGAACTGAGAGCTGGGGAACCTGCATAAGATGAAACTAGGCCCTCTAAATGAGGATAACAGCTGTGTGGCTTGGGGGAGTTTGTGGGGCAACTAGCAGTGGAATTAGTATTTATCCCTAGTGTATGAACTGGTTTTTTTGGAGCCCAATCACTATGAAGGGATACCTTACTCAACCTAGTTAGACGGGGGATGGATTTGCTCTGCCTCAAGTGATGTGACAGACTTTGTTGACTACCCATGGGGTGGGGCTCATTCTCTTTGAGGAGTGGATGGTGGTGGAGTTGCAAGAACATGGGGGGAGCAGGAAGCCTGGAGGCCCAACATCAACTGGGAACACAGCATCCATAGATGGTTTAGAACAACCTGTAACTGAAGTCCCAGAGGGACCTGTTGCCTCTGCCCACCACAGCCAGCTATAGTCACATGCACGTACTGCATCTCCCTCACACATGCAATTAAAAACCAATAAAAAGAAAAAAAAAACTTAAATTGAAAATAATTAAAATTAAAAATAAATGAAAATTTCACTTAAATAGCCGAAATATAAGCATTTAGAATACAGCAACCTCACATAAATATTGCAGTTGTATGATACTAACAGGGATTCCCCTGTAGAGAAGGGACAGGGACCTTCCTGTGTGGGGAGTAGATAGAAAGAAGTAGATTTTATGTGATACACTAAAGCCATAAAGACATGAGCAAACTGGAGGAACACTGTTAATAGAAAAATCAGTTTTATCTGCAGATGTATATCAACATCCACAGAGACCAAGATACAATCCAATCCTGAAGCAACAATATGCCACATTAATTAATTTTAAACTTCAATTTTCATCTTAGGAGACATAAGCCCAATGTTCCTGGTGTCCCATTGACAGATTAAAGCAAAATTCTCCCACAGGTCCTTAGAGAGCATAGCTGACTGCTTGTGTACTGAAGTGTGACTGCTCCTTCCCGATAAGCTGCTCCTGAGAAGCCAGGAGGCATGAGAAGTTTCCCAAAGCCATACAGAAGACTCCCAGTTTCTCTAGTTTTCCCTGGCTTAAATACTCCAGTCACTCTTTGGCAGAGTAGAACAGATGGTTGGGAGTGGCTGGATATTCTTCTTATGACCCACCGCATTCAAGAGTGGGTTTAACAGTCAACAAGCCCAGCATGTGTGATCTTCATCACGCAGGCACAGCTGAGCCACCCAAGATGGTTGATTCCTGGTTCAGAGGACAGTCACAAAAGCCAGCACGAACTGAATTATTCTTCCTGAACTGGAAGATGGATCAGTGGCAACATGCCTGTCAGAAAAACGTGCAGCCATGTGTTCAAATCCATAGACCATAGGTGAAAAACTGGATGTATTGGCCTTGGCCTGTGAGTATAGTGACCCTGAAGTGCGATCCGAGGTGGAAAAAGAAAAACCTTGCAAGTTCACCAATAATCTAACTTGAGATGTGGAGTAGTGAGTATAGGTTGTCTCAAATAAGACGGGGCCGAGAAGCCTGATGTCTGAGATTGTCCTGTGTTACATAGAAACATCTACATTCACAGATTAATGTGGACACACACACACAAACACACACACAAACACACACACACACACACACACACACACACACACACACAGACTGGAAAGATTTTAAAATTTTAAAAAGAAAAGGTATTTCTTTCTCCTAGCCCTTAGCAGAGGGTTCCTCTGGAACAATAGCTGAAGTCAATGATTCTCTGAGTATCCTATTGTATGTGTGCAAAATCTCCCTTTTGTATTCTAATGAGGTTTGACTAAGACATCAACAGCACTGAGAGAAGAGATTACAGTATGGGGCAATATGTCAGGAGAGCATAAATTACAGGAGCAGCTGGAAAATAGCAAGTAAACGCTCCTGATTTCTCCATGGCAACAGCCATGGTTCCAAAGTAAATAAACTCTGATTAGACCTAGGGAGCAGTGTTCATCTGAAACAAAATACGAAGGGAGGGAAAGCATATTGAAATTGTCTGTGTAAATTTAGATAATCTAAATTACCAATACTTTACAAGTTTAATTTTTAATGGCGAATTAATGTGCTATAACATAACTAGAAAGGAAATGCCCCCTACGTGTCCATTTAATACATTGTCAACCACAGGTATCTATATTGTTCTTTTTTTTTTTTATCAAAGTTTGTCATACTCTGGTTTTCTTTCTTGTTCTCATTTACCCACCATTATTGTGAGGAGAGGCAATTGGGCTTTATTTCATAGATTTTCTTCCTTGCTTAATTTTTTTTTTTGCTATGCTGAAAAAGTACTCTATAGTAAAAAATGGAAAGGAGAAATTTGCTTCTTGTGGCAGACCACCTATGTGGATATTTAATAATAATTTTATAGCTATGTCAAGATTTTAAAATTAAAATAGCAGTAGTGTTTAAAATCACATATACTTAAACTGATATACTATTAAAATAATTTCTATTTTGTAGACATTTATGATGCTATTAGGGATTAGAAAGTAAAAATTTGAACATTAGAGTATTAAAGTATACCAGTTTGATAAATCCTCAATGCATTCTCTTCAATGAAAACAGGTATAAGAACAATTTACTGAGAGTTGAGATAACCATAATTTTAAAAATCGTTTTAGCACCATAAATTATACATTTTAACTAATAACAGTTAATTCTGTATGTTTTTCACTGACTAGTGACCTACAACAAATTAAAATGCTAAACAGAAAAGCTGTATTTTCTGAATAAGTTGAGCTAAAATTGGAAAGTAATAAAACCACCATTTTATTGTCCAGAGATCATGCAAAATGTAGCATAGCAAATTCTATAATAAAGCACATGAACTTGAACTTCTGGAGCCCATAGTGGATAAGATTAATTTAGGAGCTTTGAACCATGACAGTATAGCATTTGACAAAAGTTGAACAAATATGGGATTTTGTTCCCAAGGGTTAGTCTGGTGATAAAACCTGAACATATTTTTTCAAAATGCCATTTTAAATGCCCATAGTTTTAGTCATGAAACTACTGAACCTGCAAATTTTAATTGAGTGTTTGTTGATCTTTCCAGACCGTTAGGATATTACAGTAATTGGTACCTAGAATCATGTAGGAAGCTATCTTACTACAAAGCTAAACAGCATTAAACAAACAATTTCATAGTTATTTTTGGCAAATTATATTTATGCCTATATCATAATATTCAATCAATATTGTAAATATTAACTAAAATATCTATAATAAGTAATCACTTAGCCTGACCTATAATTGTAAAATTATAACGTGCATACTCTAAATCACACAGAAAAGAGTTCTGAGTTCTGGGGTTGTATTTGAGCATACATCTATTGTCCCTAGAGATATTTGTGTTTTTATGCCCAAAGTACAACAAAAGGAAAGTAAAAGTCGCATTATTCTTTCACATAAATTATACCTGCACAAATACTTACACGAACTAAATATAATGGCTTCACTGACAATCCCTAAAGCTGAGTAGAAAAAAATCCTATTTTCTGATTATTTAACCTGTAAAGCAGAAATGTCCATGACAGTGGTCATGAAGCCTGTGATAACCTTTCAAGGTTAGTGCATGGGACTTTCACACTTTTTAATTGAATACACAATAGTATATAGTAACTGAGAGTTATGCTGAAATTATATATATATATACATATATATGTATATATATATATCCACTTTTTTTTTTATTTGGGCTCATACTATGAAACCTTGTTCAAGTTTCTTAAAGTCAAATGTCTTCAAGTAAACAGGAAACATTATAGTAGAAAATTTGTGATTGTTCTGAAATTAAATTTATTTGCATGTGTAACTGGTTTACAGTAATGGGCACCTAGAATTGGTCTTGTATCAGAACAAGTAAGTGATATATACTCAAAAATATGTTACTATTTTAGTTTACCTGCCAGTACAATAAAATGTAGTAGTATTTTATTAGAAATATAGAAATACTCATTAGTGACATCAACCTACAGATTTAGAAAATGCTATTGGTACATATACTATGATCTTCCTTGTACACTGGTCACCTACTCTGTAAGATAATAAGCTGTGGACATTTGATGAGTGTTCAATTTCAGATAATTGCATTAACGCTTTATGTCACTGTTACGTGTTTCAGTAGTCCCTCAGAAGAAATGAAACCGCTAATAAAAATCTACAAGGGTTACAGATGGAGTAACCTTAATATATTTGGGGATATTTTCATGGTAAAACAATGATAATTGCATTAAGACAGTTTATTAATTTCACAGGTAGGAAACATTATTGGTATAATATCAGTTCTCAGTACTCCTAGTACCACAGCAGTGGTTCCCAAGATCTGAGTTGTGACCCTCCTGGGAGGGTCAAAGGTCCCAATTACAGGGTTGTGTATCAGATATCCTACATGTTAGATATTTACATCATGATTCATAACAGTAGCAAAATTACAGTTATCAAGTAGCAATGAAAATGATGATGTGGTTGGGGTCACCACAACAAGAGGCACTATATTAAAGGGCTGCAACATGAGGAAGCATAAAAACCACTGTACTACAGGATAATAGCCAAGAGGCTAGCAGGTCTTTGGCACACACACACACACACACACACACACACACACACACACACACTCAAAGAGTTGTAGCTCAACCCCGTGGACAGATACAGTGTTATATATTGGAGGAAATGAAATGTCATTGACTTTTAAAGGCAAACTTGTATATATACCCTAGAAGGGAGAGCTCAAAAGTCATGTGAAGCTGGTATTAGGATGCCAAGTAACAAAAGGACAGCTCACTATACTGATTTTCTATTCTTAGATTAGATGGATCTTCAGACAACTCAGTCAACAATTGGGAAAACTTGAAAACACACCTCACATACGTGATCAGTAAAGAAATCCAAAAAGTTATCTGGATTCCAAAAGCACAGTAGAACTCTTTCTCTCTATATTTATCTTCTGGAAAATTTGAGACTAATGCATATGCAATATCTTTACAACAAATAATATAGATGATGTTTAGTTGGAGAAGATGTAGGTGGTTTATTTTACTATATATAAATTTTAGTTTCTATGTTCCAGCATAAAAAGAAAACCTACTGCCTTACATTTTTTAAAAAATATCTTTTCAGGCAAAACATTGTCACCAATGCTATAATAGCAAGTAGGTTCTTTTATTTTTCATGTATACATTATTACTTTTCAAAATATTCATATATTTGGCCTAGGCTATTATGAAAGCAGAATGGGGAATAATACTAATAAATGTTTAAAATATGAGTAGAAATTTTAAAAATTGTTTTAAATTATGTATAAACAATTTTGTTTGAAAAACCTTTAGTAGCTAAAAATACTTAGTTTTTTTTTTGAGTAAAGAACACAGTGTTTCACATCTATGATCATATCCTCAAATAAAGTCTCTCTTCTGTTGTTCAAGTAGCCTATTCTATTAAGAATCTTGAAGGTGAATGACTGAAAAATTCAAGTTGCCTTAAATATAAGTTCCAGGAGAAAGTGACACCCAGGTTATCTGCCTTGCTGCCTTTTTTGAGTTTAAAGTTAGGATGCTCACCAGCCATTTTCCAGTCAATATCATTGATTATTTTTTTACCATATGTCTAGGTTAGTAGCAGGAATTCTTTTCTATTCACAGTATTTAAGCTAATACATGATGATCAGTGTAAGAACTTTCCTAAGTAGCACACTTTTATATGTGTTTAGAGGGTCATTTTTAAGACCTTAACATAGATAACATAGCTGTGAAGAAAAATTTTACTTCTCTTTCTTTCAACATGCATGTGTTGTCCTGTCAATGGGATTAGGTAGAACAGCCCATTTTTCTTTCTCTTCAAATCCATACATTTACACAGGAGGGAAAGGTTTCAGCAATCTATCATTCTTCCATGTAATTCTGCCACAGAGTCTACACCTTGAACAATGTGACTGTACATCTGAGTGGCTGAAGAAGAGGCTGAAACTGAGGGAAGGCATGGTGAATAACAGTTAAGCACATGGAGGAGATACCAGTTAAAGGAAGTGATTAATCAGACCCATGTCATTGCTGAAGGACACAGGTCATTTAACATCATCTACTCTAGAGAAGAGGTATACGTAGGGAGTATGCAGTATATCCCTTTAAGTTATAGATCAAAGAGCTCTCCTACTTGCTATTCAGCAATATTGACCGAACATGTTTGATTAGATAAGTCTAAGTTATTTGTAATAAATCTAAGACTAGTAGTATGCATATCTTGCCTTTTAGCAAGAGTTCACTATAGCAACACCATTTAGCTTTGTTTTGAAAGCATGATTTTATGTTTGACTTGGACGCTTGCCATCCAGAGCCTGAGGGAAGCTGCAGTTTGTTGTGTCATTTACAACAAAAATTTAAAGATAAGCTATTTCAAGATAAAAGCAAACAAAATATACTTGTATTTTTACAACATGCTATCTCATACACTTTTCCCACAATAACGTTATCTCTGTTTCAACTACACGTTATTGAAGCCAGTGCAAAAACAAGAAGGCTACTAAGAGGTAACTTAGAAATCGGACTCAGACAAATTCTCTCCCAGTCTCGCTACCATGTCATTTACTCACCAGGAGCAATATGAAACAGTAAATACCAGTAACTTGAGAAAGGCTTTCATACATAGGTTAGGGATGATTAAAAAAAATCAATTCTGAGCAGGATAATGTTGGAGACTCTTGAGAAATATATTTTGGACAAAGATATCATATGCTTCTGTAGATTAAAAAATCAAGGCAACAATCATTTTCTTGTGTAAAATTCATAGAATTCAGTAAAATTTACAATTGAAGAATAACTATTTTTGTTTAAAGTGATTTCATATTTAAGAGTATTGTGCAGAAATTCCTTATTTCTTGGGGCTCTTAATTATCCCCAATTTAAAAATAAAATGTTAGGAGAGTATTGAAAGAGAAAGAGGAATAGAAATACAATGTGATCGACTATTACAGAGAGCCATATATTTTAAGGATTAGTATTTTTAATATAATAATACAACTTTCATCTCTGTAGGAATATGAGATTATTTATTTTGGAACAAAATCTGAGGGCTTATATCTCTGAACACACATTCAGGATGCCCCTAATTCTGTTTTACAGTGTATTAAGAGTTTGATAAAATTACAAATCAATAAGAAGAGAAAAATGTTCGGGTGGTGGTGGGGCATGCCTTTAATCCCAGTACTCGTGAGGCAAAGGCAGGTGGATCTCTGTGAGTTCTAGGCCAGTTTGGTCTACAAGAGCTAGTTCCAGGACAGGCTCCATAGCTACAGAGAAATCTTGTTTCAAAAAACAAAAACAAAAAAGAAAAAGAAGAAAAAAATCATAAATCAAAGAACCTTTCAAATTCATCGGGCGTCTCAGAACAAAATCATTTCATTCCTCTGTGAACTGGACTCAAGAAGCCCTTTTTCAATGTATACAGATTAAGAATTTACAGTAACTTCTTAAGTAACAGGCCTTGTGGATTTTGACGCTACATTTTGTTTATAAAAAAAGTGAGTCATTTTATTCACAAAGAGAACATGCAATCAGAATTAAGAGAGATAAAACTTGGAATAGTAAGAACCTCCCCTCCCCTCCCCTACCCCATCCAATACCCAGTCTCATGAGCTGCTCTGCAGTGGAACACCTGCGGCAGTATTCCCTGCTCTCTCTCCCACCCCATCTTTTGTGGACCCCACAGATTTTTTCCCCCTTGAACATCCTACCCCACCTTTATCCTAATCCCCAAGCCCAGCTTCTCCCTTTCTTCTCTGACCCCATCCCAAGGGATCAGTAAGGTCTCGTCCTTTAGCCTTTCTTCCTCCAATCCATCCCAGCACCCCAGCCTCCAATAGCAGCAGCCACTCCCTGTGAAAACACTAGCTGAGAAAGGCATCACAACAGACAAAGAAACTGAAGAATTCACCATTCCCTCCTCTCCAGTCTATTCCTGACCTCTGCAACAGAACACGTGTGCAGCCTTCCCTATCCTTCTGCTAACATCTCCTCTGGATCGGACTGATCTTTTGTTCCTTACCTGATTTCCCATACATTCTGCTTTATCCCATCTCCCAACTATAAATCTCTGCTAATCCATAGACCATTCCTGCCAGGGTAGCAGGTAGGTTGTGTGTAGATCTTCCCCTCTCCTTCTGTTCCTAAAGTCTAGACCCAATCCCCCACCCCCAGTCACATCCCCAGTCCTATAGCAGACTTCTGTGGGGGGGCTTTTTGTTATTCTCTGTCCCATTCCAAAGAGATGTTGGACTTCCAGGAAGCTGAACTGGTTACAGCTCATCATTCTTACAAATCTAAATTCTTTCCCTCATTTGAGGCTCACAGGATGTGTTATCAGAAGCTACATCTCCTGCTCTAGTATCTATTAACACTTCTTAGTCATTGCTATGACTTGACAATCCTAGTATTATCTATCAGTCTTTCAAAATTTAATATCTTTTTCATTTTAAAATGCTTTTTACTATTTCTTTTTTTCTTTTTATTTTTCAAAGCAAGGTTTCTCTGTGAATTTGAAGCTTGTCCAGGAACTTGCTCTGCAGATCATGCTAGCCTTAAACTCACAGAAATCCTTCTGTCTCTATCTCCTCATCACTGGACTTAAAAGTGTGCACCACCACTGCCTGGCTGTTTTCAGCATTTCTTAATCCATTCATGCTGAATCATTTTTCTCATTATTCCATATTAATTTCCCCTCCTAAATATGAAACATGTTCTTTGCTTCTGATTTCATCCTGCATCTGGAGTCAGGATACAGAGAGAGATGGGTGACAGTGATCATCAGGCTTCTCTACTCTCCCTTTTCCTGCCTTTTTCTAAGTCTTGGTGCCTAGACTAAATTATGGCATCTTATTTACCTAAATGAATGCCCTTGGTCATATCTTTCTAGATAGATCCAGAGACTTAGTATCCGAGGTGATTCATAATCCTGTCAAGTTGACCTTCACAGAATTCATCACAGTGTATTTATGAAAAATGCAAGTCTTTCATCCTCTTTCATGCTATATTGTACTTCTACCTTTCTCCAAGATGGCCCTTACTCCATCTGACTCTTGATCTTTGACTGCTACACACCAAGAACGGTAACAAATGAACCTCAATTACTTATACATTTTGTAGTCTCAGGTATGCTACTGTTTCCATAGAAAACGTACTAGGACAGTCTTGAAGAGTTGAGTCAATGCACTGAAATCTCATATTCTTAGCTGTCACTTTGAGACTGGAACCACGTTAGACAAGATCCTCAGCAACCTCCATCTCACTATAAGGTATAGTTTATCTTGTTTCACTTCTGGCAATCCTTGTGTTGGGAATTCTCCTTCTCCCTGAAAACTTCTTGACTTGGACATTAGGAATCTCTTAAGTTCTGATTCCTCTTCTTTTCTGGTGTGGGACAATTCTGTATTCTGTCAATTATGTTTTAAATAAATGATGATTGGCCAGTAGCTAGGCAGGAAGTGTAGGTGGGAAAACCAGAAAGGAAGTAGAGGCGGGGCAATGAGAACAGGAGAATTCTGGGAAAAAAGGAAGCCCATTTCTCCCCAGACCTGTCCGGACACCAAAGAAAGAAGATATGACTTACCCTGCTGAAAAAGGTACCAAGTCATGAAGCTAACATATTCTAGAATAAAGGGCTAATATAAGTTATAAGAGTTAATAAGAAGCCTGAGGTAATGGGCCAGTTTTTCATTAATATAGACCTCTGTGTGATTTTCTTTGGGACCTACTGACTGTGGGAACTGGGCATTACAGAAACCCCACAAACTGGCCTTCTTGTTACATCTTTCAGACACTGCAGGTTTCTTTCTCTTTTGCTGGTCTTTTTATACCCAGATCCTGGCCTCTTCTATGCTCACACTCCTCTATTATTTACCTAATCCATAGCTTCTCTCTGTTTTTGTGTGTGTACATACAAATATGCTGATGAACTAATGTTTTTTCCTAGAATTTGAACTCTGTCAAATGTTCTAGACCAGCAGTTCCACAACCTGCACATCAGATATTTACAGTGTGATTTATGACAGTAGCAGACTTACATTTGTGAAGTAGCAATGGAATAATTATTTGCTTGTGTGTCACCATAGCATGAGGATCACAATTGTGGGAAGGTTGAGAATGATTACTCTGGTTTACATAGCCTGGACCTGATGACCATGCTAATAAAGTAATCTGTATTTTTCCTTATTCTTATTCATTATATATCCATGGATAGATTGGTACTGAGATAGATTTGAGGTCTGGCAATGGAATAAGAATATAAAAGAACAGAAAAGTAAGATCAGTAAAATATCAAATATCTGTGAATTCAATTAAGCCAAAAATCTCATTATGAATTAAAGATGTAACAGAACTCAGAAAAAAAGAACTCTTACTAGAAATAGGTGTTTCTGCATGAATTTTAGAGAGTGAAAGAGTTTATCATCAAACAGTCTAAAGATTTCAAACACAACTATTGCTAATGTTTAAAAACATGGTCTTATTCTTTCCAATTTCATTTCTCTTATTCCTAAATTTATAGTTGGAGTATTAGAATAGCCAGCTAATTGGATTCAGTAAAGCAAATTGAAACTAGGGAAACACAAGTTCATTATCTATTCATGCAAATTCACAAAAAAATACTGTAAGATTTCCTCTTTTCTTCAAACAAGTTAGTAGAATTATATTGCCTAACATAGCTTACAAGATTCTCCATCATTCCTATTAAAACCTTTATTTTTATTTTATTTTGTCTAGTCCTTTTTATACCAGGCACTAATACAAGTTCTGCATTCAGTTAGGTAGCTTGAAAGCAGAGAGGCTTTATAATTTGGTTTATATGCAAAGTAATGAATTTAAGTTAATTCCTGCTCAATAGGGAATCTGTAGTGACGTAAAAACACATGCAATAAGTTCTTTGGGGCCTTTCTCAAATACAGGCTCAAGATACTTTTCTTTGTGAGTGTCTTTTTTCACCAGTATTCATGAGAATGACCTGCTGTGTACATCACATTGCAGAGAGAACGTATGGCTTGATGCAGGTAAATCCCTTACCAGTGCCTGACTACAGTACCAAAATAACAAAGATGAGAATCTATCATTGTACTCCACTACACACACGATGAATCCAGGCGATAATTTCTGTCCAGCAAACACAAGCCCTAGGTGATACATGAAAGGTAAGAAACTAGCCTTCCTCTCTTGCTCCAAACTCCTAGATGCCATTGGAGAGTGGCTGTTGTTAAGAAATTGACTCTGCTAAGACTAAACATATATCTCAGATTCTTCAGAAAGCAGAAAGGTCTGTGAAATAAGATTATCCTTGTAGGAAAAGTAAATTTAATAAAACAAAGAAAAAGACAGTGTTAGCTTCATCTTGAGCACAGCTGCATATAACTGAGGGGTCAAAAGGAAGCTGAACAAAGAAAGGGTTTGTAGCTACATCAGTTTGACTTGTTTGAGGAATGAGATTTTTCCACTGCTTTCCAAACCATCATTTTGTCATTTGGTACTACGTAGTTGATTAAAACAGACATGTTAATTTTTGGGGAGAATGCCTGTTCACTAGCCTTCTACTACAAACAAACAAACAAACAAACAAACAAAAAAACATCTTTCCTGCTGTGTGGTAGTGACACAGGCCTTTAATCACAGCAGAGACAGGTGGTTCTCTATGAGTTCAAGACCAATTTGGTCTACAAAGCGGGTCCCAGGACAGCCAGAGCTGTTACATAGAAAAACCCTGTCTGGAAAACCAAAACAAATCTTACCTTAGACACAAAGTTTTGTTTGTTCTCTGTTGTTGTTGTTCTTTACAGTGAAACAAATAGCTAACAGAAATAATGTGTCTAATGTATTTCCTGATTTTAATAGTCTTTCGAAATAGTGGTGAAAACTGAGAGCACTGTCAGGTGCTTCTCATGTACACAGCAAAACCCAGTAAGTACATTTATCACACAGGAGACTCTCCTCTGTTTGCACTCATTGCATTCATGTTATTAGACAGGTACTGATATTCACTCCTCCCAGTGGGATCGTTGCTCAACAGAGGAAAAGTGATACAAGCTAAGTGTCACAATCAGTATGTCAGTGATAGATTTCGCCATTCTCTAAGGGCCATTATCCATATTTTTATATCAAGCTTCTTGTCTGAAGTAAAAAAATGATACAAAGCCAAATTGTGTGATCCTTTAAATGACGTGTTACCTTGTGTGGACAGGGGACATTATTTAGTATTAAGGTAAAAAAGGGGGTAGGTTTACAGATTAATACTCTACCTTATCCTTTGAAATGGAATTGCTCATTAAACCTGGAGCTCTAGATGCAGCTAGAATATTTGGATAGAAAACTCAAGGGAACTGCATGCCTCTGTCTTCTAAACTGCTGGTGTCACTGGTGTGTTCAGAGACACCCCTAGATCTTCATGTCTGTTAACAAGCAGTTTACTCGCTGAGCTGACTCCACGGATGCTATTCATTTAAATTTTAATGTATTTTTTCGCTCACTATATGTTTACTCCCATGTGAGAATGAGAACTAAGTAATCTTTTACTCAAATTGTATGCATTATACAAAGAAATTTTATTTCCAAACTAATTATTAAATTACAGCAAGCTTTATAATATGTTTCAATAGGAGGTAGAATCATCCCTTGCTTCTTATTCTTTTGAAAAGTTAGAACTTGATTAAGCAAGTGGGAGATTGTTTTATATTAACAAAGAATGAGGAGAGAAAGAAACTTACCTTGTTTTCCAGAATTTAAAAGAAGCATTTACTTGAGAAATTATTAAAAAAATACTAAAATTGACATTTGTTTCGATATGATAGAAAGAGAATAAAAACATGAAGAATTCCAAGTCCAACAAAACAAATCTTTTAAATACAACAAAATTCAGGAAGGCTTAGTAAAAATACACAAAATAAAAACTATCAATGTTTGAAACACACTATTTTTAGACTGATTAAAGCCTATGAAAAAAAAATGTTACCCACATTTTTGTCTATCGATGCTTGAGCTTGGATTCAAAGATAGCACAGGAATACAAGACAAAGATGCAGAAGAGCAGCTCGCTGCCAGAAACTTAAATTGGGTTGGGGTGAATGATCTTATTTGAAACACCTGCTTGTAGCTCAATGTGTGAATTCTGAAAACAGTTTCTAGGCATTTGGTCCATTATTTCCTGTGTTTTAACAGTAATTTATTTGGGAAATTTTTATGATTGTGATGTTTAATACACATTTTAATGAGCAATCTCTCTCATGCCTGAACACACACGCCCCTTTTGGATTTCAGTTTTAATTGATAATGCCTTCCTTATGACATTACATGATTTTCACAGTAATGTTCTGTGTAAGTCACAGAAGACAATGAGTTCTGATGCTGTATACTGCATTGAAACTTGATATGGAAAGAATAAGCTTTAGCTTAAGCAAAAGAAAAGAGCTAAAAATCCTATATAAGCAGTCAAGGGGAGTGTCATAGGTTTCTGTGCCTTTGATTATGGGCTGACTACATTTACTAGGCAAAATGGTCATATTGTGTTCCTGTTATCATCAACTTAAAACTACCCTTAACATTACCCTGAATTGTGGGCTGGGTATCTACAAAGAACAATGCACTGTTACTATTGATAACTCTAGTTTGTATCAATGTTCAGCTCTGCATTTGAAAACTCTAAGTTCATTTGAAAATATCTCATTTAGTGCATAATTAGATGATACACAAACCACTCATAGGTACCAGCCTTCACATTATGATGTACATGTTTTAATTTTTAAAATGGTTGAATGAGAAAAATGCAATGCTATTCACATATACACAAAGCAAATAGACCGACGTACTTTACAAAAACCTAGAATTAGAAGTAATTTTAAAATATATTCACCAAATGTAACAATGACCTTTCTTTCTAATTGCAAAAGGATTTTAGGTGTTGTCAGACTATTGCAATTTCAAATAGATTCTACCCTCTCCTGAGATATGGCATCAAAATCTAATTCAACTACAAGTAACAGTAACATTTAATTATCTCCTCCAATTGTCTACACTCAGTCTTGCTGAGTCTTATGTCTGTGAGACTGTCTGATATGCAATAAACAACTCCACAACAAACATGAAATAACTGACCTAATTAATATTTTATATTTTAATTTTATTTTTAATTATTTGCATATTTGTGTGAATGTGCATATATGAGTACAGGTGCCCACAGAGTCCAAAATAGGTCACCTAATCCCTTGAAGCCAGAGATATGGGTATTTTTAAGTCATCTGACAAGAGTGCTAAGAACTAATCTCATTTCTATATGAGTAATATATTCTCTTAACCAATAAGTTATCCCTTCAGCCCTTTTTGTTTTTATAACTCTTATTTATATAGAATAAATTTTTGCTCTCAATCAGAAATATTTTGAATGAAACTAGTATTAATGTGTTCTCTTAGGGAAGAAATATTAACCAGTGAATAACAGAGCTCAGCACATTATCTGAAACCAGTTAGAAGATCGGAAAAAGAATGATCTCCGGCGATGAATGAAGATAGAGACACACATTGGAGCACTCAACTGAGCTCCCATGGTCCAAATGAAGAACAAAAGGAGGGACAAGATGAGCAAGAAAGTCAGGGTCGCGAGGGTTTCGTCCACCCACAGAGACGGTGTGCCTGTTCTAATGGGAGCTCATCAAATCCAGCTGGACCGGGACTGAAAGAGCATGTGATCAAACCGGACTCTGAATGTGGCTCAAAATGGGGGCTGACTGAGAAGCCATTTATAAAGGCACTGGGTCTTGTTTCTACTGCATGTACTGGCTTTTTTGGGACCATCATCTATTTGTCTATTTGGATGCAAAGCTTCCAAGGACTGGATGTGGAGGGGGGAGTGCTTGGACTTCCCACAGGGCAGGGTTCCCTGCCCTCTCTTAAGGAGGGAGGAGGAGGGTGGAGGGTGAGTGGGGGAGTAGGAGGGGAATGGGAGGAGGGGAGGAAGTGTTAAGTTTTTTGAATGGAAAAATAAAAAAAAATAAAAATTATTTTTGCTTATAATTTATTGATAAAATTTATCATTGCTTCTGGTTGACTTTTATTCATATTAGGGAACTATTTCTTCCACGTCTAGATATAAGATTCATCTATTTACAATATTGCAGCATTTACCTTTTATAATTTCCTTTTAATAATTTACCTTTTAAATAATTTCCAATATCATTATTATTATAGTGAATTTGTAGATGCCTTTCAGTAGCTTTCATTGCTTCTCCCTTGTTTGGTTTATAATTAGAGTAATGTTGTGGGTTAATAATCAAACAAACAGAAATGCACTTAAGGATAAGGAAAAGTAAGAAAGCTCAAGGACCCAATGAATTTATAACCCCATATCGTTGACCATGGTGACTCCATTTACCCTGGAATACAGCTTCTGTGTGTGTCAATGAAGACTAGAAAGTTGAAACTATGAAAGAAAAGAGAGCTTATCTGTGAAATATATTCAGATTTCTTTATCACCTCTACAAATTTACTGAAAGCTTTCTATATGCTAAACACTCGGTAGATAAAGAAGCAATTCAGCAGAAAATGATGAGATCTAGAGAAGGGAAAATACAGTAATGCTCTGGAGAACTGCAGACCTCTAACTGCACTCCAGGGAGGTCAAACAGAGCTTATCAGCGTGGGCAACAAAGACCAAAGTTTGCTGGAATTAGAAGGTGAGGGTGAAGGATGTGAGAAACTTTCCAAATTCATCCTAGGGGACGTGGACAAACAAAGGAAAAATGTAAGCCAGGAAGGTGACATCATCGACTTTGTATCATTAAAACGTTTCTGAGTCTTTCAAAAAGTCAGTTCTTTTTAAAAAGAACAAAAATTGTGTCTTATTTGTGTTACTAAAATAAAAAGGTAGATAATGATAGATAATACTGCCAGCGTGAACTATGCTACATGAAGGCATTTAAGATGGAACTGAATAGAATTCAGAGTGTTCCAGAAAGTGAACAATTCTGTCACTGTTTATTAACTGTGAATTTGGACAGATATTAGGTTAAATAATTTGATTGTTTATTTGATTATGCCACTGTGGTAGCCGAGTTTTAAATAATCAGCCTCTAGAGTGTTTTTTTTTTAGTCTTTTTATCTTTTTTAAAAAAAGAAAGTAAATTACCTTTTTTCATTATACATACCAATTCAAATTCCCACTCCTTCCCCTTCTCCCATTTTCTCCACACAGCCTCCCACCCCACCCCCATCAAATCCTCAGAGAAGATAAGGCAGATTGCTTTGGGGAAGGAAACCTAGTCTCTAGAAAGTTTTAGCACTGGGATTTAGAGAGTGGTGCTATGTTAGGGAATGGCAAGGCTCCCCATGTGGTTCTATTCCACTATGAAAGGAGAAAATAGAAAAATAGTAATAAGAAAACATTTATACCAAATATTGAAGGGCTTGGAGAGTTTTAAAGTTATCAAGTAGGCAATGCTAAGTCACTTTGTGCTTAATCAGAGAGTAGAGAAATCTTTTGGATTTTCTAAGGATGATTGGCAGGTTAAACAGGATGTAAGGTGAACCCTCATGGCACTAATTTCCCGATATCCATGTTTTTGTATTGTACCTCCCTTTAAAAGCAGATGTGATTTGTTGTTCCTTGTAACTTTCCTTGATCATGTGGTTGCCTACTAAAGGACTCCATCTTCTAGGAGACTCAATAGAGAGAATCTTGAAGAAGAATGCTTAAAAGAAATCTCATACAGGCTCAGATTTGAGAATAATAAATGGTTATTTATTTATGGGTAGACTCACAAATCAATATTCTCTTCTGGAACGGAGAACAGCAACCGAATCCTGCAGCAGGAAAAGAGGCTGGATGCATGTTTTACATAGGCATAAATAGTATAAGAGGTCACTCTCCAATAGGCAGGTAACTTAAGGGCTACTGGCTGTAGGATTTCCTACAGCAGAATCTCTTTGCTGGACAAATGAAGGAATCACCTTTACAAGGAAGTCCAAAAGATAAGAACATGTATGTGAACTAAATTAAATAACTGAGCCTTAGTTTCAAGAACTATTCAGATCAGATTATTTCCAAACAACTGTATGAGTTTAAATGAAGTTGCTAAAACTCTGTGAGAACTTATTCCTAGACAATCACTTGATTGCAATTTTTGAGACCATAAAACTATTGAGTTCTCTTAAAAATAGGACACAAACAAACAAAACAAACAGACTTATAATCCACAAAACCACCAGGAAATAAATTATGCTGCATCAACCTTCTAAATTTGTGTTGTTATTTATTAGCAAAAATATAATGTGAGACAGCATCACCCAATGGTGTTTCAAGAATTCAACAAGTAATATAATTAATGTAATTACTTTATAAGATAGGAAGATAATATTCTCCTATATTATATGGAACATGAATACATTAAAGACTAAGTAATTGTATATAAAATGTAATATATATATATATAGAGAGAGACACACACACACACACTAAGCATACAGTGTGTCATGCTATTTTAATAGGAGTAAAATGAATCAGAATAGATAATGTTGATGAGAATGAAATGAGAAATTTGAACAGTAGTTTTATATGGTTAGGCTCACAGATGACTCATATTAAAGAGAAAAATAAAAGGAGCAAGGAGAGAGAGATGACATAATTTCTAGCTTGGACGATTGGATGAGAATGATGCTGTAATTGCAGTAAAGAGTACAGCAGTAAGGGTTGATTTGGCTGAAAAGATAACGCATTCTGTTTTGGCACCATGAAATCAGTGCGCCTGTGGGAGGATGTCCATATGGAGAGGACCAGTGTAAAGCTGGGAATGCAGATCCTCTTAAGAAAGATCTGGATGTATAGAGAGATTTGAAAGTATTTGACAATAAGGTTGTTTGGTAACTGTTCTCCTTCATACTGTCTATCTTCTCTCTCTCATACACATACATATACATACATGCATGCATAAACACACACACACAGAGTCAGACAGAAAGACAGAGAAATACACAAAAGAAAGGAAAGAAAGAAAGACAGAGGAACAGGGAGAAAGAAAGAAACAATTTGGGTGTGGACCTAGCCTTTAATGGTTAAACCATCTCTCCAACTCAGAGGCAAACAATTTGAAATCTTTAGAATTATGATAAATCTATGTTTTTTGTAATTAATTATATGCACTTTAATAAGCAAATTCCAGGATAAAGAATGAATATGAAATTATCCTTTATCCTTTCATTTTCTTTAGAATCAATTATATATTGAAGGAGTTTTTAGGTTCAGTGAAGTTTTTATTTTTATTTTTTAGATTGGTACAGGTGTTAGCAAATTGATCCCATAGTCACATCCAATCTGAAGCATGGTTTTGTAAGCATTTTTCTTTTAGAATACCCCTACATCTTTTCATTAATATATTGTCAGTTACCTCTATTGCAATTCAATGTCAGAGTTGAACAGTTTCTACTGAAGTCATGTGACTGTAAAGCCTTATGTATTTAGGATCTTCTAGCTCACTAATGGATGATAGCATGTGCTATGACTCCTATTGATTATCTTTTTAATAAAGATGGATATTAGTAATTAGAAAAAGTAGCACTTTTCTGATTTTAGAAAGGCATATTAATCAAAAGAAATATAGAAATGCTGCAATAATTTAAGAAGCATAAAATCAGGCTGTTATTACAGTTTTTTGCTCATTATTGGTAACCTTGTTTCAAAATAATCATGGATTTCTTTATTTGTTTATCATGTTTTAAATAAGAAACTCTTAATAAATAAGACAGTGAACAAACATAGATGAATACTTAGATTTTATATTATGAAATCAATGCACCCAGCATTAGAGTACTTTTCAATCTAGTATTTTATAGATTGATTGATTGTGGCTTGAGTATAATAAATAGGTTTTTTGTTTGTTTGTTTGTTTGTTTTTGTTTTACACAATGGTTCAAAACATGTGCTCAGGTATCTGGAGCATTGGTCAAATTCTTCTGGTCACCACCCTCTAATCCTCAAGTGAGGTGGATGCTCTGGCTGTGAGCAGAGAGTGGAGGTTGAACTGTATGTGGAGGGGAGGATGTCAAGTCACCAAGAGCAAGAATGATAGGCAGTAGGGTTATTTGAAGTCTAAGAATCAAAGTGCAGTAGAGAGGCTAATTTTGTTCAGGAATCTATGTTCATTTTAATGAGTAAATGAAATGATGGAGAAAGATGAAGGCAAATTTATCTATTTAGAATCAATCAGCTAACAAGGGTATAGTGACACATACTCGGCTTTGACCCCAGCGCTCATGAGTTTGAGGCAGGTGCATCAAATGTTTCAAACCAGACTGGGTTAGCCAGTGAGATGCTTGTTCCTAAACAACGCTAGAGATTTAAGACATTCTACTTTCTTTGCTACGTTGAGTCAGTGCTACCTTAAGAAAGTGGAAGGGAACCTTAGGTAGAGTGGAAATTATAAATAAGTAGTCTCCCAGCACACAGTTGTGTTTTTCTCTATCAGTCCACATATTCTTTAATGTGCCCCTTTAGCAACCACAAGCCATTAGATTATGCTTTTAATAAGTGCCAATCTTATTACCTCATCTCTCTACCTCAAGGGTTTGTGTCTATTTAAACAGTAACCAAATGACTTTGAATCCATTTGTTTTGTGCACAGCACATATTGCCAAAATCCTTTTCGGAGAAGAACTCAGAAAATTCAGGCACCTTTCCAAATTTGTTTAGCTAATAATGACTTATAAAAAAAGCAATTCAATATATAATGCCCCAATTTGCTTTCTACATTGATACATGGCTGCATTGATAATTTGTAGAGGAGTCATAGTTAACCTACAATGATGAGGAACTTAGGTTTTAATTTCTTTAAGGAGAACTTACATTTTTGAGATGGAATAGACATAATTTTCTTAATGATAGATTTTCTTTTTGTTTCTGTGTTTGCTTTATTTTATTCACTTCAGAGCAGGTGTGGGTTCACAGAGACATAGGATAGATAGTATGGCAGGGTGTTCCCATATATGCTGTTAACGGGCTTCCTTCCTTTATCAACATGTATTTTAAGCTACAAAACCCAATAGCCATTATTATATGTCATCTAAATATCAGAAAGAAAGAAAAATATGTCTGTTTAATGTAGTGATCATTTTTCTCATTTGACTCATGATTAAGAAGACAAGATGTTGTTACTCGTCCAAGATCAGAAAAAAATAATGGCACACGAAATTAGATACAGAAGTAGATGTGTTAAATGGGGATTATGAGCAAGAGTGAATTAATGTCTGTAAACTGACTTCTAAATGTTTTCATATAAATATGTCCACCTCTCTTTTTTTCTTTTTTTTTTTTTTTGAGATGGCTCAGCCGTTAAAGGCTAGGCTCACAACCCAATTTCTTTTTTTTTTCTTATATCAAAATAAGCACTGATGATTATTGAACAATCAGTGGTCTGAGATTATTCTTCTCTGGAGTTTCTATTTTAAATATGGAAATAACTTCAATATTAATGAAAAATCATACTTATTTTTACCTCTTGTTTAGTCAAAGTATTCATTTTAAAAATTAAATCAGCTCCAAGCCTTTTATATTTCAGTTACTGCTAATCTTTATTTTCCAACATAAATAACTAACTTAGTCCACTAATTGTGAGCCAATAGGTGCCTTAAATACCTCTTGTCTGAGATCTGAGTAAATTGGCAGCATGGGGACCATGGGAGAGGGTTAAAGGGGAGGGGAGAGGCAGGGAGGGAAATAGAGAAAAATGTATAGCTCAATAAATCAATAAAAAAGAAAAAAATTCTCATCTGTTTGACACAGTTTTCTTATAATTTTTTCCCTGTGAATTCCAAAATATTTCCAAAGAATCATTCAGAAAACACCATTAAAATAATAGAGAATTCACTTTGTGGATATTTCTATGGAAATGGTTCAATGGTGTTTTCTGAGTGCTGGTCCATTTAATAATGGGTCAGTTTACTTTTCTAAACATTTACCTCATCCTCGACTTGATAGCTCCCATCTCATTGTTGAGTGTTAGTTATTGAAATAAAAAAAAAGATTAGTCCTGTAGATCAAACACTTGGGTACAGGATAGACTCTGCATGAAAGGGAGCATTACGTAATCTAGAAATTAATTTTAACTCTTAAGAACTGAATCCATGTATTATTTCATGTTTTGTGATTTTTATCAATCCGTTTATCTATCTATAAATCGTCAATGTATTTATCTTGTAACTGCATATCTATTTCATTTGTTCTTTATAATTGTTATCTGAAAATAAATTTAGAGGCATAATTGTTTGATTGCAGTAGCAAAATAATTGGGGTACACCAGATCGCCAAGTTGAAAAGAAAATAGAAATACTAATGTGAAATAAATGGAGAAATTCAACATATTTTTTCTAAAAAAAAAAAAGAGTGTGTAACCATGCAACTTCATGGACAGTGACTACACATACAAGCAAATGAAAGCAGCTGACCACGTACCCACACACCTTGGCAGAGGTGCACTCCACACTCGCCGGCCACCGCCAAGACAGATGATCTCCGAAGAACCTTCCAGTCGGTAACCCGATGAACATGAGAAGGTCAGAGTATCACCAACTCCAAAGCTGAATCCAACTCGCCTACCGTACTGAGGAATTCCAGGGTCTTCACAAGGCTCAAGATTATATTCTGTAAAGGGCAAACAAGTCATCCAGAGATAGTGAAAAGAGAGTCATAATTTTAAATACACTTTTCTTCTATTTCGGCCCTTATTATATTATGTATAAGAGCAGTAACGCATGATGGGGCACATCGTTTTCTTTTGCTGTGTTATATCTAATAACTAAAAGAATACGTTCACGTGTGAAATTCAGTGAGGACGGGGAAATGTTACCGGAGTGAGAAGCTGAAAATGTAACTACAATCTCATGATTTTTTTTTTCTTCAGAATTGAAAATCTTTTCCACCTCGCCGAGTTTTGAATTATAGTAATGACATGAGAGATGGGTGTTTTCAAACAAAAGTAACATTTGCAAAGAAATCATTATGTGCAAAAAATAAATTACAATTCATGCAACTGTTTTAATTTAAATGGTGATGGATCTTGTGCCTCTGGTATCAGGCATTTAATTAAGGCATGTTCTGAAGAACTCCTAGCTGCAGATGGAAAAGTTGATGTAAGAACGAGTACCCCACACTGGCAGTGATTACATGATGGATTTATACAGGAACGCTTCACAGGCAAAAAATGCACGGAGTGACAAGCACAACTAAAAAGTTCCCGAAGTAATATAAAGGTTTGGATAAAAATTATAATTTATATACAACCTTAAGAAACAGTTGACCTAAAGATAGTTCCAGAATACTTCTTTACCAGTCATCATGGAAAAAAAAAATCAGGAACTTTTTTTCACCTTAATTTTTTATGTGTGAATTATTTGGCTGTATTTTAAATATCTATATTTGAATTGATTACACTTATTTACTAGAGATTATAGATTACTGCAATTATTCTTGTAGCTAAGTATGATGATTTAAACAAATACCTTTATAACAATATCCACACTTGTATATGTGCTTAAACACATGTAAGAATTTTATTATAGACAAATATTACATTTGCATCATTGTTTAAGCATTAAATGTAATGTTCTCAATCAGACTATAATTATTTACTATTTCATTGTGCTATGAAATAGCTATTTATATCATAATTATAAAATACAACTTCATGTGGCAGGCATAATTTTTTCATGATGCTGCACCTAATAATAACTTTTCTTGGAACTCAAGTCATACTAAAACTGGGCTCTGGAATTAGGATCCTTGTAGGATATTCATGCTGGCATTGAAAACAGCCCAAAAGCATAATATTCTATCACCTGGAGAGAACTCCTACCCAGTGAGGGCCTTCTGCCCAGCACGGAAGGCTTGGATACACACCTGTGATTTTCTCTCTTTGATTTCAACTTTCCCTTAAGTGGTAACACTGCTTTGGGAGATTCAGGGACAGATGGATTTCTCTCCCTCACAGTCTAGCTACAAATGTAAAGAAGTGAATATTTTTATTAGAAATATATATGCTGTTTTCTTTTATTGAGAGCTTGCAGTACCAATTACCTCTTGGTCTTACCTGTGTCTTATCAGATCACCACGGATTAAAGTTAGATGGCAACAACTATGCTACCCCCAGAAAGCCTCAAGGCATTTTAAACTTACCAAGAGGTAATTGTTTTCTGTGTTTTTCTACTTTAAATGTTTTTCAACTTTTTCTGTAATCTTTCCACTTTTGTTTGTCATGTTAATAATAATTATATAAGCTTAATTGCTTAAGGTTTGCTAAAATAATTCTTGATCATTTTCTTACCAGAGAATGTGATGTTGAATCCTTCATATGATATGGAAAAGTCTGAAATGAAGCGCAACTGAGCCCTGAAGTTTCCGTAGAGCCCAGCGTTGATTGTTGAAGGAAGTTCAGAACCAGTGAGGCGTGCCAGGGGCTGGGTAAAACTACCATTCTCCGTGATCAGTAAATAGTCATGGTGGTCTTCTAGATGAAAAGTGTGGAAGTTGAACTGCACACCTGTGGACAAAAATTATAAAGAAAAACATACTGGGTCAAGCATATTAGTGAAAGAAATCAACCTTTAGCCTTCACAAGCTTATTTTTTTTTTTTCAAAATAAAACCCACTGCCATCGTATTACAAATATCCAGAATAATCATTATCTTTTGTTAATCGTTCAGCTTATTTATCAACAATATTCAATTTTCAAATAAACCTAAGCCTAGTTCAGACAAAACAAAGAAGTCAGACACAGTGAGTTATTGCTATTTATTTCCATACCTTCCAAACTTTTCTTATAATATTGAAATGTGGACATAACTCATGAAATTAATTGAATTTTGACTAATGAAACACCCGTTTACCAGAAGTGCCTGAACCAATGAGCACATTCATGACACTAGTGCAAGAGACAGTCAATCCCTGAACTTGTAACAGCACAGTCAAGTTTTATTTTATATATATGCTCTTACAGCTTCTATAATTGAGGTATAGATTATTATACTTTGGGGTCTGATAGTGCTCAACTTAAGATATATGTGTTTTATTTATATTATTACATACAAATGTGGGTTGTTTATCGATCACATTCATTTACCTGCTTGGTGTTGATGATTATCGAGGGGCTTTGCATTTTTTGTCATGAACTTGGTTGTGCCACTGGGAATATAAAAATACTAATTTTGATGGACACATCCATTTGGTTCTGTGCATAGATGTGAAAGAATTGAACGACTGGACTCTGAGGCTGTGCATTCAATTCTAAGAAGGCTGGCTTTACCAAGTGGCCATTCTGATGTGCATTTCCGTAGGCGTGCGTCACCACGCACCTCTACTTACAACTCTCTGTTTTATTTCTGCGACTGAGGAAGGATCAGAACAAAGCGAGCAACAGTGGGATAAAATCTGAGAAAAACGAACATGTTTATGTTTGTATTAAATGTCTATTAAATGTGCATCGAGTTTCAGGAAATAAATGAAGATTTCTGTGAAAAATTGATGCTGATAGAGCCATTGTCAAGTAGTTTCTGTTTTTATTTTATTTCTATTTTTGTTCTATTTTGTTTTTGTTTTGCTCTTTCTATAAATAAAATGACTTTCCAATGGGGGAAAGGAATCCCTTAACAATAATTAATTGTTGTTCACTTATTTTTAATCCTACAGAGTAAGTATTAATGTTTAGCAACTTCAGCAGATTTGGACTAGGTATTGAATAAAAGAATGTTGCTATTTATCAAACAAAGAAATAAACATTAAAATTTGTTTACACTACTTCTGGAAAAAAATAAACAATTTCTTTAAAGTTCTGCTTAGAGTTGACTGATTAAAAAAGTTTAACTGAGAACATAGAACATCGTTCTGTAATGAAGACTTAAATGTGAACTATGGGACAAGAAGCATAAACCAAAATTCCAAATATTCTTCAGAGTGCTATAAAACATCTTAGTATAAGTTAAAACAGCATTATGGAAATAGAAGTAACAGTTAGTCAATTAGTTATTAGAAGTTTTAGAAGGCAGCGACCTACAAAGAAGTGAGTAGTGCAACAGGTCTGAAACATTAGGCACCGGGAAAGAGACAAGCAAAGGCACAGTTCTAAAAGGGGAGTGAGAAGAAGCCCCTGGGTTTAAAATTACCAGAGAATGATGATTCAAGATGCTCTACTAGAGTAACTCATGTTAGATATACTCTTGCAAATGCTTGACCTGAAAGTCGAAATTAAACTGATGTCTCAGTTTTTGTTAGTCATTTTGCCAAAAGTTAGCCTTGAAGGTAACTTTTTAATTTTTTTTTTTATTTTCCAACACGTGTACTTAAGATACCCATTTAATTCAGTTTAACTTAAATATTTTCTGAAGTAGATTTTATTTTCAACAACTCTGTCATCATAAGACAACATAGGTATAGCTTATTTTTTGTTTGCTTGTGTGTTTATTAGTTTTATTCTTTGATACACAGCAACCTTATATAGCTCAAGAGGGAATCTGAAATCACAATCCTCATGACTTAACCTTCCGAGGGCTGAATTTAAAGACAAGAGCTAACATGAACAACTTGAATTAATATCTTGACTTATTCAAATATACTTTAAAACTTAATACATTTGCTGTAAAATAGAACCAGTGTAGGCTGAATGACAATATAATTAAATTTCTAAACTATTACTATTCACATTTAAGTATAAGAATATTCTGAGAGTATACTGCAAATAGAAATGGGATGCGATTACTTTTAAAATTCCATCCCAGACTATTGATGTCAAAATTGAGAATGAAATGGAGGTATAATTATATGTCTATTATGAAAGTAAAAAAAAAAAAACTGTTGAATGTACAATCCACAATGTTAGGTATTGGGGATACCTGTAACTTAAAGTCAAAAGAATTGAAAAAAATAAGTTGTATGATTAAAAACGCATTGATTAGTAGTATGCTATAGTCTCAAGACTTAATGAGAATGAGTAGCCAGGCGTTGGTGGCACACGCCTTTAATCCCAGCACTCGGGAGGCAGAGGCAGGCAGATCTCTGGGAGTTCGAGTTCAGCCTGGTCTACAAGAGCTAGTTCTGGGACAGGCACCAAAGCTACAGAGAAACGCTGTCTCGAAAAACCAAAATAAATAAATAAATAAGAGAATGAGTATAGGCTTCTTTAAGGGAAACTCCCTGGAACATATGTGTTTTGGTGTAGAAAGTTGAAACTTTTTAAGAGGAAGGAATTCCCATAGCAAGATCATCCTCTGAGGAGCAGACCTAGAACGATAGTTTGATGTTTTAGGTATTATTTACAGTTTTTGTGGAGGTGTTTTAACATCAGAGATCCAATTATGTATAAGATTTCGAGAACTGACTAAGGTTTTCTAAGGGAATAATTACCTTTAATAATAACTAACTAGTCTTAGAAAGACAGCCCACTATGATTCTAGACACCAAGAGGAAGAGATCAGAGTAATCTAGAGAAGTGTAGGCATTCCTCTTTTCCCAACCCGAAGTCTTTCACATAGCTTTGTCTTGCCTTTGGGACAGTGCTTCAAGGCAATTTTACTAGCTCTTAAAGAGGGGCACCTAAACTTGCATCCCTGCCATGTAAACGTTGATTTAATTAACACTTACAAACTGTGATAATGTGAAACCTTAAGTGTTAATTAAACCTCTGTTTACATAGCAAGCAGTGTGTAGCCCTCCATTTTCTTGTATAATACCAGGGAGCTTTTTTAAAACTTCATTAGTCCACCTCACAGCGAAATAACAGGATGCTTTCCTTGATTTCCAACAGAATGTTCTGTATGCTAGAATACAACACAAACCAGTTTTATAAAGTTAAGAATCTTACTGCTTCTGCTATTTCCTGTTTCTTATTTTAACAGGTTCTCTTAGTAACATTTAAGGGACTAAGGAAACCTAACTAAAAAAGCCCACATCTAAGACTAATCTCTCTAAAAGATGGTGTAGAATTTTATTAAAAGTAAAGGTCTCTTATAAAAACACAAATTTACATTTACCAAAAACAACTTCGACTTGAAAAAACTCTGACAGTACTTACTCAATGCTAATTTTTACTTTTTTATTCATTAGGGTTTTCAATGGCATTAATAAAATATATAATCACAATGTGTCAACAATTAAAAATGGAAAATTACTTAAAATCAGAATTTAAAGGTCATTCTATGTTTTCAGGTAAATAATAAGGATCCTTATTACTGTAATATTGTGGGGAAATAATCTTATCAGTGCTACCATTTAGTTGAATTGTCTTGCTAATTTTCTAGTATCATTCCAGTTGTATCAATTAATCACCACAGTCCTACATTATCTTTCACTTGCATGCCTATTTTTAAAATCAACATCTGCTATGCACATAATTTTAAAGTTCATCTTAATGATGTGAGACATACTTGATGTTCCATTCTTGATACTTGACACAGAAGTATTCATGGAATACTTATAAATGTATATGGAGATACCATTTTAACAATACTTTATAAACAAATATACAGAAATATGAATTAAGCTCCATGTAATTTGGCTGTCTTTCAAGTTTTGTTGATGAGATAACTCCAAACACTATTAATTTTCTATACCATAAGAAGAGGAAGATAAAACTAGTAAAGCTTTTATTTAAAAATGAACATGATGTTATATTCTAGAAAAGCATATGCATATGCTACATTTTGATGTGGGATTCCCCTCTGTGCTATGAATATGTTTTGTTACCATTGTTTAATAAAGAAGTTGCTTTGGCTATGGCAGGGCAGAACATAGCTGGGTGGGAGAACTAAATGGAATGCAGGGAGAAAGAAGGCAGAGTCAGACAGACACCATGTAGCTGCCTATGAAACAAGATATGAGATAACAAACCACTAGCCTCCTGGTGGAATATAAAATAATAGAAATGGTTAATTTAAGATGTAAGAGCTAAATAGGAATATGCCTGAGCCATTGACCAAACAGTGTTTTAATCAATACAGGTTTTTTTTTTTTTTTTTTTTTTTTTTTGGTGTGTGTGTGTATGATTGTTTGGGTTTGTATGGCCAAGAAACAAAAACGCGGCCTTCATTTTCAACAATTTTTTTTTTCATATTGAATTTTATGTTCATACTTACCTAGTTTTGAACACGAAAAAAATACTGGCTAAAATACATAATAGATCCAATGAAAACTCAAATGATAGTCTTGAATTAAACAACTTACCTTTTCCATGGGTTACATCAACTGTCCATGTACAATTCAGAGAGTTTGGATAAAATTCTGGGTAACCCGGTGATAAGATTGTCCCACTTGGGCCTCTCACATCTCCTCCACATAATGCTGAAAATACAGAAAGAACATTACAGTCAGTCACAGTTGGAGAGACAGAGGCTGAACAAATCTCTTATCTCCTCTCTTGAAACAGGATAAGTCCCATTATGTTTGTCTAATCAACTTCCTCATAATAAGAGGAGTGAGTAAAGACCTCTTCCAAATACAGCAAAATCCTCTCATCCATTGCAGCACCAGGGAAGAAAAATGCATTAATAGTCTCTGAGCATTGTGACTGGCCCCAAGAGAACATAGTTTAGGATTGCACATTTGAATTTGAAGTATATCTTTACTCTGTTCTAATTATAAGCAACGTTTGCATAAATTAATGGTCAATTAAACAGGAGTAATTAATTGTTTAGCGGCTTCTCTTATTACACATTAAAAAAAATGAGTTAATTTTGTAAAATTGTTTTCTGTATATTCCTGGAGGGATATGTGTCGCACATCATGGGATTCCTTCTAAGGCAGTGAAGTAAGCTGAAGAAGCTTTGAAATCTTCTGGGCATCCATATTTCAATGAGAATGAATATAATAAACAAAGTGGGATTCTTGCCTGGACACAAAGTCACAGATACCTTGATGATAGAGTTTGTAAGCAATATATCAGAAAAGTCAAGGCAAATAAATGTTTATGATCTGCCATTGATTAAATTAACTGAATCAATATTCATGTACTTTGAGAGAAATGTTTATATCTTCTACCATATAAAAGTGATCAATGCCTACAGAATACAATAAAATCACCAATTAAGTAATTTTAATCAATGCTAAAAATTGAAAGAAATCAAAACTAGATATAGGTCAGGATTTACTTGCAGAGATGAAGAGGACTTATGTTGTACCTGGATCTATCTGCTTTATCCATAATAAAAATTATGGTTGGCATTATAGCTTTAAATTTTTCCTACTTGTTCAGATAATAATTCTCCTTTCCTTACTCTCGGTGAATATTCATTTCTCATACCAACTATCATGCTTTATCAGGGTCAGCAAACCTTATACTTTTATACAACTATAATTTATCAGTCCTAGGATATAATGATCCCCTGACACAGACTAAGTCAAAGAATAAGAAGTGCTGCCTTACTGTAGAAACTAGTCTGGCTATGGACTCCTAAGGTGGTTTTTTTCAGCTATTCATATTGAAACACTGAAGAGCTCTTCATCTTTTATTATTTTGAAGATGTAAGTACACATGCTGTCTTCCTTGGCAGGTCCTTTGCTATCAGCTCTCCTCTTGGAAAATGCCTGTTTCCATAGATTACTCAAATGCACAGAGAAAACTCTCAGTGGAAGATAAAATTTGAGTCCTTGCTTATTATCAGCTATGACAAGCATTCCACTGTGCTTTTTTAGACTTGATGAGCTGAATGACAATTTCTGTTTTTATTCTTATTTTTTTAGCATCAGTGAGTGTGTGGTTTTGTCACGTGTAATCACAAGAGTGTTGACTTATATGACTGGCATCGTAGCAAGTGCAGGGAAGATGTGCCAAATGATGGTTCTTTTTGAACCTTCTTTTAAAAACAAATTGGCATAAGGCAGTTCCTAAAATATGATAGCACGGAAAGTCCTTAAATATTTAATCATGAAATGACAAATGCGATCTTCCCTCATGAAAAGGACTAGGTAGAGGTGATGAAAATCATGTTGTAAATAGAAGGTACAGCCTAAACTGAATAATACATAGATGAACCGGCTGTAACTTCTGACAAAACACATGCCACTTCACTTCTCAATTTTACAGGGAGTGGGTTTTTTCACACTGCAATTTTATATGTTTGTAACTGAATCCATTTTGATTTATTTTCACAGAAAAGAGTAAGAAAGCAGCAGTGGTTACTGTCATGCAATTTGCTACATCTAGGAACTTTCCGTCAAGAGAAGTCTATATAAATTTCCATAAAACTATATACCTAGTTAAAATTCATTTTTAAGATAACGGACATCCATGGGAAGGAAGCAAGTGTGTACCTTCAGACTTTCACATGATTGGCATTTTCAACACAGTTCTTTTTCCAGTTTACAATAAATTTAAAATGGAAATAAGTGTGGAGGTTCCTCAAAAAGCTAGAAATAGATGTACTGCATAATACAGCTACATAGTCTTAAAATTACACCCAAAAGTTTCTACATCCTACTACAGAAGTACTTGTTCATTTGTGTACACTGCTGTTCTATTAATGATAGCCATGAAATGGAGAGAGCCTAGGAATTCATAACTAGATGAATAGACAAGTAAAATGATGTATATTAAGTAATGTAATACATATTATTCATTTGGCAAGGAAATGAAATTCTAAAGTTTTCAAGTAAATCGACAGAGTTGGAAAGAATCATTGTGAGTGAGGCAGCCCAGACACAAAAAGATTAAATTCCCACATTCGTTCTTACTGGTAGACATCAGCTTTCAGGGCTTGGATGTGCATGTTTCATTTAAAATACCCACAGTCAGAGGTTTTGAAGGGAAGGAAGATAGTACACACTTGTAGAGGGTTAAAGAGAATAATGGAACAGGAAGAGTTAAATGAGATGGAGATTATGAGGACAGAAGAGGGTGAGGAATATAGAGAAGCATAATTAATATTATTGTTCACAAGCACTTTAAGAAGTCATATGAAAAACTATTGATGGTTTCTAAAATATAAACAAATACACATATAAAATGAACTTACCCCATGATGAAGTAACAATGCCTTCACTAGACACCACTGTCTAATAAAAGCTGCACATCAGGAATTTGTTACCCTAACTTCAGTTGTTAGCAAGTGAAATCAGAAAGTCCCTGAGTATTATAGGCTATTGCCATTGCTCTTAGTTACCCTTTCATGGAAAAATCAAGATAATGTTCACCTGGAGGTCTCCTCCCTACTGGGAAGCTTTCATATCAATGGAAGGGGTTATACACACTGCCAGAGGAGCCAGGAATCATCCATTTTCTCCAGCCGAGAATTCTGAGAGCTACTATAAAGATCTAACCTGAGCAGGTACACCCACCAGTGCTATCGTGACATGACTGTCCAAGGAATAACTCACTACTTTTCAACTGAAAGCAAGGTCAGTTCCATAAGTTAGATATTATATCCTGAATAGTATTAGGGCCACGAAACTGTCTATAGACAAGTCATAGTTCTTAGGGAAGATTGTATTACTGTTACTCTGCTAAAGTGCTGCTGTATTAAACTGCATCCTAACAAACAATGTTTATACTCACAGATTAGTGCAGCCTTCAAGTATCATCAGTGGAACTTCTTTTCCCAGTTTTTATTTCTTTATTTAATTATTTTTCTCATATATTGCATCCTGACCACAATTTCCTCTCCCTCTTTTCCTTCCAGTCCTTCCCCTTTCATCTATTGTCTCCCTGAGATCCACTTTTTCTCCATAAAGTAGCAGGCTTCCCAGGGCTATCTATCAAACATGGCATAACAAATTACAATAAGACTACTGTACATATAGTAAATTGTCTCATATTAATACTGGAGAAGGCAGCCTCGTAGAAGAAAAAAGGTCCCCAAATCAGCTGCTACCACTGTTAGGAGTCACACAAGAGCTCCAAGCTACACAACCAAAACAAACAGGACAGATCCAGACTGGCTCCCCACTGTCAGTTCAGTCTCTGTGAACCTGTATAGTCCCTGGAAAATAGATTCTGTGGGTTATGTTCTCAAGGTATCCTTGAGCTGTGGATCTCTACATCTCCTCCTGTCAGTCGCTGGGTGAAGCATCTCTGATGATGATTACACTAGACTCCAGTCTATTAGTATAGCAAAATACCATTAGGAAGTATTATACAGTAGTTGGTAATTACTGTAAAGCCTCCAACTGGTCAATGGGCAGAAAATAGGTGACAATGGAGGGCTCAGGCATAAGTGAGACATCTATAGAACATTCCCTTCTCCTCCTAAAATGTACAGATAACTATAGAAGAAGCATTGGGAAGATTGTATGATCAAGAATTTGTAAAAGATAAAAAAACCTGCATTTTCCAGAAATGTTAGGTCACTAGCAGTTACAAACTCACAGTAATTGTGTCATAGTGCACAAGAAATGTATAAGATCAAGCTAGACAAAACTCCAAGGAGGGAAAGGTAACAATGCCTGGAGCACCTCTAGATGAGGAGCTATTATTAATCTTTACCAATACAGGAAGACTCTTTTTTTTTTTAAGGCTGTGAACCCTAGTAGTACTAATATCCTTCAACAAAAGGCCACACCTGAGTAAGCAGAAAGGAAACTTGCTTCCTTTTTTTAAGCTGAGGTTATAAATTTGAATCAGTAAAGACTGGGAGCTTAGACCTGGAAGGAGATTTGAATTGGGAATGAACCTGGTTAAAGTACAATACATCAGATCCTCAAAGAATTACCAAATATGTTTTAAAAACCAAACTTTGAACAAGGGGTAAATATTACTTACTATCAATGATCTTTATTTATCTGTTAAGTAGTATTGACAAGAGCTGTCATAATTCAAGATATTTTTAACACCATGTTTGTGAAGACTGTGTCAGTTTTTTTTTTTTTTTTTTGGTTTATGAACAGTTGTATACTGTAAAATGAATGAATTCTTACCATCACAGGTTGGGAGTGGATGGCTCCACCAGTGGTTTTTCTCACAAAGAAGGGGCTCTTCGTGACTCAGTCGGTATCCTGGATCACAACTAAATGAAACAGTTGATCCAATGGAGAAATCATGCCCATATCGACGGCCATGGACAGGGATGCCAGGGTCCAGGCAAGAGTATGTGTTCACTGTGACACCTGAAAAACAAAAGTAGAAGAGTCAACAATTAGACTGATGGGATTCAGGTTTTCTAAAGTGATTCCTAGTTAATCAAGCAACTATAGTAGATGAATTTTACCCACTAGCATTGCATAAAGCCTGACTGGTAGCACCCACAGTAAGTACTGGATGACTGGACAAAATAAGGTGTTTCACAGAAAGGAAACTGATATTGAGTCACTGGGAGTGACAATAGAATTGAAGAGAAATAAATAATGGTGTACACTTAAAATAACAATACCTTATAGCAACATGTTTCATATATTTCATATACAAGAGTTGTTTTTTCTTAGAATACATGTAATACAAATGTAATACAGAAATGTATACATTTGTGTAATCTTTGTAAAACAGAGGTATATTTCTACATAAAAAAATTAAGGAGGTCCTTTGGGGTTCAACTCAAAGGTCATTTCCAGGGTTAAGACTGGATGTGACAACAAGTGAAATTAACTTATATATTAGAGTTTCTGAACACTTGCACAGAGTTCTACTCTAAAGAAGTCTTTTTTTTTCTTCTGCCGCTATTCTAATTCTAATCTCCTACTTCTAATTCCTCATAGCTTTTCTCCTAGCCTAAAAATTCTCTTTATTGTTGGAGCATTGAAGTGATAAAAAAAAAAAAAACCCTCCAAGAGTTCCCTCTCTTTGTTTGAAGGCAGATTCATAAGGTGAGCAATAAATAACTGAGCTATTTACAATGGCAACGCAAGGGCTTCAAGGTTTCAGGAGTAAGACTATAACCAAACCAGGGGGAAGGTACGGTGCCCAATAACAAACTTTGAGATGTAGGTCTATTTTTAGCAGACTCGGCAAGTGAAGAATTGGCATGCTTTTCATAGGGTGCCTTGGACAGCAACCTTAGTTGGACATCTGTGACTCTGACCTTGTGCAGAGCTGTAAGGTTTGAAACTTATGATCTATTTACAAAGAGTCTTTAGTCTAGTGTGAACTTGTTCTGAGTTAAAAATCAGCTAATTGTGTGCAGTTGGTCAGATCAGAAGGAAGAAAGCAGGGTTTTAAGTGTCTACAGTCCTTGTGGGGCAAAGAGACCTAGTTAGAAAACATGTCCTAGTGTGTTTTCTATATATCAAAATTACACAACTATATAAAAAGACATCTTTCTGACTATCCACAGACATATGTGTCCATAAGATTAAATGTAATCATGAGATTACTTATACAAATCACATGAAATTATGCACAATATTGTAGGTATTGGGGAGACACCAAGCTGCCTTAGCAAATGTGAGCAACAGTTTCCAGAGTCAATGGTGCTGCAGGCCTTGGCTGGATGAGATTAACCTCCATCAGAGAATCACTCCTCTGGTGGATTGACATTGAATAATCAATTTCCACATGCTGTATATTCCCAAGCCCTCTGACAAATCATAGTATTGAAAAAGTAAATACTAAAAGAGTCCTATTGTTTCAAGTGTACCAAACTGATAATGACTGAATGTTAATTTGCTACCCTAAACCATACAAAATAATTTAAACATGAAGGCACTGAACTTATTTGATATTTCTGATATAGTGTTTCCTTTGAAAGGGATATTAGGTAGCAATTCTTTAAAAAACCCATTGTACCATTTACTTGAATAACATTTAAAAACTTTATACTTATTATTTATAAAAATAAACTTTGGTTTAAAAGAATTTTTAAGTAAATATCTTACTTCTCTTAGCAATATGAATATAATACCAAGTATGCAGAAAGCAGAATGGGAAAATAAAGAATATTTGCATGTACTTACTTTCATAATGAATCTTGAATCCATTATTGGAACGGCTGTTGTCTGTTGTAAACAGAAGGTATATAAAGTTACTGCTGCTGAACAGAAACTGTGGCACTTGTGTGCCATTGTAAGACCCAAGCAAGGGTGACAGAAGATTTGGTCCATCGTGGACTTCCAGAACATCATAGTTTAGTTCTGTCTGGAATCTAGGATGAAGAGATACAATGGGAAACATTAGAAAACAGAGTGGAATGGGACTTTACTAATTTAATTACTCTACGATTAAGGTTTATTTTTTAACCTCCTTTTTTATCATTTTTTGTTTACTCGGTATCTAAGATATCACTGAAATATCTGTCTGTTCATACAGGGATCTTATTGTGAGAGCAACCAGTCAGAACAATGTGTTATCATACTCATAAGAAAAGTGACTTCCGACTGTTATAGGTTATCCTTAGTAAATAAATGATCTAATCGTGAGCTATGCACTTCTAAAATATCCCCTTCTGCTATCTTCAAATCTATGGAAACTATATTGTTTTATATTACTTTTAATAATAAATATACTTCAAATCTGACCTCTGTTTTATAGAAACTGACACATTTTATAGAGTGCTTTAGAGATCTTCAAGTTTTAATTTTATCTCTGCTGTGCATGTCTGTACATGGGGTTGTTAAATGCCCAGACTATGGAAAAAGCCACCAGATTGCCTGGAACTGAGTGCCAGGTGGTTTTGAACTGCTTGATGTTGGGGCTGGAGACAGACACTAGGTTTCCTCCTAGGGCAAAAAATGTTCTTAATCACAGAATCATAAAAACATATTTGATAAAAAAAATTTGTAAAATTTAATACAAGGCTTCACATTTTTCCAAAAATTTTAACTTTATATAGGTTCATTATGGTATATAGACTGTGCCTGTTTAATTTGGATGTGTGATGCTTTTACTTATTCATTTTTATAAGAGATTTAATTTTAAAGCTGCATGCTCAATTTAAATACCATCATAAGTAATGGAAACCAGGGGTGTCACAACTCTATAATAATGAAATTCATTAATTACAAAAACTTCTGCAAACTATTTTTAAGATTAGAAAATTATTTGCAGTGTTCTTACAATAAGTTGGGTGGGAATAGGAAGCAATGTAAGAATGGAGGAAGCACATCAGGTAGAAGGTCTGTGTAGGAGTAGGAATGTGGAGGAGAACCCTCGAGACTACGATGAGCCTACTACATCCATGAAAATGTCATAATGAATAACACTGCTACATATGCTAGATAAACATTATTTTTTTTAAAAAAAAAGACCATTGAAACAGAATTAAATGATTTAGTTTCAAAAAAAAAAAAAACACAGTAAGTTTTAAGTAATTCCCTGTGAGAGCCCACAGTTTTGAGTCCGGTCCACCTTGACCAAACGCTAGAGAGTTCAAACCTATTTTTACTCCTCAAGGATAAATAACAAAAAAGAAGTAACTTACAGGATGTTTTGTTCTCAGAAGCCAGACAACGGGGTGTTTGACTTACGGTGTGGTTAGCAGGTGTTTTGAAATGTAAGGAGGCAATTGCACTTGCTTGTTCTTTGTATCATGGATGTCATGTGCCCTCGCCTTTTGATTAGGCTATATAAGGACTGTGAGTAATACACTCAGGGTTTTTGGCTACAGTATTCACTGGAAGCCCTCCTGACTCTATCTTCTCTCCCTTGTCTATTTCTTTCCTCAATTCACACTCCTCTTCTCAAGAACATATGGAGTCGTAGGGCCAGACCCAACAATTCCCAATGGTTTCTTGTATCTCAAGATAATATTTAGAGAATAAAAGAAACATCAACAGCTTTTAAAGTCCATATACACAGGAGCAGTTAACATAGGCATGCCCCATTTCAAGTGAATTTAATTTGCTAATCTAATGAATAAATCCTGCTTGCTCAATAACTTGAAGTACTTGCTCATCCATCTGTTGCTAAGTTACTCCTATCCTTGTCAGTCGTTACCAGGTGATCATCTAAGGTAAAGCTTTTTCTGACAAAAGGCATGAGATATATTAAATACTCAAGGGTTCTCAAGAAAGCAGAGGAAATGTGCTATCTATCTATCTATCTATCTATCTATATATATATATATATATTCCTGTCAAAGAGTTTCCAATGAAGTGAGAGAGCTATACAGGTGAAGGCATTTGCTACAAATCCTGAGTACCTGGGTGTGATCCCCAGGATGCACATGAAGAACCAGAGCGTCAGGCTCCCCAGGTTATCCTCTGATATTCACACATACCCACATACACATGCACAAATGTACCATCCCCACAGTAACTAGACATGACTAATAGAAACAAGCCCTTCCATGCTTTCATGTGAAGGAAGGTAAAAGAAACAGAAACCAAGGGATCTAGTCCCAAAAGGAGCATTTTAGTTAAAGGATATTATGTATGCATGTATGTATGTATGGAGAATGATTGAAAGAAGACTATTAATATGACTGTGCTCTTTTTAGTCTGAAATACTGAGGATGTCACTGACATATTTGTAAGTTATTGTAACTGCCATATGGCAATGATTTTGATATTGATCCTGATTCAGAATTCAGCATGCTGGGACCATGAGGCATGCCCCAAAACATTCAGCTTTCAAAGTTATTATGAGTTTAACATCTACACTCTAGGCAGAGCATTGTGGTTTATTCAGAGGATACTTAGTCTTCAAGTAGAACCAGGCTTATAGAATGAGGTGGCGCTAACCTGAGCTACATGTGACAATGAAAATCAAAATGAAACAATGAACTTAAATAAGTGTACAACTTCATGCAGTAAATTATGCTCCATACAAATCTGCATGTATGAAAATTATATGATGGAGAATAAAGCTTTAAAGAGGAAATTAGATAAATGAAAACATGAGAGTGGGCATCTGTCCAGCTTATCTGCTTCACATATGTGAAACAGAGACTAAGACATAGAAAGATAACTACATACATATTTATGTGTCTAGGTGTATATATATGATAGTTGTAGCAACAATTATGTGGATAGAGGACAGAGCCAGCCAAAGAAAGAGACCAGAACAAAGTAACCTTGAAAGTGATCTTAAAATCCTAGTCCTTAGAATTTTAGGAATATAAAGCTTTATTGCCTAAACCATAGCATCTTAAACTAAGCATCCTATACTCTGAAACTCATGGTTTAATTCTATGTTAAAAAAAAAATGAGCTCATCCATTGTGCAGTATCAGTTTTTGCATTTGTCTTTAACAGATGGTAAATTTTTATGTATTACAAAAGTCATTTCAAAGTATATTATACACAATTTATCATCACTAAACATTTCATTCAATTACCTAATTTTTATGCGCATGTAGCCAGGCTCATATAAAAACCTTGGGCAAATGGAGTCCCAAGGGGAAAATGGAGAATGCATCCTGTATTTACTTGGGTGATTATGGGATAGTACCTGCATGTGTGTGGCACTTGGAGGTGGTATTAAATTGGGTTTTCTTCATAGCCCTTTTGCTTCTGGAAATCTAACAATTCACAAGCCCTTAAAAATATAGGACAACTAAACTCATTAAATGAAAGGTCATACGTTCATATCTCAGCATTTTTCATATGTACAGCACAAAGGTCTTGCATATCTTAATAGTAAAGTTACAACGGTAAACAAATAAAAAATTAACTTGAGATCAGGCTGAAAGGTCAAAATGGGCAGACCTTCTAAAGCTTTCAAGATACAGCAATTGACTATTCTAATCAAATTATTTATTGATAGAGTAAGGGAAACGGTGAATGTCAACTAGTTTAATATCTATTCATTTCTGCATAAGATAGAAAAAATATTTGCAGAGACCTTTCAAATGTAATTTTGATAGAGTGTCCGGGTTCAGCTTCAATCACCCACTCACAATTCAAAGAGTCTTTGTAGTATCCTGGCCATCCCGGGGAGAGAATTACTCCACTTGGAGCTGAAAAGTGGCCACCACATGGAGCTGAAAGAAGAAAGCACAGAACACAATAGAATTTTCAGAGGAAGCTATGTAAAATCTCTTCAGTTCCAACACATATCTACTGTTCTTTATTTTTGAGGCAAGTTCTTGTTTTTCAGCATCTGTTACCACGGTACTTACTTTGTAGCCCCATTTAAACAACTCACCCCAACCTCTGTGCTTAGCATTCCGAGTCATGAGGTGGTAGGTATGTGCTACTCTACCTAGTCCAACTAGATTTTAAATAACTCCCTTAACACATTCATTAATATTGTTATAAATACTATTTTTACTGTAGGAATCCATGTAGTTAACCCTTGCTGTGATTAAGGATTGTCCTTTGCAGAGGTAATATACTTGTAAACTTGTTAAATAGCTACAGTTAGGAGATTAGCTCATAACTAGTTATACTCAAGTCTCCAGGTGATTTCTTTCCAAACCTTGTGTGTATTCTGTTCTTCATCTTCAGTTTGATATGATGCACACATACATTGTCAGTCTTCTGTTCCCTCTCAGTTTCTTCCTTGTGTTGTTAAATTCTCTTAATTCACATTGTCTGTATTGTGAGCCTCCCTTATTCCAGAGTTGCTATCATGATTTATACAGCTATTTGTCTAAGGATGGCCCTTACAACCTCGAATGTTGGAATGCTAAGTCCCCAGATGGGAGAACTGTTTGGGAAGGGTTAGGGGATGTGATCTTGTTACAGGAAGTGTGTCTCTGTGGTTCACCTGTGAGGTTTCAAAATCCCAAACCATTTCCAGTGCCTCTCTCTTTGTCTTGTGCTTGTGAAGCAGGATGCGAACTCTCAGCTACTGCTCCAGTGCCGTGTCTACTGCCCATGACCCTTGCCATAATGGTTCTGAACTCTAACTACCCCTCTAACTGGTAGGCCCCAAATAAAATCTCTGTTACATATATGTTGTCTTGGCCATTACGTCTATCACAACAACAGAAAAGTAACTAAGAGAGTTTTCATCATCAATACTTCATCCTCTGCTCCCATTGCTCACCTGTTATTTTATCTTTTGATGTGGCTCACATATCACTATGCTCCATATTTTGCTTTTATCAGGTCTCCAATTCCTAGACCTGTATTTTGATCTGCTTTATTTTTTATACTAAATTTAATCTTCAACCTAACTCTATATTTAGTGTTGTATTTTATTCTCTGTATTTCCTTAAACTCAAACACAATTGAAACCACAGAGTCAGCAATGATAGAATTTTCTAAATATTAACGTCTCCATGTAGAGATGAATAAACAGCCTCGTAAGAGAACAACTGACTAATGTTATGTTCTATAAGTCAGAAAAGACTCAAATCATTTTCTCATAACTGGTACTACATTATCATCTCTGGAATTGCTCAATTATATGACCATGTATCTAGTAATGTAAATCAGAAAGTTCAGACTTATTTTTCCTTACTTCTATTATGATTAACACGTAGTTCAATATCCAACCCATCCTGAAATCGGTCATTAGCTTTCCAGCTACAACAGCCATCCTACTTGAAATTAGCCAGATTTCATCCCAGGAGTACCAAGGAGTATCCTATATAAACAGGGCCTGTCAACCATGCTGTAGCTAGAACAATTTACCTACTGCTCTTCATTAGTTTTTCCCATGTTGAACTACATAGCCTAACTTTTGCCCAGCCTCTGACCTTCTGCCCTTCTACATTGGCTACATGAATATGTACTACACAAGAAATATACACAGGACAAAATTTAAATTACAAGATAATTTTTAAAATATACAATATTGATCAAGACAAGAAATAATCAAATATATTTCCAGGCCTCAGTACAATAGAAATTATCCTTTCAATACTGTTTCTTAGTTTTTTTAATAAGTGGTGAGGGGGTTGTTTCATTGTCTATTAAGCAGGCATCCTGACATGTGACTGTGATACAGTCAAAAGCATCCCTGAGACCTCGGGCCACCTAAGCTGCTTAGCAAGACCTTGTTAAAAACTGAAAATCCCAAATAAACTAAAAAAAAAAAAAAACAAATTTTACCTTATTGTGTATGTTTTTCTTTGCTGATTTTTCTTCTCTGTTTTATTTTATTCTAAACGTATTATTTTTGGATACTAATTTTATTCCTGTTATTCTTAAATAACTTGAAACAAGACAAATAAGATAGTAAATGTACAAAACCTTAGAAAAGAATTCTCTATAAAACAGCCAGCTGAGCAGAGTTTTTATTGGTTTGATATTCATTTTTGTTGTTATGAGACACAGTTTGTTGTGTCTCAGGTGAGCTTCAACTATGTAATCCTCCAGTCTCAGCCACTCTAGCTCTTGATTACAGACATATGACATAGCATCTGACTTGGATAAAGTAATTTTATGCGAAATTCTTAGACATGTTATTTGTATGAGACTGCTCATTAATAAACCAAATACCATTTATTAACTGAATCCAATGTTGCTTCCTAATAGCTTTCCAAGAAGACCATTGTCATGAGGATTACTTGCTCTTCCAGTTGAATGACATATAATTTAATTATTTCATGTAGGGTTGTTATATATTTCAAATATTAATCTATGTGCACAATGTCATTTAAATTTACATAATTGAAAAGACAGCAGTGGGTATTTCACTTAGAGAAGGAGCAGGGAATATGAAGCACATTTGTCAGAAACCGCTATTATGTCATCAACTCAAGTGTTGTTCTCTGAAAGCATTGATGCATTCATTCATCAAATGAAGTAATTAGTCATAAAATTAACAGCTGAGACAGGGGCCAAAAAGTTGTCAAAAAGTAAAGCATCAAGAGCCACTTTGTCTGCCCCTCCATCCAAAGAGTGAGGGAGAGAAATGGGTGGGTTTCTTTAAAAAATTGTAACAGAAAGATGTCTCTGCGTCTTCTGAAAGGTCATTTCTGAGTAGAGCCCTTACTCAGTGATCGTCAGTCATCCTATAATATAATGCTCATCACATACACTGAAGTAGAGTCTCTCCAAAATTATCATTCCAAAGGCCCGAGAATAGACAGACACTGTAGAAGATCTGAAGTCAAAGAAGAGAGAGGTTTGCTGTGCTAGGACAATCAGAACAAGTCTCTTCATCTGAGGGGTTGTCCAGCAAAAGCCAGGACAGAGAAACTGCAGGGCAGCAACAACAAAGAACCCCGAGTGCTCAAAACACACAAAGGGGAGATGTAAGTGAGGTGGGAATATGGGAGAGGACAAAGAGAACAACCGCAGAAAGCAGTGCAGGTTTGCAAACAGTCTACAATGCGGCAGAAGCGAAATGCGTTTCCAAACCAGCACCTGGTAATAATGATAATGTTTATAAGATGGATAGCATTTATGAAAAGCTTGCTGCAACATGAGCGATAATACAAAAGAAAAGCCATTAGTTGTCTAAAGCATTATGGTTTGATATAGAATTCATATAAAAATAGTAAATTGTGTGATAATTCTCTTTCAGGTAGCACTCAATTTAATTACCGTTGAAAAATATCATTTGACTTACCCTAAGTAACAGCAATGAAATAAGAAATTTTATATACTTATTATTTCCCACAAATGCTCAAAATTTAATAGATATTGTTGATACTTAAGAATTACATATATATTTTATATCTAAATACAGAATTTAATGAAAGATACTATCTCTGATTGAAAAAAGAAATTCGGACTATTTAACAGGAAAGAACCTAAAAGCATAAGGAGCTATTTTTAAAAACCCATTTAGTAACTCATTCATTCATTCATTCATTCATTCCATCAATTATACTGTTTATTCAACATATTAATAACTTTTATTATTTGTTAATTATTGTTAATAATTTGTTTCTATTTTCCAAGGATATGCAAAGACAACTCCTGGACCAGGGAAAGTGACACATATCTCTAATACCAGCTTCTTTGATATGGGGGCCAGTGACGACAGAAACCAGAGTATTGCATATCTACAGCTAGGTTGGCTACACAGCAAGGCAGAGTGTGGTGTAGGTAGCAAACAGAGGGGAAACAAAGGACCAAATGAAAACAAAAGAGAAAAATAAAGTAGAAGAGCTAGTTGAGTTGCTGATACTGTGCATGGTTAGCAAGCATGAAAACCTGCATTTAATTCCTAGCACTACACTGTCTGGTTGTAATGATGTTATTTTATAATCCAAGCACGTGGAAAATAGAGACAGATCAACAAGAAACTTAAGGTCACCTTTAGCTACATAGACAGCTGAAGGCTTGTTTGGGATACATGAGACCCTGACTCAGAAAGACAGGTTGGGGGGGATAGTCATTGCTATTTTGAACAATTTTAGGTATAAATATTATAAATGATTTACATATTATCAATCACAGTTTTGACAGGCAGTATTCTGACTGCACAGAACTTTAAAAGTTGTTAAGTTAGTTAATATTTCTTTCTCACAAAGATGCCATGGATTTGATTTTTTTATTTTTTGGAAAAGAAAAAGAAAATAAAAATAATTAAGTTTTAAGAAAAAGATATGCTCACAGAGATACGTAGAGAACACAAAGGATTTAGAGATGATATTTAATTTGATCTTTTAAGGAGGATAAGATTTCTGGAAAGAAGAGATGAAGGATCCTTTACATCTGTACATGAAGTTAACAGTGTGATGGTATGTAGGATTGAATCAGGATAAGCAACTGAAAAAATTGTAGAGCTAAGTTGAGGCTTCTATTTGATGGCTCATGCATGTACAATGCATTTGTGAGATCAGAAAGGATACTTTTCAAAAAAACTTAAGAAAGAAGTGATCAGTATCTGACATGAGGTTATTATTGCAGGGAAAAGCTAAATTATGCACTTAGAATATAAAGTCAAAGATATTTCTTGGTGGCCCAACGTGACATAAAAAATGTAAAAGATCAAAATATGTTCCTTACATCATTGTCATATAAAACAGACTGGATAGTGATTTCATTTAAAACAATGGAGAACTCAAAGCACATTGGAGTTATACATAAAAGGCAATACCAGTTAGTGCTAAACTTGGAGAGCATGCTGATTAGTTTTATATCATTTCAATTAGTGATTGATTGGGCGGGCACAGCCCACTGTGGGTGGTGCTACTCTTTTAGTAGTGTTTTGGGTTCTATAAGGAAGCAAGCTGAGGATGCCATGAGGAGAAAGACAGTAGGTAGCACCCCTCCATGACCTTTGCATCTGCTCCTGCATGCAAATTCCTGCCAAACAAGTCTTTCCCTCCAGCAAGACAGCAATGGTAACTCTAATCAGGACAGAGTATGTGAAAAAAAAAAAATTATTGGAGCTCTTTTCATAGGCATCATTATCATAGGCTATGTTAAAGCTTTAAAGTGGATATTCTTTATATCCACAATAAAGGTGAATATTGAGGAAAATAGAGTGGTAGAGTATGTAGTCCTTTGTAAAATGTTTTTATGTAAAGTTAAATATTAGTCAAAAGCCATTATATCACCAAATGTACGATCTTTGTTGATCCTAAGCATGTAAATCAAGAAGCTAGTAATAGTCAAAATAATTCTTAGATTTTAAAAAGCTACAGCTTTAGTCTGAGGAAGTATTAGAGACAGCCCCATGGCCCACCTCCTGTGACTTGCAACATTTACTTTACAAACCATAAATTACTCTCTCTCCCTTTGAGATACAAATCTCCCCACAGTTAATCAGACTCTCACAATTTTCACAGCCCAAGAATTATGCCTCTCATCTTGAACATCATCAACAGCCCTTTGCCTAATCTCAGTGGGAGGGTAGGAAATCACTTCATTAAGTTCCGCTGAGGGTACATAAATGAGCTAATCACACCGGGCATCTTCCTGTTTACCTTCCCCAGCACTTTTCTCCAAGTTCACACCAGTGCTTAAGAATCTTTCTGAGCAGTTAACTCCCATCTCGCCTCTTTATCATGGTGATCCGGAATAGCCTGACAAAATGAAGTTATAGACTATTTACTTAGAAAAGTAAATTTTGTTGTCTCTCTTTTCTAGTTTTAAATTTTGAAAAATTTCATACAGTATCTGATGCGATAGGACTTATGAGCCCAGGTAATTTTGGAGATTAGACCTAAACAAAATCTTTAAGTTACAAGTTAGGAACCACTTCCATATTAAATTTATAGAATTAATTTACTAAGAAAAATATTTAAGTAATGCTTAGTAACTTTAGCTTTAGTGGAGCAGAAGGTTGATGGGAAGCAAGGCTAGATCATTCTGTTCACAGGTTTTTGGTAGAAGTTGATGCTTCTAAACACCAGGCTAACGATTTTATTGCAGTCATGCAATAAATTGAGTTTGTGTCTGCTAAATTTCATAATTTATTATCTGCTATAAGTTTTTTTGAGAGAAAAATCTGTAATAATGTATCTGCCCTCCATAGACATATAAAATTTAAAGGTTCATTTTGTTATTTTTGTGTGTGTGCATGTGTGTTTGTGTGAGTGAATAGCATGTGTAAGTGGGGGCCTGCGGAGGCCAGAAGACAGGGTCTAATTCAATAGGCATTTGTGAGCTGCCTGATACATGTGTTCTTATGTGTAGTTAAATACCCTGATAGAACATCAATTGCTATTAACCACTGATTTGTCTCTGAGGTTTTGAGAGAATTTATCCAAGGCAGGTTGACGTAGTCAACACAAAATTTAATAAATACATGTTTGAGCTCAGGGGAGGATTCTAGATATGCAAGGGAATAAGGCAATGCTCCAGAGAAGGGATAGAAATTTTCTGAAGTGGTGGTGGGGGGCTGGGGGGTTACCAAAGGATGGTTTAAAACATATGCAGAGGAGAGAGATTGGTGGTGAAAAATACTACCATGAGAGGAGAAAATATAATGACAGTTGTGCCTTCTTAGCTCAAGAGAAGCAAAAGTTCATATAAATGTGTGGAGTTTTTTTTTTTTTTTGAAGAAATGTTGTGTAATATTATTTTAAGATGTGTCATGTTCATTTATGCCTTGGAATGTTTGTTCAATGATGCAAAGATGTGTTGCATTCATTTATGTTGCATTGCTTTGACTTTGTGAAAGCTGTGTTACTTTGCATGTCTAAAACACCTATGGGGAGCCGGGCAGTGGTGGCGCACGCCTTTAATCCCAGCACTCGGGAGGCAGAGGCAGGCGGATCTCTGTGAATTCGAGGCCAGCCTGGTCTACAAGGGCTAGTTCCAGGACAGGAACCAAAAAGCTAAGGAGAAACCCTGTCTTGAAAAAAAAAAAAAAACAACAACAACAACAAAAAACCTATGGGTCTAATAAAGAGCTGAATGGCCAGTAGCTAGGCAGAAAGAGAGACTAAATAGAAGGAAAGCGAGCAGCAATAAAAAGAATAGAAGGATGCCATGGGCCAGGTGAGAAAAAAGAGGAAGACCAAGCTAATTTGTACAATTTAATTTTTATAACACATAAAATCTGTTATAAATAATTTGCATTCACACATTGGTTCTTTTCTTTATTTTTACTACAGAGGAACACACTCAAAATACACAATATATTTTAGGACCTACATGACTTGATTTTCTTTTCAGGTAGAATTCAGATAAAGTTCTCTTCAATAAGAGTTGTTAGGAAGTTAGAAGGTTCACAAAGGGTGATGTCAGTGTCTAGGTCATACTTGAGTTCTCACAAATGAAGCAGTAAAGCTGAGTTCTGATTGTAAGTTTAACAATGATGCATTTAAAACAAACAAACAAAAAATAAAAGCATTTCCAGCATTTGGTGAGAGAAGATGACCCTTCTGTGGAGAGGTGCCTGATAAACTCACCACCTCACATCATCATACATCAATGCCTCCATTTTTCTGACTCTTTTTAATTTGCTTTATATTTGGAGTTGTGGTAAATGATCATTAGATGTATCAATCATATACACATTGAATGATGAATCAATAAAATTAAAGAGCATTTGTATTTAAACTCTCATTAAAAAGATGAAGCTATCTTCTAAGAAAGAGAAGAGCTGCTGAAACTTGAATATTAATTCCACTTCTCTTTCAATTGTCAAATTTCTTCTATTTCTTTTTCAGACCTAGGCTAGGAAAAATTAGGAGATAAACTCTGCAGATTGCTATTATGTGTTTCCTTATGCTAGTCCTACAAATGAAACTCACTATAATATAAACATATGGATAAAAGGGATTTTTCCTTTGAGATAAATGTGTTTATGTATGAACAGACATTTTATTAGAATTACAAATCAGTTCTGATATATGCATAGAGTTGTTGCTCTAATTGTTTCTTCAAAAGAACTTTCTACACAGTGAGCGTCCCTACAGAAGGGCTTCCTTTCCTCTTTGGCTGATTGAAATTCAGGAGAAAACCCCTTATCTTCAATGAGGAAGTTCATCAGGCATGCAAGCCCCGCCATGTCTCCAAACCGGTCTCTAGGGACTCAGTTCCATCCTATTCATTCTAAAAATTTTCTCAGATATCTCGCTAGGGAGTAGGAGGGAACATAAGCCAGAGTAATTCAGGGAGATCTATTCTGCTCACAAGGCAGTTTTTGCTTGAGTAAGCATTTTGCGGAGCATTGTAAAATCATTAGAGCAAAAGACAAAGCATGGTTTCAGTCTCCCATTTTTTTTCCCTGACTTCTACCTCAAATATGCACTGTCAAATTGCCCTCTTCATAAAAACAAATATGTTGGGAATATCCTCTAACTTTATAACTACTTTAAACATTTTTTTTTAAATTTTATTCTCAAACCCTTTGTATCCATTCATCTAAGACACCTCTCTGAGTAGTGGTGAGGACTGTATTGTGGGAAAGCCCCACATGCTGATTCTCAGTCTCGCTCTTGAAATAGAGAACGGGCAGCCTCTTGCACAGGTTTTTTTTTTTCTTTCTAGTTTTCTTTTGTGGGAAGAGTAAAGGCTAGTAAGTAGGAGATCATGCTCCAGTAGTGGTGCTACCGAGTATTAAAAATGCTGTTGTCACAGTAAGAGAATTAATGAGTCTTTTGTTAAATAAGAATTAGGAGAGAGGTCTTTCAATACTTGATAACCCAATAGAGTAAACTCTACCATCTCTAGGTACTTCTTTGCTCCCAGATCTTCTGATAAATCTGTGATATCTTCTTGTATGTCATTTATTAAGAAGTCAATAGCAGGTGCCTGCATTGGTACTTGGTTAGTGCAGAACACTTACATCTTTAATTGTCAAACTGTTGGAACTACAGGGCTCTGACTGTCTCTTGCCTGCCAGCTATTTAAAGTTTTCTTTCCCACTGTTCATTATCCATGAAAGACATAGCTATCTGTAAGTCAGTGAATAAGCAAACATGTGCTTGGCAACTGCCTGCAGCGGTCAGATTAATAAAACTGCCATCTTCATTTCACACATGGATCTAAGTTTTCCATGAGCAAGTCTCCTGAAGTGCTGCATTCAGGTGGGATTGCAGATGAAGTTATTATTAGTACTCTACTACACAGAAGTGAACGAAAACCTCGATACTCCATGAACCTAACAGTTACAAAAAGAAAAAAGAGATACATCAGTTTTTCTTAAAGTTCTTATCTTCAGCTTAAATGGTTTGAGAATGAAGTGCCCAAACTTGTTACTGATAGAGTCTCTAGAACTCGATTGTCCATGGAGGAATTTAACATTTTTTTTCTTTAGCTTTATTATTAATAGAAACCTAGGAACACTGGCTTCGATTCTTCACAGTCACATGCTAGTATTGTTTTTCTGGTTAGAAAGTCTTCAAAGACCATATTGTTTGAAATTATTATGAGACTTAACAAGAGGCAACTTTCCATTCAGTCAGTTTTAACTTAGCATCTTAATTAAATTACTAGCTTTGAGCCAAGATAATTATGCAATTCTTCCAATACATTTCATTAAATGAAATCCTCTTTATCTTTATAAAAGCTAGGTCATTATTTTATGCCTAATCATATTGAAGAACAAGATCACATAACCAGAAAGGCCAATATTTCATTTCTATTTTTACAGGGAACATTCTTTAGATTAGAAAGGGCACAACTGACTACCTTATAATTGGTAGAGGCTATTAACATTGTGGAGGAAAATACATATGTACGGGAAATCCAGACCAAAACATAGTATGAGGAAATAAATAGGTTCAGAAAAAATGAGAAATAACACTTTTATGCTGATATCTCTGAGTTCTGCTTGCAACATACTTCTGTTTTCCTAAAAAAACTCATGCACACATTGAGGTTTGTAACTTAAATTTAGAGGTAGATTATTTCTCATCAATTTTATGCCTTTCATATGATTTCTGAGTTTTTTTAGATCATATTAGATAATTGAGCCATTTAACAGCAAAATTGTTAAGAAAGTTATAGAGAGATATGTCATTAAAAAACAATAAAAAGACATGTACAGTCCAACAGACATTGTAGAAGAAACCATGAAATAAAAACTGCATTTTGTGGAGATGATTTAGAAATATGGAAAGAAATGGTATATTATTGAATTTACATTAATATAAAATGTTAATCTCAAAATATGTTTCATTTGTATGGAATTTAATATATTAATCATATTTAACATTAGTTTTGTTATGCTGTATTATATTTCCATTATTTTTTAAGGTATTGTGTTTTTGCAGGTCAATTAAAATATAATCTATAATTAAAAATACATATTAATAGTCATCTATAGTAGTCAAACTTAACATTAGGTTTTCAAGATATATGTCAGATAGATAGGTAATCCTCTTTAAGCACTTAAGAGCTTTAAGAAATATGGCATTTAAAATTATTTAATAACTTAGACTTTTCATGACATTGAGGTACATCTGCTCCTGGTTGTACCAATCTATTCCATAAAACATTATGGGCATCAAGGAAACTCCATATGGAGTTTATTCTATTTATGACAAATGTTTGTCATGTTGGAACAAAAAAAAAAACCTGTACTTGCCATTATTGCTTACAGTTACTGGACCAATAAAATGCAAGAAAGGCAACTGCAAAACTTTGAAAAGACAAGGTAGGACAGTCCTTCAAAATTTCCTGCTTCTGAAAAAGGTTTGTCAGATATCCTAGGCCTGTAGACCAACAATGAATTCCCCAGTGTTCCAGAGGAAACTTGGATGACTGCCCAAGCAACCAGTTGCTCCTATAATTTCTCAAAATTTATGGGAATTTCTTACCTGTACTTCCTGCTTACTCTGATGTGGGAGTGTCATATATCAATCTGTTGATTTCATTGGTTAAGTTATAATAAACCAACTGCTTGGCCTCAGCTTAGAACATAGATGGGAGGAGTAAACAGAATAGAATTCTGGGCGGAAGAGGAAGTGAGGTCAGACTCTGCTCTGCTCCCAAAGAGACGCCATGCTCAGCTCTCCCGGGTAGACGCGATAGCTCTGTTCTCTGAGGCACACGCAATGAAGATGGACATAGGCTAGAATCTTCCTGGTAAGCGCACCTGGGGTGCTTACAAACATTACTAGAAATGGGCTAGTCCAGGTGCGAGAATTAGCCTGTAAGGGCTAGAGTTCATGGGCCAAGCAGTTAAATGAATACAGTTTGTGTGTTGTTATTTCGGGCATGAGCTAGCCAAGCGGCTGGGGTGTTGGGGACGCAGCCCCGCCGCTCCATATTTCAACATTACTCAGATGATATTATTTCTTTCTTAGGTCTTTGATGGAGTTAAGGACTAGATAATTATAGTTATAGTTTTCTTTATTATGATAAAAGATAAATTAGATATAAAACTTTAAACTCACTAAAATAGGATAGATAAATAAATATTTCCCTTAATTTTGTCAAATACAAATAAACTAGATATTTTAACTTTAATTCTTAATTGATAGCTATTCTGATCTATACAGTTTTAATATGTTAAAGATGAAACTTCCCTTTTTGCTTAGACAGAAAGGGGAATTGTTATGAGATAATTCTTCTGCATGCTATGAATATATATTGCACCCATTGGTTAGTAACAAAGTACATTCAGCCTATAGCAAGACAGAACAAGGCTAGGCAGGAAGGTCACACTAAAAATAGAGAGAGAGAAAGGGTGGATTAAGGAAATTGCAAGTTGGATGGTTTTGGAACAAGATGAGCTAAAGAACAGGTAGAAACATGAAGCTTTTGGTAAAATGTAAATTACTAAAAAGGGGTTAATTGAAGTTGTAAGAGCTAATTATTAATAAGTCTGGCCACATGCCAAACATTTCATAATTAATATGAGCTTTCATATGATTATTTGGGACCAGGTGATCAACAAAATTAGGACTCCATCTGTTGACATATGGCACCCAATGTGGAAGATGTATCTTCACATAAAGCCTGGAAAAATCTTTTCAAAAGGAGTTCTAAACATACAAAAATAGACTCAAGAGCAGCTTCATAGTTCATGTTTTTATGCAGGTTGGTGGTACAGAACCAAGTCCCCTGGCCATGGCAACTTGAGTTGCAACATGACAGAATCCCTCTCTCTCTCTCCCTCTCTCTCTCCTTCTCACTCCTCTCTCTTTCTCTTGGGCTTCAGTATAAATTGACTTCTACCAACCACTGTCTATGGGCTTAACATCACTGATGCACACCTCTTGGCAGATTTAGAGATTTTGCTCTTATAGAAAAAATGGTTAGAGATGCACAGTAAGAACAGATTCAGACTGAAGAGGGTCTTAAAAATGTAATAATTAAACATATAATAAACCACATAAAAATATTCCAAGTTTAGATTATATATATTTCATTTTTCTTTGAGATATATAGCACTGTATGAGAACAAAGACTGAGTAATGATGATAAGGTCATGTAAGGTATAGACAATAAACAAAATGTCTTCATAGAAAATGAGAGAGATATCATTTGATTCAACAAGATGGCTAAGATAAAGGAGTTTCCCACAGTCCATGATGGAAATATCACTGTTAAACAAACTATTTCTCAGAATTTTCCTTCTATATAGCAGCACTGATCAAAGGAAATGACATCGGCAGCTACATCATTTGGTGTTCTACTAAATAATTAAAGTTTCCAGGATTTGGGGGTTAAGGGAAGTTCCAAGTATGTTTCTTGCTGTTTCTTGCCACAATGGAGGAAAGGCATTGACCATTCCATTCCAAAGAGAACTGAGATAAAGTAACTTTCTTTCTTTGAATGAGAAGACCTAAATTTACACACTCAGATGAAGAAGTAAGTATAATTTAAATGCAACAATAGTTCACAAGCCTAGAGAAGCCAAATCATAAGGAGAAACCAAAGAAAAACATATAGATTCTTCTGGAAATTGGAAGCAGGCAAGATGCCGAGCAAAAGTTGGGAGCATGGGGGGGGGGGCACAGGAATATTGCTCCTGGTAAATGTTGATCCTGCCTTTCTTGGCTTCAGCTTTGATGCATGGATGTTCCCACTGTGGTTTTGAAAACACCATCAGGAGGGGAAGCTACAGACTAGTTTTATTCAAGGAGAAAAAAAAGTCTCCTTCAAGAAATTCATAAAACATCTCCTTGAGATATTGGAAGAGCTTAATGGCCTGTGCCAAATTAGAGTTCAGCACACTGTGCCTGACTTTAAAAAAATAAATAGCATCCATTTTTCACAGGTAGTGGAAAATTGCCTTCTAGAATTAGCAGTGATTCACAAAATTATTTGTTGTTATGAATTCATTAGTCTTAGCTCCCCATGTAGTTAGGCGTCAGTCAACTTTAAAATCAATGCCCTAGTTAGAACAAATAAGGCAATGGAATTCAGCAGTTATCAGGAAGTGTTTTGTTTCTACCCACTGAGACTTGAAAATGACAGCCAGAGAAATGGTGAAACCAGCTTGTATCATGTCACTGCTAACTGAAATAGGTGCTCACTACTCCAAAGGATGATTGTGATCCCACTTAGCACTGCTTTCGGGACCGGCCTTTCTTTGCACACCTCTGTCCTTCATCTTATCATGTTCCCTGTCCTGTATTTCTGACACAGGGAACTGGGGCTATTCCTTTCGTTTTCCTGAAACCAACTTTCTTCCTATTTCTACTTTTCCTTCACACATCTACACACTTCCTGACTGGCTTTCCCAAGTCAGAGTCAGGAACCAAGGAAAGGAAGGAATAGGGGCCAGTTAATGGCGATGTATGGCATAAAGATAGAACATTGCTTTATTTCTTCTTATTATACATTTTATTGCGAAGCTCCATTAATTTGAAAGAGAGGTATTACAATCCCGGTTCTCAGAAGAGTAGCCTATTACAAATGAATAAGGGTGGAAGTTTCAAATCATATTCTAAAGTCATCCGTGTCAGCATTCTGATACCAAGATGAACAGTGTTGAAAGGAGAAAGGAAGGAGAGTCTAACAAAAGGACCCACTAGGGAAGCATAATAACATGAACTGAAGTTCCCTCATTATGGGACAGGCACTGCAAAAGTGTTGAAGCTGATGAAAGTTGTAATTTATAGGTAATGATTGTACTTTTCAACTTAAAAATATATATTAGATATTCTCAGATCAGCAGATACAAATGAGAAACAAAAAAAAATATATTCAGTTGGAACACATATAAGAGAGGAGGCAAAAAGTTAGAAACTATTTTAAAGATGTGCCCAAGTCTCTGGATTTTATATCCATGCGCTTGTGTGTTTGTGTGCCTGTGTGTGTGTGTGTGTGTGTGTGTGCGCGCGCGCGCACGCTGGCAGAAGTATGAAAGTCAGAGGGCCATTTGCTGGAGTCTGTGCTCTCAAGTCCTGGGAATCAAACCGCACCCGGTCAGGTCTGGTTTGTTGGCAAGTGCCTTTTCCAACCAGCTGACTCAATTGTCATCTCTCTGTTAAATATTGACTGTTTCTCGAAAAACCATAAACAAACAAACAA